>NW_020171981.1:202940-243456 GCF_003031525.2 Neophocaena asiaeorientalis asiaeorientalis
AAAAAAAAAAAAAAAAAAAAAAATTTAAATTGAAGTACAGTTGATTTATAATGTTTCAGGTGTACAGCAAAGTGATTCAGTTAAGAATATATATTCTTTTTCAGATTCTCTTCCATTATAGGTTGCTACAAGATATTGAATATAGTTCCCTGTGCTATACAGTGGGTCCTTATTGTTTATCTATTTTGTATACAGTAGTGTGTATCTGCATATCTTTTTTAAAAATAAATTTATTTTATTTATTTATTTATTTTTGGCTGCATTGGGTCTTTGTTGCTGCGTGCAGGCTTTCTCTAGTTGCAGCGAGCAGGGGCTACTCTTCGTTGCGGCGCACGGGCTTCTCATTGCGGTGACTTCTCTTGTTGCAGAGCACGGGCTCTAGGTGCTCAGGCTTCAGTAGTTGTGGCACGTGGGCTTCCGTAGTTGTGGCTCACGGGCTTAGTTGCTCCGTGACATGTGGGATCTTCCTGCGCCAGGGCTGAAACCCGTGTCCCCTGCATTGGCAGGTGGGTTCTCAACCACTGCACTACCAGGGAAGCCCACTGCATATCTTTTTAATTAAAATATTTTCATAAGTAATGTATCCACATGGTTAAAATAAAAATTCAGAGTTTGAAAGATCATTCAGTGAAGTCAGTCTTCCTTCCACCTCTGGGCATCTTCCAAACATGAGTGCTGCCAAGACCCAGCTGAGACCTGAGGTACACCAGGAGTCAGAGAAGCACCTCACAATTCTCAAGTGGAAGGCAGCTCCCTGCCCAGAGCCTGGCATCCAGCTGTGATCCAGATTGGGAGAGGGGGTCATCCCTTCCACCCTCTTCTGTTCCACCTACTGTTTTCCTCCCCCAGCTCTGCCCTGTAGTCCTTTAATCAACTCTTTAATTTTCAGAATTTTCATCCTAACCAAAACACCCATGTTGTATAGTCAGTTATTAGTCCTTTCCTCTTCCGGAGCCCAGTTGGGGGACATAATTAGGAAATTAGTAGTCTCGGACCCTGTTAACCTATACCTTACCCCCTCTGAGAGCTCCCAAATATGGACTGTGATGCAGAGAAAGAGGAAGAGGTGAGGCCCAGAATTGTCATGAAAACAAACAATGAGGTTTCCTCACCCTGCAAGGCTGGAGAGCGCCAAGGAACTATTCTGAGCTATGAAAACACAGCAGGGCTCTGCTAGGAAATAAACAGCTGTCTGTCCTGCCAACGCCTGTCTCTCTGGACTCGAGTCCTGACAGCGTCTGATCTCTAGCCAGCAAGTAGGAGAGACAGGGAGAAGGGCGAGGAGAGCGTAGTGTGCCTCCCTCCTTTAGGATGGAAAGGAAAGCTTGTTTTATTTTTAAGATTTTAAAGATTTTCTTCACTTTAGTAGGTTTGAAGTGGAAGGAGGGAAGTGCCAGGGTCATGTAAGTCCAGGGGATCTCTCCAACCTTGAATTCCAGAGAGCAGGATGTGAGTTGCTCCCTCCTCAGCCTTGTGCAACTTCAGCCTCCTCTGCTCTACTGGGAAGGAAACATGACCTTCTCGCTGTAAGGTCTGCTGGTTGACCTTTTCTCACCCTTCTTCTTTGTTAATTTTTGGCCACATCTGACACTTTCGACAGACGAAACACTCACACTCACCCTCACTGTTTCCAGTGTCTCTCCACCAAGCTATACTCTCCTTTCTCCCCTTCCTCCTCCCACCATCAGCTTGATGTTAGGTGCCCCCTTGGCCACCACTTGGCTGCTGTATACATTCCCCAGATCTATGAGTTCCTTCCAGACCAGCTGTTCCTCCAGACTTCCTTGCTTTGTAAATGCATCTCTTCCTCCTCTGCCATCCTACAGGCACCGAGCCTGGCAACATTTGAGTCATCCTTGTTGCCTCCTCATCAGGTCTTGTTTGATTTTCTACTCTGGTGGCCACTCGTCAATCCCTCTGCCTAGACCTGCAAGTCCCTTTGTTACCTAATGATGGCCTATGCCCCTTCTCATTCCCCTACCTGAGCCATCCTACAGACCACTGGCAAAGGCAAAGGAGCCTTCTTTTTTTAAAAAAATTTATTTTTTTATTTTTGGCTGTGTGGGGTCTTCGTTGCTGTGTGCGGGCTTTCTCTAGTTGCGGTGAGCGGGGGCTACTCTTCGTGGAGGTGCGCGGGCTTCTCACTGCGGTGGCTTCTCTTGTTGCAGAGCACGGGCTCTAGGCACACGGGCTTCAGTAGTTGTGGCATGCGGGCTTTGGTAGTTGTGGCTCGTGGGCTCTAGAGCACAGGCTCAGTAGTTGTGGCTCACGGGCTTAGTTGCTTCGCGACATGTGGGATCTTTCCAGACCAGGGGTCGAACCCATGTCCCCTGCATTGGCAGGTAGATTCTTAATCACTACGCTACCAGGGAAGCCCCCAAAGGAGGCTTCTTACAATACAGTTCTTTCCATTTATCACCCAGAAAACATCCCGTGACTCCCCACTGCCTTCAGAATGAAGTTCAAACTCAAGCTCACCCACAATCCGACCCCAGGTTATCTTTTCAGCCTTATGTCTTGCAGCTCCCCTTCATGGACCCCTCATTCCAGATACACTAATGGTCTTGGATTTCCCAAACATGCCTTGATTTGCCTAACTTGGCTCTTTCCTCCAACTGGAATATAATTCCTCCCATCTCCACATGTCCAGGTTCTAAACATACTTCAAAACCAAGCTAATAAAGCCTTCCCAGCCCACTGATGCCCAGCCCTCATCAGCTGTAAAGGATCAGTCTGACCTGAGCTCCCCTCGCCCTTAACCATTCCTGCCTTAGGTCACTCAGCATGTTCAAACCTTGCATTACAGTTGTTTGCATATTTCTTAACCCTTTTCCTATTATCCTGAGCCCTGAGGGCCAAGAAATCATCCCTTCCAGCACCCAGAACAGAGTTCTGCTTGCATATCTGGGGCCAGTATGGTAGCTTGGTTAGATGCCTGCAGTGGTTCCTCCCATTGCTGATACATATCCCTTTGCACTGTGACTTCGACTCTTTTCCTGTCAAGACGTGACGTTTACGTCTCCATCCTTTGAATCTGGGGTTGATCTTGTGCCTTGGCCAATGAGACATTAGCAGACGTGATGTAAGCAGAGGCTTGAAAAGCATTCGCTCAACTAGGATTTGTTCTCTCTGAGCTACAGTTGCAACCCTGGATCACAGAGAAGTCCAGGCTGGCGTGCTGAAGACACACTGCTGTAATGTGTGGCATGTCTGACAACTGGCCCCAGCTCCAGACCTGTGAGTGAGGCCATCTTAGACCATCCAGCTCCAGTCCATCTGCCGGGTATCTGCAGCCACAAGAGTGATCCCAGGAGGCTCCAGAAGAACTGCCAGGTGAGCCCAGCTCAGAGGGCCGACCTACAGAATAATGAGCAAATAAAATGGTTTGTTGTTTTAAGCCACTATTTTCCAGGGTGGCTTGCTGTGCAGTAACTGAAACACCCAATAGATGCTGGTTAATAAAATATCAAATAAGGGAAAATTCCCTGGCGGTCCAGTTGCTAAGACTTTGAGCTTCCATTGCAGGGGGCCGTGTGGTATGGCCAAAATAAAATAAAATAAAATATTAAAAATATCAAATAATAACTAGCATTCAGTGAGCATTCACTATATGTCAAGAACTAGTCTTGGAAAATTACATGAACTAATTCATTTAATCCTCATAAAAATCCTGAGGTAGATTTTATTACTGTTCCCATTTTACAGGTGAGAAAAGTGAGGCACAGAGAGGTTATATAACTTGTCCAAGGTCACACCTGCCAAACCCCAGCAATCTAGCTCCAGAAACCGTACTACAAAACACTATACCATGTTGCAGAATGAGGAAAACTTTAATTCATCGCTTTGCTGCCTCAGAAACACCCTTCCTTACATACATGCTGAATTCTATAGCATTTTGGGGTCCAACGTCCAGTCTATGCTTCAAACCCTCCCATACCACGCGCCCTTGGGCCTACCCCAGGCTCTGGATCCCTCCTACCTGTTTCACGGAAAGCCCAGTGTGGGGAACTAATTTACAGACCTGCCAATGTCTACCTACTCAGAAACTTTTCTGTCTCATCTCCTCCCTCCTGCAACCTTGGCTGGGCTGCTGGTTCCAGCAGTGCAGGTCTCATCTGGAAAGGAAATATTCAGGCTAGTGTGTCAGCGTTGCCCTTTGGCCCTGTGTCCCAGCTTAACCTGTGCAGCCAGGGTGATCATTCACTCAGGATCTTTGGGCTTCTTTAGATCTTCCTTTTTGAGGTAGTCAAAGGAGAAACTGGATATGAAATGTTTTTTTTTACAAGACAAAGAATTACCTGAATATAACAACTGTCATTATTTCAACAAAGATGTATTTAAGCACCCACGATGGGCATGACACCATTCTGGGCATCAGGCCACCAAGGCCAACAGGACATGGTTCTTGCCCCAGGGAAGCGAGGGGAGGACACATGTAGATGATGAACTAGAGTTCAGCGTGTGAACCTCCATTGCAGGGTTCTTTCCAAAGAACCAAGGGTGCAGGGAGAACAAAGCAACCAGCGGGGAAAAGGGGACGGGGATGATATTTGAGTTGGGTTTTAGAGGATGAATAAGCCTTCACCAGATGAAAAAGGGAGGAAGGGGAAAGAGGAAGGAACCAGAGGAGGGAAGGAGGGGAGCGCATGGGCAGAGGCATGAGTGGATGGGAACAGCCTGTTTGGGGAAGGTCCCATGGTTGGGGGCGTCTGGTGGGCAGGGCATCAGGATGGCAGGAGCTGCTGAACCTGGTCCGTGAATGGCCTAATATGCTCTGGAGAGAGTGGGAAGCTCTGAAGATTTATAAAGAGCAGTTGGCCAAGGAAAACTATAGGAGGGGGACGGAAGGAAGGTAGGATTCCTGAGTCTGGGCTCAGGAATCTAGTTGCAGAGTCTGTGGCGAGGCTGGTGTGTGCTGTGTCAGGAGAGGCTGGCTGATGTCCCCCGGGACACCCCACGATGGTTTCCTGGTGAATTCACCACAGTCCAAGGGAGGCGCCTAAGTCAGAAACCAGATTTGTCAGCTCACCATGGGGGATGGTCTTTTAGGGAAGATCTAAATTTACCAGAGTAACACCTGGGAATTCCCTGGCAGTCCAGTGGTTAGGACTCCGTGCTTTCACTGCCGAGGGCCCAGGTTCGATCCCTGGTCAGGGAACTAAGATCCCTCAAGCCTCACGGTGGGACCAAAAAAATTTTTTTAATAAATAAGTAAATAAATAAATTTACCAGAGTAACACCTGAAGGCTAATCTCCATTTCCAATAACTGCCAAAGCAAAAGCAATTATCAGGATACCAATTTACAGAAGATATATATATATATCTTATATACCTATATCTATATCTATATAATCACTTACACAACAGCTATAACGGACTTGCCCATTTTCTTTCCATGACTGAGATGTGGTGGGAAGCTGGCCCACTGAGCTGCGAATCAGAGACAGCAGTTGGTCATGAGTCATGAGAGAGATTTGAGAGGGCCTGGAGCCCTCATCCACGTGGCTATTGTGCCTCCAGGGCTGGACAGTCCTGGCCTTGGGCCGGGTCCTCTGCTCCAGACACGGGTGGATTGTCACTGCCGGGGCAGGCTCTGTAATGCCCCTTTTCTGTGCCGTCTGACAGCCACCTTCTTTTTTAGATTCTTGGTCAGGCTCCTCTGGCAGGTTTGGAACTGAACTGCTATCCCAGGGTTTTCTCAACCTTGGTTTCATGTTAGAATCAGCTGGGGGAAATTTCAAAGCTGCTAATGTCTGAGCTTCACCCCCAGAGATTCTAATTTTATTGGGCTGAAATGCGGCGTGGGTGCGTGGAGTTTTACAAGCTCCTCAGTGATGTCGGTGTCCTGTCAAGGTTGAGAGCCTTTGCTTTAAGGCAACTGCAGATCTCTGTTCTGGTCCACTGAACGCTGATTTTTCCCCTAGAGGGTCACTTACCATGGATCAGGTGCCAAGTACTTCTCAAGCGTGACCTCGTTTAATTCTTTAACCCAGCTCTGCCTTCGCCCCGTCCCCATCCAAGCACTTTTCACCATATGCTGCTGCCAGTCTCGATGGGAATGTGTCTCCCACTGCGTTTAGTCTTTAGGTGAAGGTCCCTTTGCCAGAACTTAATTCCTTCCCGGCTCACCTGGTTGAGCCTGGGTCCAGGCAGTTCCTGCAGGAAATGATGGGACTTCCTTGTGGTCTGAGCTTCCGGTTTCCCTCTGGTCACAAGCTGAGTTGGACCCTAGTCTCTGTTCCCTGAACTCCCCTCTTGCCAGGGCCTGCCCACTCAGTGTCCTCCCCTAGGGCTGGGTCTGTGGCCCGGGCTTCCAGCTGGGGAAGGAACCCCCTCTCTTCCTGACCTCACAGGTCCCTCTAGAAAAGACACTGACAGGATAGGTCAAACTATAGAAGTAGACACCGCACTCCACATGGGTTCCTTTAGCCTGGAGGCACCTGAGAAAACTCGGTCTTTGAGGTCTACCTCCTCCCCACCCTACTCGTGCTCCCACACTCCTTTCTGGAAAATGTCCCAGTTCTTATTTATAGCCATCCAAAGTCCACGCCCCAGGAGGGGCAACAGGGATGTGAGGCCCTGGAGGCTGTTGCCTGACTAGGCGGAGACTGTCCCCACTGGGACACATCTGGCTCCACAGTCCCCTGTATGCCCAAGGCTTCCCCATCCCAGGGACAGAGGAGGACACCAAAGCTGAGGGGATTTGGGGTGGGGGATTATAGGACCTGAGGCAGCAGGGACTTCCCCCCAGGACCTCAGAGGGAAATACCAGGGAGTAGAAGCTGAAGTAGCAAGAGGAGGGGAAGGACAAGGGGAAGAAAGGAGAGAGAAGGAGGAAGCTAGGGTGACAGGGCATTGAGGGAAGCACCTTCCTAAGATCTCGGACACAGGCCTAGTGGGGACCCTGTCCTGGGGCTCCAGAGAACAGCTAGCCTCTAGATGCCTCACCTTCATATTCAAGACCCAGGGCAAAGGAGGAGCTGGGGAGGCCCAAGAAACTTCTGAATGTACTTAAGGTAACTGAATCGTACATTTTAAAACGGCCAAATGGTGCATTTTATGTTGTAAGCATGTTGCGTAAAAGTTTAAGTAAAAGTTTTATGTTATGTTATGCAAAAAAAAAAAAAAGGAAAGAAAGGAAATTGTACAATTACTTTGAAATGGTGTCTGGCAGCTCCTCAAAACGTTAACCATAGATTACCATATGACCCAGCGATTCAGCTCCCAGGTATATACCCAAGAGAAATGAAGGCATCTGTCCACATGAAAACTTGTATACAAATGTTCATAGCAGCACTATCTGTAACAACCAAAGAGTGGAAACAAAATATGGTCTATCCATACAATGGAATATTATTCGTCCATAAAGGAATGAAGTACTGATTCCTGCTACAACATGGATGCCCCTCAAAAACGCTACACTGAGTGAAAGAAGCCAACCACAAAAGACCACTTATTGTATGAATATATTTATATGAAACTTCCAGAATCTAGGCAAATCTGTAGTGACAGAAAGGTTAGTGGTTGCCTAGAATTGGGAATGGGTTGGAGGGAAATAGGAAGTGACTGCTAACAGATTTTGGAGTTTCTTTCCGGGGTGATGAAATCGTTCTGGAATTAGACTGTACATGTTAAAAGGGTGAATTTTATGGTATATGAATTACATGTCATTTAAAAAATAAGATTAAAAAACTGTTAAAAAAAAACAGGAGTCTTCTGGGAAAAGTATGGCCATCACTTTAGGCTCCCGGCTGGCCATTCCTCTCTACTCTGCGACAGGAACCCAGGAGGTTTGAGGTCAACAAAGCTAAGAGCCCCCTGTGTCAGGCATCACAGACTCAGGATGCTTCCAGAAGGGAGGGGGAGGGAAGGGAGGATGGTGCGAGAGAGAGGACTGCCCCGTCCAGTGCCCATCCCCTCCCCTCCCCACACTCCCCGGCACTGGGGTCCCAGCCACGTTCCCCATCCACCTAGTTGTGGGAGAAGCCCGCGTGGGAGAAGGCAGGGAGGTGGGGGGCACAGGCCGCAGCCTGGGGGAGGCAAGCCAGACGGTTGACCTCACAGGCCCCAGCATCCTGGTCCTCCCGGAAGTAGACGGAGTCAGCAGAATCGAAGGAGGGGTCCTGGTCAAAGAAGTTGTAGGGTCGGAGGAAGAAGCCCACGCTGTTCCCCACAGTCACTGTGTTGGGAATGTCCTCTGCATGGGGGATGTGCAGGAAACCGGTTGTCACCCAGGCCACCAAGTCCTAAGGGGGCGAAGAAAGAGGATCATGGGTCTGGCTTTGCTAGGGGCACGTCCGCCTCCCCCAGTGGCCTTGTATGGGGAGGACTGAGTTCAGCAGCCCAGGAAAAATGTGACATCATAGCGCTTTCTTCCTTAGTGGGTTCTAAAGACCCCTAGAGGAATCTGGCTTGGGAGAGAGTAAGGAGGCTCATCCTTGCTCCCCCGGCCTCCCCGCTCATGCCCACCCCCTCCCCCTCAACTCACCTGCCCAGCAACGGTCTCGTTGTTGAGGAAGCCAGTGAAGTCCAGGGTGGGGGGTCCAGGGGTCCTTCAAATTATAGATGCTGATGCTTCTGGGCTCCTCCTCCTTCCACCGGGTCACAGCCAGCTGGTACCTGCAGGGGATTTGGATTAGACCCACAAGGTCATCGAGCCATCCTGCTGCCTGAAGCTGCACTGAAGAGAGGACACAAAGGGGAAATGAGCATAAAGGTCTTATGTTGTCCAGCCTCTTTATTGTTCTCTGTCCACTTCCCTCTCTCTCTCTCTCTCTCTCTCTCACACACACACACACACACACACACACACACACACACAAAGTTCCCGCATTTGCTCAATATCCTGTATCTCAAACATCTACCGGCCCATTGTTCAGACTTCCGGTGCGACTGTCGCTCACGCATCCATGCAGATGGGAGTCAGGGCCTGGATGCACGTGCACAGACATGGCCTGATTCCCATCTTAGGTGAATTTCAGTATCTCATGTGCCTGCATTTTAGGGAATATTCCCTCAGATCTGTGCTCTTCTCTTTGTTTTCCCCTCCAACCTTGATTGTGAACACTTTAAACACACAGAAAAGTTAAACGAATAGTCTAGTGAACACGCGTATATCCACATCCTAGATTCCACATTCCACCTGGAGCATTTTGTCATATTTGATTCAGCACATATCTTTCCATTCATTCACCCACGCAGGAGGCTTCATTTAGAGTGGCCTAAGATTGTGGCTGCAGGAATGTGTGTGTGTGAGTGTGTGATCGTGAGTGTGTATATGTACACACACCCATGGGAGGTGGGGGAACCTGGGTTCCCAGCAACATGGAGCCTTTTGTACAGTCTGCCTCCCTCAGTGCCTCTCTGACACCTCATCACCCACCTTGCCCAGCTCAAGGCTCTCTCCATGGAGCTGTTCTGGGGCAGGAGCTCCCCAGCAAAGCTGACTGTCTGGATGCGGTGGTCCCTCGGGTGCCCCCACTTGTTGCTGTGATTGCTGGCCAGGTACAGGTAGCGAGGGGAGGGACCTCCCAGGTGGAAGGCGGCCTGCTCCTCCGTCTCCAGCAGCTTCCGGGTCACCTGCAGCCTCTGTATCTGGTGCTTGGGGCTCCAGGGTACCGCCGTAGGGACAAAAGCCATGTCCTCAGCCCAGACCCAGTTCTCCAGTCCTGCAGGGGTGGAGTGGAGATGGTGGGGGGAAGGGGGGGGAAGGGGGGAGGGAGGGCTGGTCATGCAGCTGCTCCACCCCCTCTGGACTCTGTCCCCACCTGGCTTCAGAGTGGGGGCCAAAGAGAAAGCCAGACTGAGTGTGCCCCCTCTTCCCTCCCCTCTCCCCAAGATGTCCCTGATCCAGAGATTTGGAGAAGGTCTTTCTTCTTGATATCATCTCTGGTAATAATCCCAGATGCCTTGTGACTGGGCTTCCACTGACCTTCCCCCTCTGAGGAGCTGAAGGGAGGGGGGTTTACCTGAGGTTGGAGCAGTCTAGCAGGCAACGTGCAGGACCAGGTTCTTTCGGACCTGAGGAAAGGGTCTGCCCCTCATATCTGAAGCCCTCTGGCGTCACTAGAACTGCCTTCTCGTGAAAATAATCACAGCAGTAGCTCATATTTTTTGAACTTGGAGGAGGTCTGCACAGGCAGTGTGTTGAGGGCTTTACATGGATTGATGCTTTACTTGCACAACAACCTGATGAAGGAGGAACTATAATTGTCCCCATTGTACAGATGGGACAACTGAGGCTTAGAGAATTTAAATAATGTGCCCCGGTTTGTCACCAAGGGCACGTGGTTAGTTTCATGGCAGTGCTGGGAACCCAGGTCTCAGTCTGGCTCTACACTGCCTACACATCAGTACCCAGAGGAAACCAACACAAAGGGGCTCCACCACACATGGACAGCAGACACGCAAGTCAGAGGGAAGGAGAGTCAGAGCCCAGGCCCAACACTGCTGGAGCTTAGCGGCGTTTTCTATTGCTTGGGAATTGGCAAGGAATAAGGGGCAAGGCCAAAGACGTAGTCTGTTGCCTGAATAGTTGGAGTTTTGAATGATTTTATTGGAGTCCAACTAAGTTCTATATTAGGACTCCACTTAAGTGATCTGAGACCAAAGAGCAGTAAACCAAAACATGCCGGAAGCTCCCTCCATACCTTCCAAAGATCAAAGAGAGCAGAGACCGATTAAGCAAACCCTCAGTTTCCCTTTGTGAATTACTGCTCCTAGCCCACACTCCACAGTTTCTACTTGTAGACGACAAAGGCCAAGAGTTCCTTTTCCGGTACATCCACACAAGCAGGCTCACGTGGATAATACTAGCAATAATGACTAATACTTCTCTGTGTGTGTCAGGCACCGTTCCAAGTGCTTGAAGAGTTGTCACAGCTTAGATGTAGAGATAAAGAGAGATGTGTGCGTCAGTTAGAATACATACATGTATTTTCTAGCTAAGTCCGATGAGAGAGCCTAAAAGCAATGACATCCCAGTAATAATGAGAACACCTGGTACCCAGATCTTGGTTTCTAAATACTATTCTCCAATAAAAGGAACCAGAGATTCTTGGAGAAGTGGTTGAGTTCAGGGCTGGAGCAGGGAAAATACAAGATGTAACTGGAAAATCTTGCGGTGCCAGAAAGTAAAGAAGTGCTCAAAAAAGGATGGAGGCATGTCAGCAAGACACAGGAACCAACCTGAAGGCTCTCCCAATGGCCAAAGCTGAAACAATTTAAGGAACAAAATAACTGATAGTATGGGGTTATAACCCTTAGAATAAAATATCCATGAGTCCATACAGTTATGAATAAATAATTACATACATAAATAAAGTAAAAAGGAGGGATAACACTTTCTTAATGGAGAATTCCAATTAATAAATGTATAAAGAATAAGAGAAAAAATGTAAATGAGACGGCAATAATAATTGTCGCAGGAAAAATCCACCAATAGATGCTAAAATTCGTGGGCAAGAGTTTGAGGAGAAAAGAAATAGTATATTTGCATAGCATCAAAAATTTCCCCCAAATATTTATTAACTGAAAACGGAAAAACAGTAACTTTTGCAATGGAGGAAGCTGCTAAACACCACCTTAGCCAAGTGCTTGAGGCCAATATCACTGGTAATAAGACATATGGACATCACATACCCCTTGATATGATGCTCTGAGAAGGGTATAAAGTCATTTCTGTGGTTTTCTTACCAAAAAAACCTCCACAAAAACGAAACCACAAGCTCAACCCAATCATGAGAAAATATCAGAGAATCACAAATTGAAAGACATTCTACAAAATGATTGACTAGTATCTTCTAAAGTGTCAGTTCCTGAAAGACAAGGAAAACCTAAAGACCTGCCAGACTGGAGGAGACCATAAGGAGATAGGACATCTAAGTGCAAGGTGGGTTGCTGGTTTAGATCCCGGAACAGAGAAAGGAAATCAGTAAAGAACTGATGAAATTCTCATAAAGTCTGTAGTTTATAGTATTGTAATAATGTTAATTTCCTAGTTGTGATTGTCCTGTGGTTATGCAAGATGTTAACATCAGGGGGAGCTGGTGAGGGGTATGTGAGAACTCTATATAATGTCTGCAACTTTTCTGTAAGTCTGAAGTTATTTCAAAAGAAAAAAATGTTTTTAAATAGTCATCATTAATTCTCACAACAGTCCTATGAGGAATGCACTGTTACACCATTTTTACACTTGAGTAAACTGAGATACAGAGAGGTTAAGCATAAAAGTGTTTCAGGTGTGGAGAAAAGGGAACTGTTTTACATTGTTGGTGAGAATGTAAATGGGTGCAGCCACTGTGGAAAACTGTACGGAGGTTCCTTAAAAAACTAAAAATAGAGTTGCCATATGATCCCGAAATTCCACTCCTGGGCATATAGCCGGACAAAACCGTAATTCAAAAAGATACATGCATCCCTGTGTTCAGAGCAGTACTATTTATAATAGCCAAAACCTGGAAATAACCTAAGTGTCCATCAACAGACGATTAAATTAAGAAGATGTGATACATATATACATATATATATATGTACATATACATACACACACAATGGAATACTACTCAGCCATAAAAAAGAATGAAATAATGTCATTTACAGCAACATGGATGGACCTAGTGATTATCATACTAAGCGAAGTGAGTCAGAAAGAGAAAGGTAAATACCATATGATATCACTTACATGTGGAATCTAAAGAACGACACAAATGAACATATCTATGAAACAGAAACAGACTTACAGATACAGAGAACAGACTTGTGGTTGCCGGGGGTAGGGATGGATTGGGAGTTTGAGGTTAGCAGATGCAAACTATTATATATAGAATGGATAAACAACAAGGTCCTACTGGATAGCACAGGGAACTATATTCAGTATCCTGTGATAAATCATAATGGGGGACTTCCCTAGTGGCGTGGTGGTTGAGAATCCACCTGCCAATGCAGGGGACACGGGTTCGAGCCCTGGTCCCACATGCCGCGGAGCAACAAATCCCGTGCGCCACAACTACTGAGCCTGTGCTCTAGAGCCCACGTGCTACAACTACTGAAGCCCGTGTACTTAGAGCCCGTGCTCAGCAACAAGAGAAGCCACTGCAATGAGAAGCCCGGGCACCGCAACGAAGAGTAGCCCCTGCTCGCAGCAACTAGAGAAAGCCCACACACAGCAACAAAGACCCAAAGCAGCCAAAAATAAATTAATTAATTAATGAATAAAAAAATCATAATGGAAAAGAATATGAAAAAGAATATATATATGTATAACTGAATCACTTTGCTGTACAGCAGAAATTAACACAACATTGTTAAGTCAAGTAAACTTCAATTAAAAAGAAATGTTTCTCTCACATTTTCCAGGAGCCTTCCACTGTGCTCTCCACTCCTCCATTACAACCTAAGCCTACTGAGAGCAGGGATGTCGTTTCTTCTGTCACATTGCTTTAGTGCAGTGCTTGGCACAAATACGCATTCATTCGGTAAGTATTTGTTGTTTGCCTGGGTGTAATATGTTGTTATGTGAGAAATTAAAAGTGACAAAATATATGTACATTATGATTGCAATTTAGTGGTAAAATTCTAAATACGTATATCAGTGTGTCATATATACATAGTATACACTGTAATATATTCTCGATTACAGGCACACAATTTTAAAAAAGGACTTTTTTTAAGCATGAGAGAATAACCATCTAAGGGTGAAAATCTCTGAGGAATTTGATGACTTTCACATTTTCTTCTTATACGTTTACATTTTTAATGTTTCAATGACAATTTTTAAATCTAGGCATGGAGACGTCAGCCCCCTTTACTGGAATCCTGGCCTCCGCCAGGATATCTTACCACCTGCGTCCAGATCCACCTTGAAGTGGTCACTGTGGGTGTGGTTAGGGGTGCGGCAGCGGCCCCACCAGCAGCTCAGTCACATTGGGCTGGGGCTGTCCGCCAAAGAAGACGATGGCCAGTGCCTCCCGGGCAGGCGGGGGGCTCCCCCTGTCCAGGTGGGCCAGGGCTGCAGCCTTGGGGGGCAGCTCCAGCTCTACCGAGAAGACGCAGTTGTCTGAGGGTTGGGCCTGAGCTGCATCCACCAGGCCTGGCCCCAGCTTCTGGGTCAGAAAGCTTATCATAGCCATCAGCTCTTCTTGGCTCAGGTCTGCAAACAGCTGGCTCTGGCCAGGGTGTGTCCAGGGTTGGGCACTGGGAGATCCCGAGGGGCAGAAGGGAGGCAGGCCGGAATGACACTCCTTTCCAATTCCTTCCTCACTCCCAGCACCACCTTCACCCATGCCCATCACCAGAACACTCCACAGGGACAAAAGAATAAAGACAGCCATAGCTAAAGCTCCTGGCTGCCTCCAGGCACTTGAATCGGAATGCAAGATAGAAAGACAGACAGACAGACAGACAGGACCTGGGTGCACGATGCCCCTTTCAGTCTCTGGAGGTTCCTGGCTCTGGGTGGGGCTTCTGGGCAATGGCACGATGGGTACATTCAAGACAAACAGCCAAGGGCAGAAGGTTGGCAGGGGGTGGAGGTTGGGGGAATCAGTGGTCAGGCCAGGCTCGGGAGGTGGGGCTGATGTAGGAATGTGGACTTTAAGTGGCTCAAGTAAGCCTCTGTCCTCCTGTTCCAAAACAAACACACAGGTTCAAGGTTGTGGAACGAAGTGGGGGAGGGATCGGTTTGGGAGATACACCTGGAGAGAGGCAAGTGGAAGAAGTGACAGGGGCAGAAAGGGACTGTCCTTGGGCTCCTCCTCCACTCTCCAGATACAGCCTTTCTCCTGGCTACAAGGCCGCAAGCAAAACTCACCTGTGCACACCCCTCCAACCAGATTCCCTCCTTCCGTCCTCCAGCTGACGAAGCCCTCATCACAGTCTACGGCTCCCCCATCAACCAGAATCCTACTGGCACCCATAGGAGACTGGAGAGTCATGCTGAGAACATAAAGCACCTGGGAGGAGCTGGGGGGCTCAAGGGCTGACCCAGGTCAACATCTTGGAGGCCCTGAGCACCCTAAATCACTGGAGGGGAGCATGGGGGGGGTGGAGCCAGTCCAAAGTTGGAGGGGGTGGGGAGTTTCAGTGTAACAGAGATCCCTCCCCACTTGAGCAGGACTGAGGGAGCACGGCAGAGGTCAGGGTGCCTGGAAACTGGCTGTGAACATAACCTAGCTGCCCACAACCCTCATTTCCAGGAAACCCGCCTCCAAAATACTGCAGAGGCAGAGAGCAAAGTGGCCTCCATTCTTGGGCAGATGATGTGTGGGAGACTGCCATCCTCTGTGCAGCCAGGTCCTGAGGGGAACTAGGAGAGACTGAGGGATCCAGAGAGAGGACATGCATCTCTTGTGAGCCTGGAGGAGAATCCTTTGCAACCTGGACATGTCCAAGAGCTCTTCCCCAGGAAGCCATGTTAGACCGACCTTGTAGACAGAGTGCGTGCGCCTGCAGGAGACTGGACAGGGCATTCCAGCCGAAGGGAACAGAAGCTGCAAAGGTACAGGAACTTGAAACAGCCTGGGCCTGGGCAGGGAACGGCCAAGGCCAGCTTATGGGGTGTGAGGTGGGGATGGGAGGGGGGCGGGCAGAAGAGGTCAGGTCAGGAAGCCTTGTGAGGTGTGTGTCTAAGCAAAGTAGTAATTGCGGAAAGACAGTGAGAAATCTCAGAACATGTAAAACCAGGGAAATCAACACCAGAAAGGTCAGATTCTCCACATATCATCTGGTTATGCGACCAGCTCTATTTTGATATGGGAATTCCACATAAGGGGTCATTTTATTACTGACCCGTGTCCTCGGACTCTTTGATCCATAGAATTGATAAGAAGCCAGAGGAGGAATTCAGGCAAGGCTTTACTGGGACTCATGCTGCAGCAGAAAGGAGTAAGAACAAAACACAAGTTCCCAGGACTTCCCTGGTGGCGCAGTGGTTGAGAATCCGCCTACCAGTGCAGGAGACACGGGTTCGGGTCCTGATCCGGGAAGATCCCACATGCCGCAGAGCAACTAAGCCCGTGAGCCACAACTACTGATCCCACGTGCCACAACTACTGAAGCCCACGTGCCTAGAGCCCGTGCTCCACAACAAGAGAAGCCACCGCAATGAGAAGCCCGCGCACCCCACTCACCGCAACTAGAGAAAGCCTGCGCGCAGCAACGAAGACCCAACGCAGTCAAAAATAAATAAATAAATTTAAAACACAAGTTCCCTTGTTGCTCTCTGTGGAGGTTGGGCTGATTCCTTACGTGGGGTGAGGGTGAGGGTGATGCTGGGGGCAGATCGGTGGGTCGGGCCCGAGGGGAGGCTGAGGTGTTTTGCCCACCCCCTTGATGGTGCTGTGTGCAGGGGTCATGCCCAGTACCCTGCTTTTCCTCCCGGCACCTCAGAAGTGGCAGTTGGTTTGTGGCTTTTTCGTATCTTATGGTTCATGATTGCCCCGATTGCCCATGCATGCAGGTATTTTTAGTCCCTTGTTGTTTCTTTGTGTTCTGTGGCTCCAGGAAGCATTTGTCCAGGTGCAAGTGCAAGCACTCCTGTAAAGGGTCCCAGGTCCCAGCCTGTCTCAATTTGAAATGGGCCATGTGGACTTTATAATAAGGGGGAGAAGAATCTAAGGTCAAACCCAGCCCTGGCCACAAGGCAGGCATTTCCAGCCTGGGAACTTCATTCTGGGCCCTTTCATAAGTGCTGGTCTTACCTCCCAGCTAAGAACATACCTTTAAGAGGACGGCTAATGTTTTATGTCCCGACCAGTGCTACCAAGCACAGGTCAAGAATGTCCACTCTGGTGGGGTATCCCCAGGCTCTCCTATGGGAGGTGGGTAGCGATCAGGGAGTGGGAGGGAGAGCCTTTGCCTTGCCTGGTGGGGGAACTGGTACAGAAGAAAGTGTCCCCTCTGCCCACCTTCCCTAAGTGTCTCGCTGTCACATCGCTTCCTCTGATATCGTTTCATCCTAGGCTTCACAATCATCATGTCAAACACCCTAAAAACGTGTTGAAAAGTTGTCCCTTTTGGAGAATTACTCAGGAGACAGGACCACACGGCCTGCTCCCCCCACTAGGTCTTATTTTCATTTGGACCAACTTGTCCCCAGCCTCTGTGAATGTGCTGAAGATGAGTTTATCCCTGGGAGCCAGAGGCCACCCCCCAGCCCACAGGCTGAGGACTGGGCCCCAGGATGTGGTGTCTGAGTCGAGCTGCTGCCCCAGAGGCCCTGTGTGGCCAGCGGGACCATCCCGGACACCCAGGTCAGTGCTCTCTAATCTGCATTCTGGGGACGTGGCTCTGGCTCCAGTGTGGGGCGGGGCTTGGGTGTGGGACAGACGTGGGGAGGACACTGGACAGGAAACAAAGGGCCAGGATGAGGCCGGTGACCTCGAGGACAGAGAGGAAAGGAGGGGTCTGAGTGACGTGGTGGGTGGAGTTGACAGGACTCGGTGTCTGACTGGGTGGATGAGTGAGAAAGGGCACAGCCTCTTAGGTGACACAAGGACACAAAGGTTGCACTGGGTGACTTGGGATGGTGGGAGACTTTCCTCAGAAGAAGGACATACAGGGGACTTCCCTGGCGGTCCAGTGGTTAAGATTCCACACTTCTGCTGCAGGGGAACTAAATCCCACATGCCAAAAAAAAGCAATGTTCTTCCATTCAGGAGGTCAGGGGCTGCGGACCAGAGTCAGTGACCGGGCATCCTTTCTTACTTTCCCTGTGATCTCAGCAGAAGTTGGGAGGTGGGAGGGGGGCATCCAGGATGGGGCTCTGATCAGGGCACTCTGCAAACAGGGCCTCCTTGGGTCACATTCTCACAGGAGTCCTCCCCCAGCCTCACCCTGAATTCAGGCCACCATCATTTCTTCCCCCTGACCCACCTCCCTGTGCCTAAGCCTTCTGTCAACTCTATTCTTTGTATCTGGGCCAGAGGCAATGTCCTCAAAGGCAACACTGACCCTGTCACTCCCTTGCTTAGAATCCTTCCATGGCTCCCCATTTTCCTCACGGTAACTGTGGCTTGCAAGGACCTGCCTCCTCTTCCCCCTGCTTGGCCCTCCAGGCTCTGCTCACAGCCCACACACATGTCAATGAACTTGGGTACTTGGATGGGGCCAGTTTGTCACCTCCTGGCTTCTGAACATGCTGTCCCCTCTTCCTGGAACCTTATCTCGCTCTCTTCCTTCTCCCTCGGCCAACTTCTACTCCTCTGCCAGGATCAGCTTAGACATCAGGTCCCTCAGGAAGCCTCCTCAATCCCTAAGTCCGGGTTAGGAGCCCCTGCTATGTCTTCCTCCTACCTCTCCTGGCAAATTCCCTGATGTAATGGACCCTTTACTGGCCCCTCTCTTCCCTGAGGGTAGACATTGTGCATCTTATTCCATAACGTATCCTAGTGCCTTTCAAGGTACCTGGCATGTAGGAGGCACTGGGGAAATCTTCGTTGAATGCATGTAGGAATCTTTCTCCTGCACCCTCAGAGGGAGCCCTTCTCAGGGGGCTACAGGAGAGCAGAGGCAGGCGAGCATATCTTGTGCTCCTCACAGGGACTTCCCATGTCTACATTCCTGGAAGTCCAGTTACGCCCCTGACCTAAGCCTCAGGCGTCCCCTTGTCCAGCTCCTCTTATAGGGCAATGGGCCCAAGTCCTAAAGATCTTGGCCTTGGGGACACCAGTTATTTCAGAACCTGACATCCTGGGTTACTATTCCCTCCTGTGGCTGGACCAGAAGTCTGAGGCTAACAATCCAGCCAGCCTCAGGGGTTTAGGAAGAGAGCGGGTGGGGTAGGGGGCTGGAGGTCCACCTTGCAGCCCTCCTGACCCCAGCTGGGCTGATGAGCTCACGATCTACGTGTCCACGGACGCCCGGGCCAGGGTTGTCATCTCCATGTCATCTCCATGGAGGGCTGTCATCTCCATGACGTGACTGAGAGACACACCACAGTCCCTTTTTCAGATCAAAGCTTGTGAGCGAGCATTCACACACACACACACACTCGCCGCTTGCAAACACTCACACTCTTGGTCTGGAGATGGGCTTCAAGGCAATGAGTGTCATGTTATAAAAACAGGATGGGATGGGGGTGGGCACCAGCATGCCTTTATTCCTTTTCCCTCCAGCACTGACTGTTGTGCAACTGACCATAAACAGGAGCCAGAAGGAGGTGGAGACAAAATCATAAGCATGTAATGGAGAAGTGAAATTACTCAGGTCAGAGAAAGTAGAAGCATAAACTCAGTATCAGAGCCATGGTGGCCACAACATGCCTTTTCCCCCTCGGTCTCAGTCTTCAGTCTCTCCTTGTCTTCAATCTCTCTCTGTCCTCTGTCACCCTGGCTTCCACCCCAGCCTGTGTTATAAATTCATCCAGCCATCACCGGCCCTCCCTCCTGACTGAAGTCTTTCTCTCTGTTCTTTGGAACCCAGTTTCTCTCCAGCTCACTAACTCGTCTCCATCCGCTGTTCTACTGACCCAGAAGTGAACCTGGGCTTGGGGCAGGACGGAAGGTAGCAGAAGCTTCTGTGCTGGCTGTGCTCCCTGGATATGATCTCCCTCTGGTCAGAAGCTGAGCAGCGTCTGAAATCTGTTTCCTGCATTTCACCTCCTAGCCTGGCCTGGGCTTCCAGCAGGCAGAAGTCACCCCTCCCCTGTGCTTCTCAACGCCCCTACTTCTAAGAGAGAGAGAGAGACAGGGAGAGGGAGTGAGAGAGAGCAAAAGAGACATTGACTGAGGTTTAACATTTTCTTGGAGATGTACAGGCAAGAGGAGGCAAAGCAGTTACCAGAGGCCACACCCATTTCTCTGGGTCTCAAATACTTGAGAAAATTGAGTCCCTGGGGCTATCTCTTAACTCACTCTACCCTTCCCCCCTACCCCAACCCCTTCCTAAAAGACAAGTCAGTTTTAAAAAAGAAGTCAGGTGTTGTTTGGGCCCATTTATTATTTGAATAATAATAAATGAATAGGTAATACAGTCACATGGTTCAAAATTCAAACGTACAAAGGGTATATAGGGGCTCCCCTGGTGGCGCAGTGGTTGAGAGTCCGCCTGCCGATGCAGGGGACAGAAAAAAAAAAAAAAAAAAAGTGTATATAGTACTAAGTCTCCTCCCTCCTCTGTCCCAGCTTCCTGGTTCCCCTCCACAGAGGCAACCAGTGTTACCCGTGTCTTCCGAATATGCATCTATAAGATATGAAAATATGTATTTATATGATCCTTCCCTGTAAAACACAAATGGAAGTGCCCTATACACACTTCTTTGCCTCTCCTTGTTCATTGGAAGATTATTCCCTATAAAGAGATATAATTAGTTTTACAGCTGTGTAGTATTGCTTGGTAAGGCTGCATCAGAATTTATTTAATCAGTCTTTGAGGGACGACAGTTCTGCTGTTTCCCATCTCTGGCTCTTTGTAGAGGGACCCCCCAGTCCAGACTGCTCCCACCCACCCCTCCACAGGGACAACCTGCCAGGGAGGCTCCACCCCCAGAGGCCTTGGCTCATTTGCATGCTCACACGTGATTGGACCCCTGGCCCTATGACTGGAATCCCTGGTCTTCCTGCTTCTCATCCTTGGTGTCCACCCAGCCTCCCATATTGGCTACCGCAGAGGACAGAGGGCACTGGTCACGCACAGACTTGGCACAAAATGACCACTCCTCATTACCACTGCACCCGCAAAGCCATCTAAAGTGCTAACTTGAGCTGCTGCTGTCTCCATGACCATCCTCTGCTAGAGAATGCAAGGCAGGCCTATACAAATGGGCAGAAAGAACTGTGGGGAAACACATCCTGCCCCAGGACTGGGGGTAGGGGCAGCTCCCAGACACAGCGACACAGACGGTGACTGTCCTCTCAAACTAGATGTCCCTTGCATTTGGAGACTTCCACAGGCTTAGAACCAGGAGAGGAGACCAGAGGTGAGAAATGAGGGCTGGGTAACATCCCCTCAGGGCTGGGAGGGAAATCCCGGGATATAAGAACAGGTGGGAACTGGGGGAGGCTAGGCAAGAGGGGAGAGAGAGAGGAGGAAACGTGGGCCAAAGCGCCCCTTCCAGCTTGATTCCTAGATTCGCGGGCCTGGCAGGAACCCTGCCCCACGGCTTCTGGTGCTTACCCCCATGGCAGAGCCCCCCATCCTCACCTCCCAAGTGAGGACTCAGGAGTCTCAAGAGAAACCTGGGATGGCTAAGAAGATTTGGGAAACCCAGAAAGCAAAAATAAAAGGAAACAAAACAAAAAACACCCCAAACAGGAGTCTTCTGGAAAGTTTAACCACGACTCCAAGCTCCTGGCTGCCCATTCCCTTCCTCTCTGCAAGAGGAACTTCGCAGGTCTGGGGTCAACAGAGTTGAGAGCCCCCTGTGTCAGGCATCACAGACTCGGGATGCTTCCAGAAGGAAGGGGGAGGGAAGGGAGGACGATGGGAGAAAGAAGACCCCCAGGATGTGATGAGGGAGAAGACATAGGCCGCCCTGCCCAGTGCCCATCCCCTCCCCTCCCCACACTCCCTGGCACTGGGGTCCCAACCACATTCCCCATCCACCTAGTTGTGGGAGAAGCCCGCGTGGGAGAAGGCAGGGAGGTGGGGGGCACAGGCCGCAGCCTGGGGGAGGCAAGCCAGACGGTTGACCTCACAGGCCCCAGCATCCTGGTCCTCCCGGAAGTAGACGGAGTCAGCAGAATCGAAGGAGGGGTCCTGGTCAAAGAAGTTGTAGGGTCGGAGGAAGAAGCCCACGCTGTTCCCCACAGTCACTGTGTTGGGAATGTCCTCTGCATGGGGGATGTGCAGGAAACCGGTTGTCACCCAGGCCACCAAGTCCTAAGGGGGTGAAGAAAGAGGATCATGAGGTCTGGCTTTGCTAAGCGCACGTCCACCTCCCCCAGGATTCACTTTGGCAGCCCACCTTTGCTCAAGAGGATTTTAAGTCTTCAAACATTTTTCCTACTAGTCCAGAAATCAACGCATAAATGGTCGATTTCATATTCGGAGCAACACCTGCCCCCCATCCCAGCCTGTACCCTCCATCATCTGACATTCCTCATGACATCACCATCAGCCTACACACCCCCAGAGGAATGATGACACCCACGGGCAACTTCAGCTCCTTTCCCCTGACTCAACGAGAGCTCCCAAACTCTGAGAGAAGGAGGATGAAGAGGGAATATCAGGGTTTGGGAGGCAGAAATTAACTTGGAAATTAATCCTTTAATGGTCAAGCCAGCAACAGAGAAGCTTTCGATATAAGAGATGTGGTCTTCCCTGGTCACTTCCAGCCCTCCTGAGTCCTGGGGCCCTTAAAGGACTCAGTCCACGACGCTGAGACTTAGAGAGCTGTAGAGTCTTGAGGATAGGCTGGAGCCTCAGCCACTGTGTGCAAATGAACTTCCAGCTTGGGAAGATTCCCTCAGCAGGTAATGATCAGAGCCACAAAAGCACAGAAGGCAGGAGTCAGCTCCGTCCTTGAGGAGATGGTTTTCAGGGACCTCCCCAAGAGGAGGTGGGGCTCATCTCTGTGTCCCCGAACCCCTCCCTCAGCCTCCCACAGCCGGCTGACCTCTCCAGCTATGGTCTCATTGTTGATGAAGTCAGCAAAGTCCACGGTGGGGGCCCAGGGGTCATTCTGATTGAAGATGCTGCTGCTGCGGGGCTCCGCCTCCTTCCGCTGGGTCACAGCCAGCTGGTACCTAGAGATGCTCTGGTCAGGCCTCCATGCCTGATCGTCATGGAAGGGAGCCGAGCCCATGGACCTCAGCATTCCCATCTCGTCCACACAGTCACTCTGACGCCACCCTGGTGGGTGGCCCAACATCATTCCATGGCCTCCTGTTTATCCCTTGCCATTTCACAATATGCCCCCTCCCAAACAGAAAATACTTTTCCCACCTGGGCTTTAGCCTTCCAAGGGGACCATGTATCCACTGTGGGCCTTTGGATAACCAGGAAATCCTTTTTGAGCTCTTACCTCACTTATCTCGTGTACAGTCTGAACTGAGTTCCCAGTTGCCCCTCCCAACACTCCCTTCTCACTCTCATCCCCTCCCCCACCCCACACGCATACCGCACCCCATCACCCACCTTGCCCAGCTCAAGGCTCTCTCCATGGAGCTGTTCTGGGGCAGGGGCTCCCCAGCAAAGCTGACTGTCTGGATGTGGTAGCCCCTCGGGTGCCCCCACTTGTTGCTGTGATTGCTGGCCAGGTACAGGTAGCGAGGGGAGGGACCTCCCAGGGGGAAGGCGGCCTGCTCCTCCGTCTCCAGCAGCTTCCGGGTCACCTGCAGCCTCTGTATCTGGTGCTTGGGGCTCCAGGGTACCGCCGTAGGGACAAAAGCCATGTCCTCAGCCCAGACCCAGTTCTCCAGTCCTGCAGGGGTGGGGTGTAGGTGGGGGGAAGGGTGGGGGGGGAAGGGGGGGAGAGAGGGCTGGTCACGCAGCTGCCCCCCGCCGCCCCCGGACTCTGTCCCCACCTGGTTTCAGAGTGGGGGCCAAAGAGAAAGCCAGACTGAGTGTGCCCCCTGCTTCTCTCCCCTCTCCCCAAGATGTCCCAATCTTTCAGCCACACCTGTTGACCTGTGACATATTTCTTCAAGGATTTCATTCCTTCATCCTTTCACACTCATTAGCGGAGAGGCCTGTGCTCAGCACTGGGGACACACTGATGAATGAAACAACATCCTTACCCTCCTGCTCTCACAGAAGCCCCAGAGAGGCCAAGCCCTGAAGGGACTGTAGTGTGAGAGGAGCCCATTCCAGATTGAAGGTTAGAGGAACACAGGGACAGGCAAGAATAGAGGGCTTCCTGGGCCACTTTTCAGCCTGGCCTTAGGGGATGTCACCAGCAGAGGTGACATGGCAGGGCATTCTAGACAGGGACAAAACAGGAGCAAAAGCAAAGAAGCGTGACTGTCACATGTGGTGCGCATGTCCAGGGACAGGGCGGGTGTGTGTCTTAAGCTACACGGGGAAGAATGTGAAAGGCAGGCAGTAGCTGTCCTCTGAAGGGAAGGGCCTCGTAGGTCCTTCTGTGGACAGGATCCTATAGGTGATGGGGAAAGTGGGAAGTGTGTAAGGGAGCAGGCTGGCATGGGCTGGTAGGCCCCTCTGAGTGCAGGGTGAACCATGGATCTGAGAGGAAGAAGAGTCGAAGCAGCAGAGAGAGGGCTGGTGCCCACAGGGGGCCGGTAGCGGGGCCAAGCGAGGGGTTGGAGATATTTCAGAGGCAGAAAAAAATCTGGTGATGAACTCAGTGTGGGGAACGACAGTGAAATGACCAAGACTCCGAGGCATCATGTAACCCTTGGCTCTCTGTGACCACCAACTCCAGGAACTATCTGGAATATTCCACAGTATCCACTCTACCCCTCACACTTAAGTGTATTGTGCCCAGAGATGGAAATTCAGGGAGGAGAAAGGTCCACCTCCCAGGGAAATGTATCCCCCGGGGGCGTTCCACGATTGGCCTGCAGGTGCCAGGGACTCTGCAAAATGCAAACAGATCCTCCCCAATACCTACAACTGCAGGCCAGACACAGATAAGCTGAAAAGCAAATGGCTGCCTCACTGAAGTGGGGCCCATATAAGTGCCAGGGAGGGAAGAGGGCAAAGGGGACCCTTAGCCTGGATCCTGCCTCTTCTCTGAGCTTAGCTGTTTCCCAAGATTTTCTGATGAGGTCATGTAGAGGGTGGGTGGCAGCTCTGTACCCAGCCAATGAGCTAAGATCTCAGTAAAATTTGGCAGCCAACTCTCTCCCATCCAGCAAAAGAGGAAGCATGAAACTCCAAAACATATACTCATGCTCAGATCTTCCTTTCCTGGAAAACCTCCAACAAACACAAAGCAAACAAAGACAACCCTTCAGCCCCCTATCTGGGATCCTGGCCTCCGCCAGGATGTCTTACCTCCCACGTCCAGATCCACCTTGTAGTGGGCACTGTGGGTGTGGACGGTGCCCAGTGTGTGCTTCCCAACCTGGTTTCCGTATCTTCGGGCAGCTCCAAAGAGGAACGCTGAGCTGATGTAGCCTGTGGCATGGAATTTGACTTCGATGGCCCCATTGGGGTGGAAGACCATATCCCACACATAGTCGTAGTTGAGCAAGGTCGACACAGATCTGAAGACCAGCACTGTCTCCACAAGGCCCCCAAAATAGTGGGAGTGAAAATCTGAGTGGTGTCGCCTCAGGGGCAGGCCCTGGTTCTGCTCAAACACACAAAAGGCATCAGGTAGTGTCTTGGGGGCTTGGGACTCCAAAAGGAAGTGCCAGTCCACGTAGGTGGCCAGATAGGGGCAGTCCACCCCACGGGTCAGGGGTGTGGAGTACTTGCCCATGCCAAAGCTGCCATCCATATAGTGGGTCAGCATTGCCGCTGGGGAATTTCCACCATAGACAGCCAAGGCCTCTTGGAGGCTGATCTCGTAAGCCAGCCGTTCTCCCTGGAATCGGATGTCAAAGATCCTTGGACCACTGAAAGCTCCGAGGCCAAAGGAGAAAGTCCACAGTGAGGAGGCCACTCGACTCCCCTGGACACTGAAGCGGGGGCCCTGGGGATGGAACTGCAGAGGGGGAGCCGGACCTGGAGGCGCCTTGGACTTCAGGGACCAGGACCCACCTGTGCCGTTGTCTGGGATCACCACCACATTCACCAGGCCGGCCTCAAACTGCTCCTCCAGGTGGGCCAGACTCTCATAGTAGCGGCCTTGAAAGAACACCTTCTGGATGGTCCAGCGAGCAGGGTCCAGAGCCTTGTGGTCTACCAGAAGCTCCAAACCTATGGGGTGCAGGAAGAACCCAGCCCCTGAGATGTTGTAGTAGAGGCCGAACCAGGTGGCCCTGTCCTCTGATTGCAAGCCACGGGGGGCTGTGGTCATGGTCACCAGGTTCCCTCCTTGGTGCTTGTAGAAGCAGCAGTGGTGGAGGAGACCAGCAGCCTGGGACAGCTCTGTGTTGAAGATCATCTGGTCTATGTCCAGGTACTCTCGCATGAGCACGGGGCGTCGGTGATAGGGCAGGGGGCCCCCGTGACGCTCCACAGTCACGTCCCGCAGGTAGGAGGGGTGCGGCAGCGGCCCCACCAGCAGCTCAGTCACATTGGGCTGGGGCTGTCCGCCAAAGAAGACGATGGCCAGTGCCTCCCGGGCAGGCGGGGGGCTCCCCCTGTCCAGGTGGGCCAGGGCTGCAGCCTTGGGGGGCAGCTCCAGCTCTACCGAGAAGACGCAGTTGTCTGAGGGTTGGGCCTGAGCTGCATCCACCAGGCCTGGCCCCAGCTTCTGGGTCAGAAAGCTCATCACAGCCGTCAGCTCTTCTCGGCTCAGGTCTGCAAACAGCCGGCTCTGGCCAGGGTGTGTCCAGGGCTGGGCACTTGGTGATACGGAGGGGCAGAAGGGAGGCAGGCTGTGTTCACCACCATCTCCTCCCCTGCCAGCTAGCAAGACACACACCAGGGCAAAGATGGTGATGACAGCCAGAGCGAGGAGCACCAGGGTGGTCTTCTGGTTCATTGTCCCATGAACATAGAGACAGAGGATTGAACCAAAGTGGAGACTTGTATTCTCAGTCCAGCAGAAGAGGGTCCCTTTTGCTCCCTGTACTGGGGGCTCCTAGACTCTGGCTGAGGTTCTCAGTATTGCGATGCAATGGAGACTGAGGATGGGAAAAGCATGGGAAGGCTGGGGAGGGGGCGGAGCGGGCTGGGGTTGGGAGGCGGGCCTGAGGCAGGGCAGCAGTGATTTCCACAGACCTTACATGGCTTTGTGTTCCAGGCTCCAACTCACATTCTGCTCTCTGGGTCAGGGTTGGGACAGGGGAGCGCTGGGTTAGGACGAAGGGGTGGTGGGGATTTCAAACGAACGCAGCTGACCAGCCTGAGCACAGACATGCGCTGACATGCACAGAAATGCCGGGGAGGAGGAGCCCCTCTTTCCCCTCCGCCCCACTTCTTTCCCCAGCGCCCATTTCTCAGGGCCAGATGTTCCCTTTCCTGCAACTTGGAACTATTGTCCTCCTTCCAAGGAAACCCCACTCCCAGCTCTTCAGCTTCCCAAGCAGCATTTCTTGGCCAGGTCTGTCCCCCTTGCCCCCTCTCCTCCATGGCTAATTTCCTTGGCCAGAGTCCTTAATATTCTCTGGGGGATTCTAGATACTTCAAAAGTCAAAGAGAAGAAATCCAAGTAAAAGTCTTGTGATACTTTTTATTATAAATTACACACACCATCAGTTTTTACAAAATTCTATCTATTCTTCCACTTCAATGCACATGCATTAAAGAAATGTCCGGTATAACATTCACCAAATGTGAATGCTGTTTCTGAGTGGTAGGATTTGTGGTGTTTTAGCTTGAGTATTTTAATATCAACGTCATTTGTATAAATTCATCATTTTTAAAAAGTGAACTGGAAATAAGAATTAACCAAAGGATATATGGGGGTTTACGTGGTAGGAGGCGGTTTCCCAAGGGTCGAGTGTCAGGGGAGCAGGAAGTGGAAACAGAGAGGAAGGTACATGTCTTGGCACCCCCTCTCCGCCCTGCCCATGTCCCACCACACACTCAGGGCTACAAGTCTTGGTAAGAGAAAGGCGGCAGGTCCGGGACACAGGCCGCCAGGTGGGGGATGCAGGCCACATGATTGACACTGCAGAGTCCAGCATCCTGGCCCTTCTCAAAGTAGACGCTGCCAGGGGAGAAGATGGAGGGGTCCTCATCAAAGAAGTTATAGGGTCGGAGCAAGAAGCCAACTCTGTTCCCCAGAGTCACTGTGTTGGGGACATCCTCAGCGTGAGGGATGTGCAGGAAGCTGGCTGTAACCCAAGCCACCAGGTCCTGCAGGAAGAGGAAGAACTGGAGACTTTGGAGGCGAGACCCAGAGAACCCCCCCTCAGCCACAATCCCCAATCTCCAGTCTCAGCCCTGCTTCCACCTCTGCCCAGCCGCAGGCCCAAATAACAGGCGTGGTAATCCATGTGAGAAGCTGTAGGGTGGTCCCAGGGCTAATCTCACCCCCAGGAGGGATGACCCATGTTGGTCATCAGGGAACTCCCTGGCTGGCCCCTAATCAAAGAACTGGAAATCTACCATTCCCTCCATCCTACAGCCAGGGGCCAGGCAGTCAAGACACCAGGCTTAGGGGAGCTCCTTTCCTCTGCCCCTAGAGCTACCAACCTCTCCTAACAGGGTCTCATTGTTGATGAAGTCAGCAAAGGCTGTAGTGGGTGTCCAGATGTCATTCTGGTAATAGATGCTGCTGCTCTGTGACTCCTCCTCCTTCCTCCGGGTCACCACAAGCTGGTATCTGACCAGGAATGTTGTAGGAAGGTGGTGTCAGAAAATGTCAAGGGTCTTTACCAGCCCAGAAATCCTTTGGATCAGATTCTGTGTGAGACCATTCCCGTCCCATATCTACTTGGATCTGAGAAGAGGTCCAGGGGTGAGTGATCGAGGTTAGTGAGTTGGGGTCTTCAAGAACTGGGATGGGAAGGGGACCAGTCCTTCCCTACCACCCAGTGCCCAGGGCCCTCCTCACCTCCCCCAGCTGAGGGCCCTCTCCATGTCGCTGTCCAGGGGCATGTGTATGCCAAGAGGGCTGTGGATCTGGATTCGGTACCCGCGCTGGTGACCCCAGGAATTAGTCTGGTTGCTAGCCAAGTAAAGGTAGCGGGGAAGGGGGTTCCCCAAGAAAAAAGCTGTCAGGTCCTCCCTTCCCAGGACCTGCCGAGTCAGCTGTGGGCGCTGCAGTTGGTGCTCCGGACTCCAAGGGGCTGCCACAGGTTTAAACACCACGTCTTCAGCTACCACCCAGTTTTTCAGCCCTGCCAGGGTGAGGGGAGGGAGAGGAGTTCCACAGCAGGTGAGACAGGTCCCTTGTTTTCTCCGTGATGCCCCCTGCACTGGCCTGACAAAGGACAGCAGAGCTCATCAGCTCTGCGCTGGGAGCCAGGTCTGGACTTGAGAGCTAGCCTCCTTCTTTGAACTTGCCCTGTCCAACACAGTTACCACCGGTCACAAGTGGCTCCTTCAATTTAAAAATTCAGTTCCTCAGTCACACTATCTATATTCCGAGTGCTCAATAGCTACACGTGGCTAGCGGCTAACATATCGGACAAGGCAGACATGTAACATTCCATCATTGCAGAAAGTTCTATTGGCACTGGTCTACCCAATATACTTTGGACCAATTATTTGCTTCTCTGATTCTCACTTGGTGAATCGCTACAATGGGCATAAGAAAAGCTGTTCTGTGGCTGAGCTCTATAAATGTAAAAGCACACACAGGTGGCTAATAACATTCTTCTAACTATGAAAGGGATATTTGTCTTGGAGAAGCCGGATGGAAAAACCCAATCCCCTTCCGTGGTGCCCTGCATACTCCTCCTGGCTCTGAGACTTTGATTTTTTTCTCAATACGGCAGGTATCACTTTGTCTTTTTTACAAGGAAGTAGATTCGTATCTTTAAATTGTCTGGGCGATCCCTGGAACTCTTATACTCTTTCTGCAGGTTCGGACTGCTAGTTCCTTTTGGCATGACTCATACGAATGTGCTGGCACACAGGGAACTCTCCTGAAGCCAGTGCCCCTGCCAGCTGTCCTGTGCGCAGGGGCCTGATACAGACGCTCTGGCCCACAGCACCAGCCTGCGCTGCACGCTGGTCCAATACATGTGATTTGATTTTATGTCCTAAGACAAGGCTCTTCAACGCCAAAATGCTGGAAAGAAGACTTCAAGTCAGAAAATAGTCATATTCCAAATATGTCCAAGAATAACCTAGTTAAAACGCATGATTTAAAATAGCATTTCAATCATGCTGTTTTCCTAGCTCTCCCCCCTCCACCCGCCCAGCGCACACACACGCCATCTTTACACTCAGGAGACTATGGAAGTGTTTGTTTCACAAGAAATATGCAGAGTCACAGTGCGCTACACTTGGGCAGCCACTTCCCGACCCATCTCCCCCCACCCTCCTTAGTTTCCGTAACTGAAAAATGGAGAGGGTCTGACGGATTCCTAATTTTCTTTCTGGGCCTAACAGTCTAACTTGATAAGTTAATTATTTTGTTCTGGACAAAAATCTGTCAGGAGCTTTAGGTCCCCTTTGTGCTTGGAGCCCGACTTGAGAAATCCCTTCCTACGCTTGCAGCAAGCCTATCGCATGCCTGCCACGTCACCAGAGAGCCCACCGCGATGACACGTGCTGGCAGGAATGGGACGGTCCTCCCCAGGAGGCGGATGGGGCCCCTGTCTCGTCATCTCAGTTGTCTGAAATCCTGCGGAGCAGGCCCCAGCTAGCACCTCCTTTTCTCAGGCCCCAGGACCACCTCCACTCTGAGGAAGCTCTTTACACAGACTACTCCCTATCTCTGTTCAGGCCCCAGCTTTCCCCACCTCCACTGACTCTCAGAATGAGGAAGAACTCAGAGCCCCAGCTCCAGCCGTGTCCAGCCTCAGACAGGCAGGGCAAGTTCACCACCCACAGACAGGCTAAGGCAGCCAGCTGGTACAGCGCAGCCATTACATTTGGTTTCACAATTGCAGCGGGTCAGAGGGGCTGGGCGGGGGAACACTCTCTACCTTCTTCCAAATACCCAATAAGCCCAGTATTCAGGCTGACTGCAGTCGAATACAGTCAGATCAGTCCCTGCTGTTGCCACAATAAATTGTGGTGCTGGAACGCCACCCTCTTGCCTCTCCCGGCTTGATGTGCGGGTCTCCCTTCCCTCTGGCCCACCCCAACGCTCAATCCTCATCCCCTGGGCACTCACCTGCCACATCCAGGTCCAGCTTGAAGTGGAAGGCATGCGTGTGCACCGCCCCCAGCACTCTCGCCCCAACGCGGTTCCCAAAGAGGAGGCTCTCCTCGCCCCCGCTCAGGAAAGCTGTGTTGATGTAGCCCGTGGCATGGACCCGCCCTTCAAGTGCCCCATTTGGGTGCAATACAAAGTCCCAAATGTAGTCATAGTTGCCTACAGAGGACACAGACCTGACTACAAGGGCCGAGCCAGCCAGACCACCATAGAAATGACTCTGAAGGTGACTGTGGTGCCTGCGGAGGGGTAGTCCCTGGGCCTCCTCAAACACACACACAGCCCCCGGGAGCAGCTGGACTGCCCCTTTGCCCACTAATACGTGGATGTCCACCATGGTAGACTGATAGGGGCAGTCCACTCCCCGCACCAAGCCCCGGCTGTGATGGCCAAGTCCATAGCTGCTATCCAGGTATCGGGTCATCATTGTCTTGGGTGAATCGGCACCATAGATAGAAACACACTCCTGGACACTGACTTCATAGGCCACTCGCTCACCCTTGAACCGAACATCAAAAATCCTCATGCCACTGAACACCCCATGGCCAAAGGTAAACGTCCAAAGGGAGGACGCCACTAGGTTCCCTTGCACACTGTACCGGGAGCCCTGAGGTGAGAACTGAAGAGGGGGAAGAGGACCTGGGGAGACCCGCGATCGCAGCGATGAGGCCCCATCTGGCAGGGGCAGAGGGACTCTAACCACTTCCAGCCGGCCAGCCTTAAACTCCCATTCCAGCTGACCCAAGTCTGCATAGTAGTGCCCAAGGTAGAAGACCTGCTGGACAGCCCAGCGGGCAGGGTCCAAGGCCCTGTGGTCCAGCAGCAGCTCGAGCCCCACAGGGTGAAGGAAAATCCCAACACCTGAGATGTTATGGTAGAGGGCTATCCAGGTAGCACGGTCCCCTGAGCGCAAGCCACGAGGGGTGGCGTGCAGAGCTGCCAAAGTGGAACCATTGTAGTTGAAGACAGAAGCCAGGAAGACTGGTGCCTTGGGGAGCTCCACCTCTTTCAAATGCTTCCACATCTGGGCAGACTCAGTTCCCAGCACGGGGCGTCGGTGATAGGGCAGGGGGCCCCCGTGACGCTCCACAGTCACGTCCCGCAGGTAGGAGGGGTGCGGCAGCGGCCCCACCAGCAGCTCAGTCACATTGGGCTGGGGCTGTCCGCCAAAGAAGACGATGGCCAGTGCCTCCCGGGCAGGCGGGGGGCTCCCCCTGTCCAGGTGGGCCAGGGCTGCAGCCTTGGGGGGCAGCTCCAGCTCTACCGAGAAGACGCAGTTGTCTGAGGGTTGGGCCTGAGCTGCATCCACCAGGCCTGGCCCCAGCTTCTGGGTCAGAAAGCTCATCACAGCCGTCAGCTCTTCTCGGCTCAGGTCTGCAAACAGCCGGCTCTGGCCAGGGTGTGTCCAGGGCTGGGCACTGTAGGATACAGAGGGGCAGCGGGGAGGCTGGCTGGAGCTACGTTGGCTGGTCAGCAAGACATAGGCCAGGGCAAAGACGGTAATGAGGGACAGTGCCAGGAACACGAGGACTACCTTGAGATTCATGGTGAATGCCGAGAGCTGAAATGAGAGTCCCGCCAGCTGCTCCTTCTGCTTACTGACATCAAATCAGGGTTTATATTCAGTAGGATGGATAGGAATAGTGAAAACTCCACCCTGTGGGTTGGACGGGAAATTTCTGACCTTGATTTATATAATTCTGCTCCAATTTTCTGTTCTGTGGTTTGGCTCAAGGTACTACTTCCACGTGCATAGCCTCTCCCCATCCCTGAACTCCTCCCAGCAGCACGGTCAGTACCCACTACCGATCTCCATCATTTAGACCAGATTAGAGGGCATTTGCATATACACTAGACTCTACCTTCCACCCAGAATGGGTCTGAGGAGGTATGCAAATCTCAGACGCCCAATCAAGTCCCATGGACTACATGCAACCACTCTAACTGCCCACTTGCCTATCTCCTGGCAGGCACTCCCCTCCAGTGCTTCCAGGATCCACTGCCCAGTTCAGCAGGAAGCACTGCGTTCTGCCAGATGCCTAAGACCAAAAGCCCCTGGTCTAGTCTCAGGCCTCTTCCATCTAGTCGGTGAGAAAGGAGTGGTGCAGGCCTGGGCGCAGCAGTCAGATTTGTACACCAATTGCAGGTCCCTAAGCTGTGTGACCTGAGGGGAGTTACTTATCATAAGTCTCCGTGTCCTCACCTATAAAGAAGGGATAAAACTACCCCAGAGATTCACGGAGAGTAAATGAGATCGGCACGTAAAGTGCCTAACAGCCTGACACGGGGTAGGCATTCAGAAATTGTCAGCTACTGGTAAGGATCTCTGAAACAGAAGAGAGCAGATGTTCCTCCCTTGTTCAAGACCTTAAACCTTTCTCTGCAGAGACAACAGATACCAGATCATAGGATACTAGAATGCTACTCTGCAAGGTGGAAGTTAAGGAAACTTTATTTCAGAGGGAGCTAAGGTCCTAGATAGCCCTCCAATTCATTTGAAAACCAAAAGCCAGGAGTCCCTGGCATCTCCGCAAGAAACTTAAGACATTATTCAGAAGGAACATTTAGTATGGAGCAAAGAAAATGACGGGGTCGGGTGTGCCTTGAACCAGGTGATTCCCCACACACGGAACTAGAGCAGCCTCTACTGGCAGTTCATGGGTATCACTGGGGAGGGAAGGAAGGAAGGAAGGAAGGAAGAAGGAAGGAGCTGGGATCTTGTGAGGGTAGAAGGCAGCTTAGGTTTGGAAAAAGCTAACTTTCATTTAATTCAGACTGAAGACAAATGAAGGACCCACCCTTGCCTCTTGGTAGGCAGAAGCCTCAGCCTTTCCATTATTCCAGAGAAAAGAGGCAGCTCAGTTGGTATAAAGACACCCAACAGGGTGGCTGGAGGTATATGCGGAGGTGGGTATCCCAATGTGCACACACGTAAGTGTGGGTATGTTCCTGGACACCAGAGCATCGCATCAGGGTCTGCAGCTTTAGAAAGAGGTCAAAGTACCTGTATTTTTAATAATTTCTTGACATGGTAAAAGAATTTTACATTACGATCCAAGGGTGGTAAGGTGAGGAGGAGGGACATGGGAACAATCCAACAAACAAAAAGGGAAACTGAGAAACACATGGTGGGAGGACGGAACATTTTAGCTGGAAGGGGTCTGAGGGTGGGTAGGGGCATTGCCCAACTAAAATGCAATTGGTTTGTTACTGAGTACTATTCATGGGAAGACAGCATCCTAACTCCTTCTCTAGAGCACACTGGGAGGAAAAATGATGCATCCAGATGGAAATATGATTGGGGGCTGCAAGACAGAGACAGGGGTAGAATAAAAGTCAGCAACAGACACAGAGAATCACCAGCAGACTCTCCAGTAGTGGTAGAATAAAAGTGGGGGTTGATGAGGGTTAACACAAAAGCTGTAACAAGTGACATCTCTGGAAGATTTGAGAGATGACAGGCAACTCTTCTCTGGTTTTGACTTGCCCAGCAGATTTCCACATACACACAATGTGTACATGCATGTGTGTGCACGCACGCGCACACACACACACACACACACACACACACGAGTGGCCGCTTTCCCTGGAAGCACAGTACTATAAATAAGAAAACATTTTTCCCTAAAGGAAAACCCAGTAGAAGCAGCAGCATCTGGCCTCACAGCTGCAGACACCCCCAGCCCAATTTACAACTGGCCTGGGAAGAGGAAACCGGGATTCAGAGGACCAGCCTTTGCAAAAATGCCCCAAAGGACCCGAATCACAGCGGAAGGGGAACCCACTACCCCTGCTTCTCATCTTTCAGTTGTCCTCCAACTCACCAGCCTCGGGCACCAAGAGGCTACAATACCAGGAGACAATGGGCCCTGGTGGATGAGAACTAAGACACCTAACACCTTCTGAACAGGGTGTGTGTGTGTGTGTGTGTGTGTGAGAGAGAGAGTGTGAGACAGAGACAGGGTTTGGGGGGGTGGGCAGGGCTTGGGGGAGGGGGGCATCAAGTAACAGAGTAGGAAGGCATGTGTGTGCTGCATGTGTGTACGTGTGTGTACATGACGCACATATGTGTATGTGAAAATCCTAGTTATAAAAACATCTGAAGCAGCTAGGGACTTGGCAGAAGGTCTAAGGTGTTTCTTTTCATGATCAGGTTCAAGGTGCAATGTATATAGATGGGAAACCCGAAGTCATCACCAGGGCAACTGTGGCAGGGAGGATGCAACGTTCCACAGTGTCAAGGGACACTAACCTCCCATCAGGAAGAAAGGAGCTGGTCCCCCACACTCTGCCCCACTTCCTACAAAACACCTAGCACTCTCCTTCCAGTTCCCTCAGCTTCTAACCAACTGATCATCAACAGGAAGAATATACAAAGCCCAAGACACAGGAGGGAGCCAGGGAGAAACAACACAAGTACTCTTGTGCCAATATCCTGCGTACACACACCTGGAGGTCTCCAGAAATTAGGACGGGGGGGTGTGGGGTACTAGGGAAGGAAATAGAAGAGTTCCTGAGGCCTGAAAAAAGAGGTAAACACGTCACAGAACTACATGAGAGTTTCATTAGGCTCTAACTAAAAACAGAGAGAGGGGTGATTACTACTTCCAGCCAGTTTCCCCATCACGATAGTCATGTAACAAACCAAGGCAATGTCGGTCTTGAGCCAGACTCACAGAGTCCCCTGGCCCTGGCCCTGGCCTCAGTACAGTGTCTCTGCATTGCTGCTCCGGGGCCGTTTGATCTTCTCGATATTTTTCAGGATCATGTCATGTAGAGTGACCTGGGAGAAGAAGGATCATGGACTCACATGTCTGTTGTACCCCTACCTCACTAGGAAAATAAGACACCGCCACAAACTCCCAAGCAATCACTCACATAACCTGGATCTCACTCACCTGAATCTGAATTCAGCATGGCTGCCCTACTACCTCTCTTATACCCCAGGCACACCTGGGTATATCCAGGACCCAAGAGTCTAATAAATTACATTTACTGAGCACTTAACATACCAAGAATTGCACTGGGTCCTTTAACGTGTTAACTGAAGTTTGAGGTTAAACTTGCCCAAGGCCACACATTACAGGTAGGATTGGTTCTAAACCTAAGCCTGACTCTAACACCCACATCTTCACCCCTATTCTATGTTGTGCCCTTTCCCATTGAGGTAGAAAGAAGGGAGATGCCCAGCTAGATACCTTCAATGACCTCATAGCTCTCAACACTTGGCTAATGGGCAGAATTTGTTCCACTCATTTTACCTCCACCCCCGCCCTCCATCTCAACCTCCAGAGTGGCAAGAAAATGGTCACCAGAACTAAGAGAAGCCAGAGCAACTGTGGGCAGGGACCAAGATTACTTACATATTGATTCCTTAGCTCTGATATGATGAGCCGAAGGCTGATATATTCTTTCTCATCAATCTCTGTCACGGTGCGGCGATAGTCCTCCTGAGAGCGGGGTGGAGAAAAGGCTAGTTCCCAAAGCCTGACTGTCCCCACATGGCTCCTCCCAGGAACAGCCACTCCTCCCGGTCCTACCACTTCCACCCTCGGCCCACAAAACCCTTACTTACCACATGGGGATATTTAGCTATTTTAGAAACCAATTTGGCTCTTGTAATATAATATCTGGAAGGAGAGAGAAGAGGAGGAAGCTGCAGGAGACCCTGGACAGTGCTTACCACCTCATCAGCCCCCAATTCCTGGGCCAAGCCCAAGCAGCCCTACCTAGATATCTGGTCCAGATAAGATGCAGCTTCACTCTCAACAGTTCTTAGTTCTGCAACTGTCTCCTCCTGAAAAAACAACTGAGTCAAAAGTCACTTCCATGTCACCCCAAGGCAGACCAAAGAGAAAGGGAAAACAGAAAAGCAGGGGAAATGAGATTACCTCCCAAACTTTCCTCTCCAGTTTCTAATGCAAGCACATTACCTGAATGGACACCCCAAAGTTGTTCCCATCTTCTATCCTAGGAATCAGGAGTTGTACCCACATTTTGACCTGGAGAGTGAGGAGACCAAAATATACATATGAGGACCTTGGCCTTTTCTACTGAAGCCACGAAGTATACAATTCATGCTGCTGGAGCCAGATGTCAGGAGCACAGGAGCCAAAATAGACTTCCAATTCCCACATCATCTCCACGCCTCCAGCCCCATATCCATCATCTTGCATAGTTCAAGCCAGGCTATTTGGGGTCAGCCCCTGCCTCACCGTGTTGCATTTCTCGATCAGCAGCCGGATCTCAGGCTTCACTTTTTCAATAATGTCCACCAGCTGCTGGTTGCTTTTTAGCATCCCATTGGGCATCACGAACACCTTGGTTCCTGGCAGGGACATGAGGAAGGTTAAATGATTTGGATGGAAGGCAGGACATAGCACTCCACCCCTTTCTCTCTTTCCCAGACCCATGAGATGCTATGACCTCTGCCTTTTATCTGTCACAACTCTATCTATAAATCTTGACACCCCCAACGACATCAAAAAGAGAACACATGGATTAGCAAATGGGTGTCTAAAGTATCCCAAAACTCTGAAGAATAAAAAAATTAAAACATGCTCTATAGACTTAATGTACCAACTATTACTGAAGAGGAAAAAATGATATGGAACTGTGACTTCTGTGAAAAATCTGTGATGTGTAGCCACTTCCAACCTCTCTCCCTTGGCAGTCCACACTAAGACAAACCCTCCCTATTAACTGGAAAATTAGGTTTACAGTGCTAAATAATGACAATGCTTGGAGGACTTGGGAATGCTAACGTCTGGGAAATAAATTCAGATCCTGCTTCCTGACCAGGAGAACACAAGATTCATCCTGCATCTCAGGGCTGCAGGCCAGGAAAGGCTGGGGTGGGGTACAGTGAAGGGAGCTCCTACCCTGGAAGGCCTCTTCACATTCATCCAATCTTCGCTTCTTGTAAGTGGGCTAAAGATACAAAAAGATGGGAATTAGCCTGCTTGACACCTACATCCCCATCATAAGCTACCCTTCGAGCAAGTTTAATCCCTTCCTCGACCCCATTATTAATTTACACACAATTTACTAAGCACATACAAGGCTTTAAGAGAAGATTCTTGGGGCCTCCCTGATGGCGCAATGGTTAAGAATCCGCCTGCTAATACAGGGGACACGGGTTCCAGCCATGGTCCAGAAAGATCCCACATGCCAGTGAGTAACTAAGCCTGTGTGCCACAACTCCTGCACTCTAGAGCCCACGTGCCACAACTACTGAAGCCCACATGCCTAGGCCCCATGCTCTGCAACAAAAGAAGCCACCACAATGAGAAGCCCGTGCACCGCAAAGAAGAGTAGCCCCCGCTCGGCACAACTATAGAAAGCCTGCGTGCAGCAACGAAGGCCCAACGCAGCCATTAATTAATTAATTAAAAAGATTCTTGCCACAAAGCAACTTAAACTCTAGTTGGGAAGACCAACCTTTCAAGAAATATAACAAATTAAGCAATTAGGGGTAATTCCCTGGTGGTCCAGTGGTTAGGGCTTGGCACTTTCACTGCCAGAGGCCTGGGTTCCATCCCTGGTTGGGGAACTAAGATCCCACAAGCTGTGCGACACGGCCAAATAAGTAAATTTTTAAAAATTTAAAAATTAAGCAGTTGGGCAGGGGGGATACTATAAAAAACAGGAAAAATGAAGCACTGAATGCAGAGTTAGGATAATTAAGGGAATAAATACAAATCCGCTGGTTCCACAAAGAAATGCAATATTCAATCAACAAACATGTATTTAGCACCTGCTATGTACCAGGAACAATGCTAGGTGCTGGGGATACAAAGATAATTAAGATAGTTTCTGCTCTCCAGAATTGCTAGTTCTATCAATGAGACAGTAATGCAGACAAAGAACAATACAGTACAGTGTCATCAGTGTTATAATAAAATGTGGATATGTAGCTGATAAAGACTAGGCACTAAAGATACACAAAGACTAGGACTGCAGTTACACAGCAAGAAGAACTGTTCATTCCATAACAACACTCAAGACACTGAAATGGGTAAGAAAAGTCTTGCCTAGAGTCCTGGGGACAGACCAGATCACCTGAGGGAACCTGTAGCTATTTGTCCTATTTTTAAACTCACTCTAACAGAGTAACATTAACATATTCACTTCATGCTACAAATGAAAATCAGGATCTAAAGGGGGTGTACTTCAGTCATAACATCTGTAAGAATCCTCATTCCCAGATCCAAATCCCACTGTCCCCTCTGTATATGTTCAAACTGAGCAGGGAATAATGAACAGAGAACCTACTGCTTCCAAACACAAAGATAAATATACGACACTTACACCGTCCAGTCCATCATGGCTATTGGTGAGAAGAATGGGGTCAGGGACTGGGAGATTCATGTCTGAGTGGATCTGAGTTAGGTCATGGATGTTTAGGATTGGTTCCTGAAAGAGAAGCCCACCCCAAAAACATTAGTTTTTTTCAAGATGAACAAAGAAGTATTTCATTTAAAGGGCAAGAAATGAGAGCGCTTTACAGTACAAAACAAAACAGAATTAACACGTGATTTGTCCCATTTGACAGAAAGACCGGGGGCAAAAAAATGGGGGAATCTGAGAAAAAGAAAAGCGTTTCTCACCTTCAAAAAACTATCAAGTTCTAACAATTTCTTTGGGAAAAAATTTGCCACCAAGTCTTCTGCCTAAAGATGAGGGAAAATACAACCGAATTAGTAACTGTGGGAAAGTCTGTCTCTACAGGTATCTCTCCTCTGGGGAACTCCCGACTATTAACCAACATTCATTTCTCTATCTATTTTACTCACCTCACTTGTGATCCGTTCCCTGAAAGAATCAACCTAAAATTAATAAAGAAAACAATTCACTATGAGTAAGTCAGTACCTGGCAACAGAAGTATGGGCAGGATGGGGAAACCCAAATCCAACTGTCTTCCCCTCACCTTGTAATCGTAATGAGAAGCTGAGAGGCCCCCAGACTGCAAATACTTTCTTTTTCTGAGGATCCATTTCTCCATCTCAGGAGAGGGAAGCCGGGCTTGAGGGCAACACCCGCCTGTCTTCCCTCCCTCCCTCCCTGTTCTGAAGCTGTCTGACTTAAAGAGCAGACAAAAGACAGGTAGGTGGGGGAGGTGTGAGCTCACAAACGTGTCAACCACCATCCAAACCTGGCCCAGGATACGAGGCAGGCCTGATGCCAAGGGCAGGGGCAGCAGCAGCGTCCGGAGGCAGGGACGCTGCTGGGCTGGGGGACTTCCAGCTGTCACTGGCCTGAAGAACTTAAGTCCACCACGTGTCCGCAGAGGTCTCCCCGGGCTCTCCACTATTAGACGGGGTACAGAAGGCCATCCCATATTATCCTCTCCCCCGATGCCGTCCCGGGAGTGGGGGGGCTGGGCTGAGCCGAGCGGAAGCTCAGGGCTGGTGTCCCCAGGGAGACAAAGACGCCGTGGGGAGTGGGGAGCCGGTCAGACTGCTCGGGGATCGAAGCGAGGGGTAAGGAGGCCCGGGCCGGTGCCGTTACCTTGAGCTTCACTTCCTGATCCACCTTCAGCAACGAGGCCATGGCCGGGCCGGGCCGTGTCCGCTCCGCTGGAGACCGGAGGCGCTGTGGGCTCCGGGGAGGGGGTCAGAGGGAGGCGGGAATGTCGGCTGCTTTCGGGACGCCGCCGCCCTCGCTGGCTCACTCACTGCTCTCTCGCTCCCTCCCTTCGTGCCGTCCGTCCGCCCGCCCGCCC
>NW_020171981.1:243497-298013 GCF_003031525.2 Neophocaena asiaeorientalis asiaeorientalis
TGCTGCCTGCTCCCTCTCTCGCTCGCCCTCCCGGCTTTCGCCGCTCACGCCGGAAGTTACGTCACAGACAACCGCCGGGATTTCGGCGAGGATGCGCACAAGCTCTGCGCAGCCGCGCTGAGGTTCGGCTCCGGACATTCTTATTTCCCGGCTCCTCTGCGCTCTACGGGTGAAATAAAAGGGAGTGCGGCCAAGGGTGGTTTAGTGAGATCTGAGGCTCAAAGAGACTCGGGGATTACTTGCTTCTCTGTTATCCCGGCACTCGCCTTCTCCGAAGGGACCTTCGGAGCCGCTACCGCCTCGAGCGGGGACCCGACCGACGACGCCGTCGCGCCCCAGTGACGCCGTCGCGCCTCGACCTGAGGAAGCCGACGGTCCCCGCACTGGGTTTGGGGCGTCTAGTCTGTGATATCTGCCGCCTCCTCCTCTTGGCCGGAGCTCTAGTGTTAGGCTGGAGCCTAACAGAAGACAAGTCCTGTTGAACCAGGCTTCCCAACCTTTCTCTGCCATGTAGCCACTTAATCTCATATACTTTCACCTCCGTGATCAACTGCCTGATGGATGGGCAAATTGATGTCTGGAGGCCGGTAGTGCTTGTCCAAGGCTACACAGTGTTTCCAGAAAATCCAAGACCAGAACTCAGATCTCCTAACTTCTAGGGCAATGCTGTATCCATTTTCCTCCTGGAAGGCAGAGTCTCTAACCCTTAATTCACCCACTCATGGTCTCTTAACATTGGTTATTTCGCTCTAAAATGGACTAGGCTCTGAGACAGCAGTGTCTCAGAGGCTAGAAATAATGTGTCACTTATGTAAGTTAAAATCTTCTAGCAGCCACATTAAAAAGTGAAACAGGTGAAATTAGTTTTAATCATATATTTAACCCAGTTTAACCAAATATTATCATTTCATCATGTAATCAATATAAAAAATATTAATGAGATCTTGTACATTCTTTTCTCATACCAAGTCTTTGAAATCCAGTATGAATTTTACACTTACTTGCACATCTCAGTTCAGAGGAACCACATTTGCAGTACTCAGTGACCATATGTGGTTAGTGGCTCCTGCATTGAACAGCACAGTTCTGGGAAATCAAAGGTAAACAAGACTCAAGTTCTCTGGTCTCCTGGGACTTAATACTTGGGAAAGACACCAGAAAGTAAACTGACAACATAATTGCAAAATCTGATAAATGTTAGGGGAAAAATGACTGACATAGAGAATGCCAGGGGTCTATTTTAGTTAAAATGGCCAAGAAAGGCCTCTCAGATGAAGTGACAGGCTAAAAGGGTTAGCTTGGGAAGAGTGAGGGGAAGAGCCTTCAAAGGTGTGGGTGCAGCACAAGGAAATGCCCTGGGGAAGGAAAGTGGTTGTCCAGTTGAAGAAATTTTTTTAAAGAGCATATTTATTTATTTATTTATTGGCTGCACTGCCACCAGGGATCAAACCCGTGACTCCTGCAGTGGAAGCGTGGAGTATTAACTTCTGGACCACCAGGGAAGTCTCCGTTGAAGAAATTGAAAGACTAGTTAGTTAGTTGGGGGTGGGAGTGGGCTGGGGAGGGTTGTTAGGAAACAATTTGGATTAAGTACAAAGGCAGGTCATCTGATTTACATTTTATCTTGAGCACACCTCTGTGTTAAGAGCAAGGGAGGGACTTCCCTGTGGCGCAGTGGTTGGGAATCCGCCTGCCAATGCAGGGGAGATGGGTTCAAGCCGTGGTCCAGGAAGATCCCACATGCCACGGAGCAACAAAGCCTGTGCGCCACAACTACTGAGGCTGCGCTCTAGAGCCCATGAGCCACAACTACAGGGCCCGCGTGCCTAGAGCCCATGCTCCCCAACAAGAGAAGCCACCGCAATTAGAAGCCTAGCGCACCGCAAAGAGGAGTGGCCCCTGCTCTTCGCAACTGGAGGAAGCCTGTGCGCAGCAACGAAGACCCAACGCAGCCAAAAATAAATAAATTTATTTAAAAAAAAAAAAAAAAAGAGCAAGGGAGGTGGTGGGAATACACAGTTAAATGAAGTGTGACTGACTATGGCCTCTGGAATCAGAGAAACCTGCCTTCAAATCCCACCTCAGCTCCTTACTAACTGTGATATTTTGGGAAAATTACTGGAATGCTGAGTCTCAGTTCCCTCGTCTGTAAAATGGAATTTCAATTATTATTAACAAATAGTATGCAATTTTGTAGGGCTGTTAAGAGTACTGGAAATCACATATATATAAAAGAGCTAGTACAGTGCCTGGGTACAAGGCAGGCACTAGATAAACAGCCATTATCAGACAAGCACCTGTTCATGCTCAGCATGAACTTGCCTCATGCTTACCTTAAACTATATAATTATTATCAGCCCCATTTTCAGACTCAAAGTTCTTCTCCACTTATTCAAGACCACATACAACATAGCCCATACTACCCATCTTGTGTATTAACATCTAACGGTTTTCCCCCTTTTCCCCCTGCTTTCTGTTACACTTGTCCCTAGTAACTTTTCAACTCTGATCTGGAACTTAACTTCAGGAATGCTTTCCCAAATTAACTACATCCTATTTTAAGTGTGCCATTACCCTGCATTTCTTTCAGAATTGATAACTTCAGCTTGAAAACTTAATGTGTTTCTGCTTGTTGAAATATGGCTCTGTTCTCAAATAATTGTATTTTGTCTTCTTCAAGTAGGGTTGTAAGAAGACAGATACACATTCCTTTTTTATTTCCCTTTCTCCTCCCTTATCCAAGTGTTTTATGTAATGTGCACTCATTTGTTTATTTATTCAGTGAACAATTGCTGAGGGCACCGCTGCATTTAACAAACTATTCATTCCTGGGTGCTTATGAATCAAACATGATCACTGATGACTGGTCTTATTTTAAATTCATGTCCACAACATCCAAATGGGTGCTCCTGGGAGTCTCAGGTGTTCCTTGGCCTGGAGACAACCATCTTCTCCCTGTGTCTCTTCACATGTCTTCCCTCTGTTCATGTCCACCTTTGTGTCCAAATTGCCCCTTATTATAAGGACAACCAGTCATACTGGATTAATGACTTAATGACCTCATTAACTTGATCATCTGCAAAGACCCTATTTCCAAACAAGGTCCCACTCACAGGTACTGGGGGTTAGGACTTCAACATCTCCTGGGAGAATGCAATTCAACTCATAACACCTACCATTATCTGAAATCACCTTATTCATTTGTTTACATGTTTATGGTCAAATTCTCTGCTCAAGAATATAAACTATTAGAGCAGTTCACCAGTGTATCCTCCCAGACCTAGACGAGTGACTGGCACATAGCAGGTCTTCAATAAATATTTGTTGAATCGATGACAATATGTTGATTATTCACAATCCCTCAGGCACGACACATACTGATTGTCATATATTCTCTAAGCAGCAGAGCACACGGAGAGTTTACTACGTGCCGGACATTGTTCTTTGTGCTTCATATTATTAGTTCATTTAATCATCACACTACCCTATGTGATGTACACTATTATTCTTATTTTAATCTTTTCTCTTTTTTTTGGCCGTGCCACGCAGCATGTGGGATCTTGGTTCCCCAACCAAGGATCAAACCCATGTCTCCTGAAGTGGAAGCATGGAGTCCTAACCACTGGACCACCAGGGAATTCCCTATTAATCTCATTTTACAAATATGAAAACAAGGTACAGAGTGGTTGAATAACTTGCTCAAGGTCAGGGTTGGTAAATGACAAAGACAGACTTCCAAACGCACAGTTGTCATCTCTATAGGCCCTACCTCTCCAGAAGCCCTTTACGTCTCCCCGCCTTTCTGAGATGGTGTTAGTGGCAGCCACACAGGAAGAAATGTAGGACTATGAATCCACCACACGAGGCCTAGGTGAAAATTCTTTGAGGATGATTCCACCCATCTCCTCTAGAGGGGGTCTCATGCTGAAAGATCCAAGAGGAATAAGGGTTGTAAAGACCATCTCTAATTAGCAATACCAGGAGAAAATCAATCTAGTCCCACATATTACATGTGATGCTAATTATAGGAGGATCGTACACATTTAATATATTAATAGGAAAGTCACTTCTGGAAGTGGGAACAACTTTCTAAGCAATATAAGTCATCAAGAAAAAAAGCAGATTTGAATTCATAAAGACATAAAACGTCTGCACATCTGGAAAACACCTTAGTTAAACAGACCATTCATACAAATTAATGAAACATACTGAGAAAAATACTAAGAACCTAATAGACAAACGAGCAAAGGACACAAACGAATTTCACAAAAGAGGAAAACCTTCACAAAAGGGTCAATATTTACAAGTAACCAATGATATATCAACTAAAATAACAAGGAAGTGCCATTTTTTTGCCCTCGTTCCTCAACTATATGATATCTAATACTGGCCAAGGCATCGTGAAATACGCTCTCTCATACATTACCGGAGGTAGAATATAATTATGTGCAACCACTTTGGAAAACGATTGCTAACGTTAATCAAGAGACCTGAAATAGCCAAACTCAGTAATCCCAGTTGTGAGGTTCTATCATTAGGAAACAGTAAGCTCTTCACTGCAGCATTATTGTAATCACCCAAACTGGAAGCAATGGAAATTTCCAGCAACTAAGAAACACATTAAGGTAGCGCATTTGATGCAGTGTGATGCAGTCACGAGAATGACAATTACAAAAACTGTATAGCAACATGGGAAAATATTTATTATATAATGTTAAAGTTTAAAAGCAGGATACAAAAACTGCATATAGATTACAAACATAAATACAACCTTGTTAAAATACACAGGGAAAAAAAAACATCATAATGGAAAACATAAAAATTATAGTGTGAAAAAAAAAAAAAAATTATAGTGTGGTGAGATTATGGGTAATTTCCTGACACTATTGCCCTAACTCCCTAACTTCCTGTATTGTTACATTTTTTTTCTGTAAAAAGTTTAATTTTGCTGTAAATGAATTATAGGCTTATTGATAAAAAAAAATCTAACAATACAAACTTGTATGAAGTAGAAGTCTGTCCCGTTGTTCAGTGAAGGACACTGCTTGCTGTACATCATTTCATATAACATAACATTTAACGTGTCATGTTATATACCACATATGTTACGTTGTTTTCTGTACAAATGGAATCGTATCATGTTTACTGCCTATAACTTTTCTTATGTCAATTGATAATCATCTCTTGCCTCAATTCATGCAAAACCTCCCAACTGGTCTCCCTGCTTCTACCCTTGCCCTCCTTCAGACCATTCTCAAAGTAGTCAAATGAACCAAGTAAAAAGCAAGTTACTTCATTCTTTCTAATGGTTGCATAGTATTCTGCTGATTGAACAATACCATAATTTATTTAAACAATCCCTATTACTGAAGGAAATTTAGCCGTGAACTTTCTTGTACATCTATATTTGATCACTTGCATATCTATGAGGACAATTCCTAGAAAGAAATTTTATGAATCAAAGACTATGAACATTAAAATTTTTGAAAGACATTCCCAAACTGACCTCCAAAAAGATTATGCTAGTTTACGCATGGAGTTCCCCAACTGCTCATCAACACTCGATGTTATCAACTGGTTCAGCCTTTATGATCTCATAAATGAGAAATGCTGCCTGACTTGTTTGATTTTCACTGACTTAAGTACAAGTAAAATGAAATACCTTTTAATTTTGTCAATCAACCATTTGTTTTTCTGTGAGCTTTTTCATATTCTTTGCCCATTTCATTACTGGCCTATCGGTATTTTTATTGATTGAATAGACTTCTGTATATTAAGAAAATTTACCTTCTTTCTTATGAGCTGCAACTATTTTCCATATTTTTCTTTCATAACATTTTTTTACAGTGTCTTTGATAGTTCAGAAAGTTTTAATTTTTGAGTACAATTCAGTATTTTCCTTTTCAGCTTCTGATTTTCATGTCATGCTTAGACAGACCTTCTCTACTTCAAGATTATAAAAAATATTCACTCATGCTTTCATCTAGTACCTTTAATCATTGTATTTTTGACACTGAAATTTGTGACTAACTTCAAAAAGTGAAGTAGAAGATTCAGCTCACCACCATTTACATGGCTCTTTGGCCCCACCCATCACTTATTAAGTAGTTTATTTCCCCACTGATTTGAAATACTAGCTTTATCACATACTAAGTCCCCCTGTATACTTGGTCTATTTTTGAACTCTAGTCTGTTCCACTGATATTCCTGCACCAAGACAAAAATGGTTTAGCTTTATAATTTCATAATACGTTTCAATATCTGAAGTGTTCGGCTTTCCCTAATTATAATTGAAATTTTAAAATCTAAAATGAAAAAATAAAGTTTACCTCCTCACTTTCCCCTCCAAGTGTGTCTACCACTCTCTAGGGCGCCCAGCTCTCCCAACGAGAAATTTTAAAAACTGACACAGCAGTGAATAATGAAAGTGGCTCCGCTCAGAAGTGACAAATCTGAAGAAAAGTCACTGCATTAAAATACGGGAGAGTGTCCTGACTCCCCCCCAACTCGGTCCTTCCACTTGCCCTCGCAACATCAGCCCGCCGGCCGACGCCTGCCGCAATTCCCAGTTCAGCCTCTAGAGGTGGCAGCCAGACGGAAGCGAGTGGACCGGGATTGACTCCCAGAGCAGCTGCAGCCGTCGTGACGTCACGTCCGGTCATGGCGGAAGTCCTCCGCTGGCCGATCGGGAAGTAGCTGAAGGCTGGGCGATGGCAGTGCCGGAGGCCCCGCGCCCGGACAGACCCGAGGCCACAGTGCCCCCGCGGTAGGCCGGACCAGGGTGGCGGGCTCCGGGTCCCGAGATGAAGAGCGTCGGGGGCTGAACCGCTACCTTAGAAGGGAACCTGGGAACCCTCATGGCCCCTATTGCAGACCCTCCCTGACTTTGAACTGTAAACTGCCTTTGCCGGGGCTACCCCGGAAGAAGGTCTGCCTGGTATCCTACCGCTCCTACAGGGAACGGTGCGGGCGGAGATTTTACCCTTTCACCATAATAGTAAGGCTGGTGGTAGCCCCGGGCCGGGGGTTCAAGGCCGCCGATTCTCTTTAACATCGGCTCCTTTCCACCGCCGCAGGGATGGAGGGGTCTAAGACATCCAGCAGCACCATGCAGGTGAGCTTCGTGTGTCAGCGCTGCAGCCAGCCCCTGAAACTGGACACGAGCTTCAAGATCCTGGACCGTGTCACCATCCAGGAGCTCACAGGTCAGCGAGACCCTTAGAAAGAGGGTGGTCAAGATCGTTGAAAGTGGGCAGCTTTGGAGATGAAGGTCTTAAAGACTGCACATAGCCTGCCACAGACACGCCTTGTGAGCCTCAGAAGTCGCGTAGTCTCTCTGGCTTCTTGTTTTCTTATCGAGAACATAGAATTTTGACACTGTGTGCTTCTGAGAGTTTTCTATAGCAAGGAAAGGTCCTTAGTTTTCTGCTTCTGTTGTTTCAGAGTAAAGGAATAGGTACATTTAAAAATAAACGGCAATTGTTGAGGACTTGCCATATACCAAGTGCATTACATGCATTACTTTTAACCCCTATGGAGTACTACAGTTATACTCGCCTATGGAGTAGTAGTAAAATTATCATTTTATCCATGAGGAATTGAGGCTTAGAGAGGTTAAGTGACTCACCCAGTGGCCAACAGCTGATAAGTAGAGGAACAGAGTCTCAAAGTCCCAAGAAGTGAGATGAAGCTAGAAAAAAAGAAAAGACTGAATAGACAGTTAAAATAAGCTCATGGGTCTAGAGTCAGCCTACTTAGATTTAAATCCTGTCATTTACTAGCTGAATGACTTTTTGCAAGTTACTTCACGTCTCTTGACCCTGGTCTCTTGGTTTTCTTTATCTGTAAAATGTAAAACAATCTCAAGGAAGTTGTAAGGATCAAATATGACAAAGACCATAAATACTTAAGAATATACTGGGGAAAAGTACTCAATAAATATTAACTATTATTATTAATACCTGATTTTTATTTTCTGAGGGGAATTATCTCTTTAATATATTTTAAACTTTATTATGAAAAATTTCAAACATGCAGTCAGGAGAATAGCATAGTGAACTCCCTTGTATCCATCATCCAGCTTCAACAATTAGCTACATCCTGCCATTCTTGTTTTCTCTATACCTCCATTCACCTCCCATCTCCACTCAATTACTTTGCTCTTTACTTCCTTTTTTTTAAGGTAAATTGTCATGAATTGACAATTTTTAATTGTCAAGTTTTTTGGGTTTTGGCCACGCCGTGCAGCATGTGGGATGTTAGTACCCCAACCAGGGCTGGAACCCGTGCCCACTGCAGTGGAAGTGCGGAGTCTTAACCACTGGACCACCAGGGAAGTCCCTAATTGTCAAGATTTATACATTACAAATCTTAGCTTTTTTTTTTTAGCTATGCCACGCAGCCTGTGGGATGTGGGATTTTAGTTCCCCAACCAGGGATTGAATCTGGGCCCTTGGCAGTGAGAGCACAGAGTCCTAACCACTGGACCGCCAGGAAATTCCCCTTAGCTGTATGTTTTTGACAGATGTATGCACTCGTGTAACTTAGATCTCCATTGTGATGTAGAAAGCTTTCATCTTCCCAGAAAGTTCTCTCATGTTCCTTCCCACTTATTCTGAGGGAAAGGGGATATTAACTTTTGTTATGGAAAACTTCAAAGTTTATGATGAAGCCCCGTGTACTCATCACTGAGCTTCAACAGTTATCCATACAGGAACTTCCCTGGTGGCTCAGTGGTTAAGGATCCACCTGCCAATGTAGGGAACACGGGTTCGAGCCCTGGTCTGGGCAGTCCCACATGCCACGGAGCGACAGCCCGTGCGCCACAACTACTGAGCCTGCGCTCTAGAGCCTGCGAACCACAACTGCTGAGCCCACGTGCAACAGCTACTGAAGCCCACGTGCCTAGAGCCCGTGCACCGCAACAAGAGAAGCCACTGCAATGAGAAGCCCGTGCGCCACAGCAAAGAATCGTCCCCGGTTGCCGCAACTAGAGAAAGCCCACACACAGCAACGAAGACCCAACACAGCCAAAAATTAATTAATTAAAAAAATTATCCATCCATATTTAACCATGTTTTCATCTATAGCCCCATCCATTCCCCTCCAACCCCAAATTATTTAGAAGCAAATCCGAAACATATAAATACCATAAATATTTTAGTAAGTATTTTTGAAAGGTAAGGTGTGTCTTTAAAGACATAATCGTACCATTATACTGGAAAAAATTTAACAATCCCTTAATCCGATTTAATGGGTGTAAGGGAAAAAAGACAACAGATTCTTCTTTGTATAAATTGTACTTTAAGAAAAAGGTGGAGGATATTTCTGATTCTTATACTGTCATACATGCTTCTGCTTTGAGAAGACTCTTTCTGAAAGCTTCGATATTTTCCTTGCTCTTAGCTCCATTACTTGCCACAGCCCAGGTGAAACCAGGAGAGACCCAGGAGGAAGAGGCTAACTCAGGAGAGGTATGAAAACACTGGAATGCGAAGTGGATTTCTGCAGGGCACTTGGTGCTCTTAGAGCCCCCAGATGTTTTGAATTTCTGGTTAACTTGAGACATTCTGCATGGCCAGGCCACTGTGGATCATTGGAGACACAGAAGTTGCACCTGAGGTCACAGGGTTGCTGAATGAGACATCCATTCAAAAATGTGAAGAGAGGGGCTTCCCTGGTGGCGCAGTGGTTGAGAGTCCGCCTGCCGATGCAGGGGACACGGGTTCGTGCCCCGGTCCGGGAGGATCCCACATGCCGCAGAGCGGCTGGGCCCGTGAGCCAGGGCCGCTGAGCCTGCGTGTCCGGAGCCTGTGCTCTGCAACGGGAGAGGCCACAACAGTGAGAGGCCTGCGTACCGCCAAAAAAAAAAAAAAAAATGTGAAGAGAGGCTCTTCTTTATTTGAAGTGGAATTATAAGCCATTATAGGTGGGAGATGGGATGACCTGGATGCACAGGTCATCCCAGGGCATTCCTGGTTCACCTGGTGTTGTCCTAGCTAATTATTAATATCCACTCCTCTCTAGTCTCAAAAGTATCTTGGTTTGGACATTGAATTGTGTGATTACACTAGCTAGAAAGGGTTGTCAGTGTTAGAGAATGTGTAATTTTTTTAAACGTGATAACATGAGTGATAATTGTCATTGTCAGAGATCAATGTCATAAGATTTTGATCACATATAAATTATATCAAAGTATGGAAAACATAAAGTATCTACTTTGTTCTATGCCATGGTAAACTTCATTGCAGTCTGCTCTGGCTTTTTCCTTGTGCCATGATTCAGGGCATTCTCTCCCCTACCGTGACTGGTAAATGCAAATATAACAGAGTATAACATAGTTAGGAAACGCTGTTCCCCACAAAAAATCAAATGGGACTTGGGGTTTGTCTGTACCAAGGGTCCTTTCTTAGTACAAGTATCCAAGGATTGGCTATATAACACCCATTTCTTAAGTCTCTGTGGTTTCTCAAGTCTTGTGGTTATCAGTCAAGGGTAAAGCCAAATAGTTCTGAGGCCACTGGGGAAACAGACTCCACCTCTAAGCTGCCAGGATTCTAATGCTCTCTTATTTCCTCCCCAGGAGCCATTTATTGAAACTCGCCAGGATGGTGTCTCTCGCAGATTCATCCCCCCAGCCAGGTGCCTACTACTCCTCAGCCCCCTGTTCCTTGCCAAAGGCCAGTAGAATTTTAATTAAACCCAGAATTGAGACCTGGAGCCAGGTGATGACGATGGATCATCACGTAGCCTTTTGGCTCTTCCAGAAAAGACATATTCCCTTATACCTGGCCCATCACTCTCCAGTGCTGATGGAGTTTTTCCTGTAGCCGTTCACACAGTGGGAAGGGACAATATCTCTCATGATGAGGAACTGAGAGAAGTTGAGAGCGTGATTGACTAATAAAAGAGGTGGGCCCTTGAAAAGTTTTAAGATAGCAAATGTTGTTAGATGTTCAGGTTCTTAGTTATTGATGCACGTGAAGGTGGCTGGCAAGGGGTAGTAATATTAAGAAATGGCCTTTCCTGATTCTCCTTCCTTTTCTACTATAGACACACACATATCAGTTTTTGATGCCCCGTCTCCCCCCTTAGTCCGTCCAGGCCAACCTTCGTGCTGAATGTCCCTGTGGAAGACCAGCATGGCCTTCCCTTGGGAGAGAGGTACCCTTGGGAGGTCAGTCGGGCTAGGAGTGGGTATGTGCCTTGAGGCCCCTCAGCCGGTGCTTGAGAGTCTCTGCCACTGGTACTGCAGTAGGTGGAGGAGGCCTCTCTGCTCCCTCATGTGGCCCGTGGGCGGGGGGCTGTCTGCAGGATGATGTCTACAGAAAGTGCCAACAGCTTCACTCTGATCGGGGAGGCATCCGACGGCGGCACCATGGAGAACCTCAGCCGAAGGCTGAAGGCAAGTCTGCCTCATGCTGCTGTCAGGCAGTGGGCCTGGCTGGTAGAGGGGGTGTCTGGGCAGGTAGCATGGGGTAGGCCCTACCCTGACTCTCCCACACTTCCAGGTCACTGGGGACCTTTTCGACATCATGTCAGGCCAGACAGATGTGGATCACCCACTGTGTGAGGAATGCACAGATACTCTTTTAGACCAGCTGGACACTCAGCTCAACGTCACTGAAAACGAGTGTCAGAACTACAAGTGAGTACCTCCAGAGCCTGGGCCCGGGAATGGAGCTCTGAATCTTAGAGCTCTCACTGCTCTGGGGCTGCGTGGCCCTTACCCAAGGGCTGTGCTTCACTCAGATAAAAGGAATAACAGGTTCCCTCTGGTAAGCATTCCCTGCCTGTGTCCTTGGCAGACGCTGCTTGGAAATCTTAGAGCAAATGAATGAAGATGACAGCGAGCAGCTCCAGATGGAGCTAAAGGAGCTGGCATTAGAGGAGGAGAGGCTGATCCAAGAGCTGGAAGATGTGGAAAAGAACCGTCAGATAGTGGCAGAAAATCTCGAGAAGGTCCAGGCTGAGGCTGAGAGGTTGGATCAGGAGGAAGCTCAGTGAGTGATCACCCTGTTCTTCTATCTTCCTGTCCTCAAGGCTCCAGAAGTGGAAGTGGCTTCCAGCTGAATGTGTCTGATTAGTTTGTAAACAGCAGTGAGCTGTCATTCAGCAGCATGTCTGCTCTGGATCCTGTATATTGTTTCCAGGCCCTGTTTCTAGAGGTTGGTGGGGAGGATTACGTATGAAGGGTCAGCATGATTAAGTGGCACAAGCGTTGGTTAAATAGAGAGCCGAGAACCAGGCCTCTAGGCACAGCTCTGTCCTGTAGGGGCCTGGGCTCATTTGGGTGAGTCAGCCACTGAACCCGGCCTCCTCCTCTGGAAAGATGAGCCTGTTGGCCTCCGTTCTTTTCCAGCTGAAAAATTTCATTGGTGCTCTTGACCTGAGAGAACCCTCTGTCTAGTGGAGGAGACAGTGTCCACAGTAACTACGGATGGGGAAGTGAAAGACATTGAACAAAGTTAATTTTTTCATGGGATAGTGTAACAAGTTCCATTAGAAATGATGTATACTAACCATTTAAAAGTCAATAAGGATGTAGAGGTGAAGTGATAGACGCGCAATTATGGCCAATTCGGGGAAGAAACCACCATTGACTAACTCACTTTGTTTCTGGACTGGAAAAGATCAGAAATCCAAGAGGTGTCTGGTCCTGGTTTGGGAGAGTCCTGTTTTCCTCCCCGTTTTCCATATGGGCAGCTGGAATTTGAGACATTTCTGTCCCTCCCAGGCAAAACATGTAGGGCAAGTATGTTCCTTTGAGTGGGATATTTGCCAAATGTAAAAGATGCTGTAACTAGAAGTGACCATAATCACTAGAAGAAATCATTAAGGGGGGTGGTGGGAGAGAAATTTTAGCCCCCAAACAGCCTTTAATGGTCACCTTGGCTGTTCACAGGTATCAAAGGGAATATAGTGAATTTAAACGACAACAGCTAGAACTGGATGATGAGCTGAAGAGTGTAGAAAACCAGATGCGTTATGCCCAGATGCAGCTGGACAAGCTGAAGAAAACCAACGTCTTTAACGCAACCTTCCACATTTGGTAATGAGGGTTGGAGGGTGAGGAGCGTCTGGGAAGCACCACAACCTGGACGTTAGCTGCTGGCCGCTACCCCAGGGTGCCCACCTCCCACGGAATGGGGGTCTGTGTCATTTTCACCCCATCTAGGTTTCTTTCACTCCTTGTGATGGGATAGGCACAATCAGGGGATTGGAATTCTAGAGCTTGGTGACTTCCATTCTTCCAAGGAAAGGGAAAGATTGGAGCTCTCCAGCTACGTGAAAATCTGGTCATCTGCCTGGTGCTGATTTCTTGCCCCCCGGGGTCATTTGTTTATTCATTGATTTGACATTTTATCCATTTCAAATGGTATCTTTTGAGCATCTACTGTGTGGTGACACTGTGCTAAGCACTAGGAAGGCAACAGCAAGCAATATACATTTTGCTTGGGCGAGATGGCTCGGTAACAGGCACTTGTAATACAGTGGGGTCACGGTGAACCCTGGGTGCTGTGAGAACACATAAGGGCACTTTACCCAATTTGAGGAGGCTGCATGGAACGATTCCCCCAGAGGAAGTTGATGTTTAAGCTGAGATGTGGAGTCTAAGTCTGCAGAGGAGGGGGGTTGTTCCTGGCAGAGAGAACATCACGTGCAAAGAAACAGAGGAAAGTGGGAGTGGTAACCTCCAGCTGAACTGAACGGAGCTTATTGTGACTGGAGATTGAGGGTGAAGCAGAGAATGACAGGATATGAAACTGGAGCGTTACCAATTCCTAAAGGATCTTGTAGGCCTCATTAAGGATATGGACTTTGTCCAAAAGGCAGTGGGAGCCACTGAAGCATTTTAGTCAGGAAAGTGACATAAGTACAGTTGCATTTCTGCATGATGGCTCTACCTGTAATGTGAGAAATGACTTGGGGTAAGAGGGCAAGACTGTTGGTAAGGAAACCTGCCAGTAGGAATCTAAACAGGAGAGGGTAGAGTCGTAGCATTGAGTCTGAAGAGAAGTGGACAGATTTAAAAGGTTTAGGAGGTAGAATCAACAGAGCTTGGTGGTGTGGGGGGGAAGGGAGCTGAGAGAGAGAGAGCATTCAAGGGTGATGCCCAGGTTTCTACTTTGGCGTCTGGGCAGCAGGGAGAAAGATGACTCACGTTTTAGACATGTATTTAAAGTACCAAGTAGGACTTGGGTATATGAATCTGGAGATAAGGAGAGAGATTTATGGCAGGTTTTAGGTGAGAGCAGGAAATTTCGGAATTTGCTAAGTCTTAAATTCTATCTGTATTTTTCCCTGCCCTTCTTCTGTAGGCACAGTGGACAGTTTGGCACAATCAATAACTTCAGACTGGGTCGCCTGCCCAGTGTTCCCGTGGAATGGAATGAGATTAACGCTGCTTGGGGCCAGACAGTGTTGCTGCTCCATGCCCTGGCCAATAAGATGGGTCTGAAATTTCAGAGGTAAGAAATGTAGTCCTTTCTTGAGTGTGGTGTGTCTGTGATATAATCTGTATCTCCTACCTGGTACTCTTGTCCACTATGGCAAGAGCCCTTGCTCCCAACGAACTGGGAGTATTCTGTCCATGGAGACTGTCTGCTTCTGGTTTTCCCCTCACCACGGTCCCTTTCCAATGATTGAGCAGTCCTTGAACTGCACGACCACAGCAGTGGTCCCCAACTTCCTGTCTCCATAACCTAGTGTTCCTAAAGCTGTTTTTCAGTTTTTGTTTCTAAATCTAAACCAGGACATACATTCATAAAAGGCCCCCAGATAATTATCTAATAAATGTAGTTTGTTTGGGAAACAAAACCTTTTAAACATGGAGCCCGTGGGGAGGTGAGAGAGGAGTGGAAATAATAATAGAGGTTCTTGGGTAGCTGAAGACTGAAAATCACTGGGTTATAACATCCCAGTAATCACTTTAGGAGTCCTATTTCCATCTCTGTCTGCATCTCCATTTTAGGTATCGACTTGTTCCCTATGGAAACCATTCGTATCTGGAGTCTCTGACAGACAAATCTAAGGTACCCAGGAAGGTCCATTTTCACTGGAATACAGAATCCTTTTACCTTCTAACGAAATGGTTTAGTTTTGATAATGGCATTATTTAGCTTCTTTCTTAGACTGAGATATCTCATGTTGAGCCAATGTCTGGTTCAGTGTCCTGTCTAGTTCAGGATTAGCTCTTTGGGGCCTGTAAAGAAAATTAAATTTTTACAGTTTGTTGAGAAGGGATATGGGCAGATCAGAGCAGAATATGTGCACCAGGACGGGGAAGGCATCACTGTGCGGTAGATGTTTAATACATTTCCACTGATGGTGAAACAGTTTTAGGTGCATTGTTATTTGCCCAAGGTTACTGTTGCCAGTGGAATACAGACATAACATGACTTGAGAGATGGATGGGATTGGGAACAATCTCCGGTAACCTGTGTTAGGGCCACAGCTATAGCCAGTTCTCTTTTCTCGGGCAGGAGCTGCCATTGTACTGTTCTGGGGGGCTGCGGTTTTTCTGGGACAACAAGTTTGACCATGCAATGGTGGCTTTCCTGGACTGTGTGCAGCAGTTCAAAGAAGAGGTTGAGAAAGGCGAGACACGTTTTTGTCTTCCTTACAGGTCAGTATCCCCCGGTGCTGAATGAACCTAGAGTAGGACCAGAGTGAGCAGAATTGAAGGGACAGTAGAGTGGAGGCAAAACTAGTACATATAGTGGGAAAGCAGAAAATGGAGTAAGATCACATTGACACTGATGGGCAGAGACTGATCCAACACTGCAAACAGGACAGAATGTAACCACCTGGTCCCTGGAGAAAAAGAATGTTGACTTAGATGGTGTGGGGGATTTTCTTGCTGCAGAGCTCAAGCCTGCTCTCCAGTTTCAGGGAGGTTTTTCCCTTACACCCTTGGAAATATACAGGAATGCTTCCTTTGATCAAATTTTGGAGGAGCCCAGAGATGGATGGACACCTCAGTTAACACAGTAAGGCTGAGCTGCTTCCATCACCCCAAAACAAAGCATTTCTTTTCTTCTGCCTCCCTTCTCTCCCCATAAGTGAGGAATGCCTAGGAAAACAGTGAGGAGTACTGTAACCGTCACTTACCCTCTGCTCCAGGCTTCTCATCTGTTTGGGTGTGTGTCTTGTCCCTGTACTCCGCAATGACAATGAGGCTCTTGTGACAGCCTTCCTGATATTGGGCTTTCAAGCAAATCCAAAATACACTACCATTCCTTGCCAAGAGTTCTTTAGTAGATAAAATGACGTGAATGGTCCCATGATCAAGTCCCTGCCCATTTGCCTGAACTGACTTAACTCGGATCTCAGTTACTAATGAGTTCTGCTGTGTTCATTTGCAGGATGGATGTGGAGAAAGGCAAGATTGAAGACACAGGAGGCAGCGGTGGCTCCTATTCCATCAAAACCCAGTTTAACTCTGAGGAACAGTGGACAAAAGCTCTCAAGTTCATGCTGACGAATCTTAAGTGGGGTCTTGCTTGGGTATCCTCACAGTTTTATAACAAATGACTTGCTTTTTTCCTTAGGGGTTTGTTTGCCTTAAAGGCTTTAAATTTTGTTTTGTTTGCAAAAAAAAAAAAAAAAGTGTTAAATTAAATTCGGGTACTATTAAACAGCACCTGTTTACAATACCAAAAAAGAAAAAAAAAATCCACAAAAGCCACTTTATTTTAAAACATAACAGATACTTTCCAGAGCTACAACATGCCATGTATAGCAACTGGCCTTTATCACAGTTTTGACTCTTAACCCCATGCCTTCCTTTCCCTTTGTCCCCGCAAAACAACTAATTTAAGTTTGCTTTTTTTTTTTTAAACTGAGTTGAATTGAGATTGATGTGTTTTCACTGGATTTTATCTCTCTCAACTTCCTGCACTTAGAATATGAAATAGAAACCTTTGTCTCCACTGAGACTACAAGATGTGTGAGATGCACAGTTGGATAACGTGAGAAAATGACACGTAAGCTTTGGTCACCATGTGATGTGATCAGAAGCTTGAAATTTAACACTTCTCACTTGGTTCTAGTACTGAATGCCTGCTCTGCTCTGTGTTAGAGATATGAAAATGTGTTTGATACTGTTTGAGACCTTATGGAGAGATTTAATTATTTGTAATAAAAGATTTACTGCAGTCTGATAACTGCCCGGAGGTGCACTGTTGGGTTTTTCTTTAACTAGAATAGAGTACTTTGTATTCTGGGAGAATCGAGTTCAAGTGCAGGTATGTGGAAAGTCTGCTGAAACATGTTTAGAGATGGGTGTTTTTTAAAAAGACTCTAATGAAAAGTAGACAGCTGTAGAGAAAGCCCTATTTGTGTAGCTCTCAGTAACAGAACAGAGATATTTAACTTTAAGGGGAAATAAAGGCTACCTCCTTGATGCTCAGTCAAGGTCACCCAGATGGTCTCAGTTTTTGAGCCCCTGGTTAATACTAATCTCCATGTCTGATGTTCTCCCTTAATGAACAGTTAAAGGAAAGCCATAAATATCTTGTTAAACAAAAATAAACGAATTTCACTCATATTCTAATATCTTGTCCCAGCTCTTGGACATTTTCAGTCTGGTACAACGAAAAGGACACGCTTATTCACCTTAACTCTTTCTCTGGTGCAGAAAAATAAGCATCAAGTTGGAATATAAAACACAGCTCAGAAGATACTTGGAACTTCTGTACGCTGAGTATGAAAGTAAGGAAAGGGAGAGATGAGTGCAGTGACAGAAGGCTGTTTACTTTGGGCGGATTCCGCCTGCCTCATGTGTTGGAGAAGTCGCAGCCCTCAGTGCTCCGGCCACCAGGTGGGGTGGAACAGTCCGCTGTCGACCTGGAGTGCTGGCTCCCACGCTGTGAGTCAGGATTGCATAAGAGAGTTCAGCAATGCTCTCCAAGGCAATGCCAGTGATGCTTTGCAAATGCCCCACAACCTTCAGAAACAGAGACAGATTTCTCATTACTAAATAAACATGTGTTAGTGCACAGACACATTGCTGGGGCTGTTTTCTCAAGCCAAATGTAAATTTTTTCATTTCTCTGAGCTTACAGAGAAGATTAAATCCAGATCCCAGCGTTTGCCAATGGCCAAATTGCACTAGGATACCTTTGCCCTGATAGTGTTAGCATGGAAAGTTTCTGGTAGACATTTCCCTCTGCTGGAGATAAGTTTTGTGAAATATGAGAGGGATATTTGGGTCTTGACATTTTTTCTATTTGGGAGGATACACTTACTGGACTTTAACATAGTAGCAGATTATCATCATAATGGGAAATGAACAAGCTGAACTTGGGCCTCCATTTCCAATTTCATAAGAGGAAAACTGGAGAACATTTTTCAGTCCCACCATAGTTTTTTCCCTCCCAAATCCTGCTCATTCATCCTAATCCTTACCTTTTATAGCTTGTCTTCTGTTTTCCTTTAACTGAGGGGAGAATGCTTTCTATTAAATGAATTCTGACCATGCTGGTCCTGCTCAGTGGTGCATACCTGGCTCCAACACTCATGGTTTTGGATGAAAGCACTTGCTGCAATGATTCCTACTGCCAACAGCATGAAGTCTTCCTTCACGGAAATAAACTTTTCCCTAAGTGATTAAAACCATATTAATTTTGAAGCTAGAATGACACTTGATCTTCCAAATCCTAGGGTTATGGGACTTCAACTATGAGTTGTTTATGTTGATCATGGAATTTTTATAGATGGAAAGAAATGGTCAAATAATAGCTAATTGATTCCCTCTTCCAACCTCCCCCAACTCAACGGATTAAAACATGAGCCTCCTGTCTGAATGGCTTACGGACCTTTAGTTGTTCCGTCTGTCTCCCTAACAATGTAACTGTGAGGCTTTTTACCAGTCTGACTGTACAGTAATCAAACACTTTTGTCCAAGTTGCAACCCTGTGACTGGCTTTTTTTCCTAAGTGGCTATAAAAGCAGTTCAGTAATCTCAAATTATAAGCAGCTATAAAAGAAGAGCTAGGAATGAATGTATGTTAATTACTAGAAGTCATTTAAGTGTTAAAAGTAAAAGCCTTTAGGGTTTTGCTGACCGGGCTCAGTCATCCAACCAAACAACGTATTGGATGTTAATTAGATCGAGATAACCCATGCAGGTTATCTGTGGACCGGGTGCCTTGCTAGGTAAATTCCATTTCCCAGGTTCTTGTGGTATGTTACTGACTCCCTGTTTCTGGAAGGAGCCTACAATAAAGGAGTTGCCTTACCCTTGCAGCTGACTGGGTGTGGAGTTCTCGATTGAAGCCCTCAGCAGGCTCTCATATACAGGTTCATGGAGAAGATAGACTAGGTCGAGTAGGGTCAGGCAGGTTGCATACAGCTGTGTGGCTGGCACCAAACAGCCATTGTATCCTAGGTGGAGTATGCGCATGGTAAAGAGCATTAGGTACCTCTGCTCTGATCATAATCTCAGTTGTCATGTGACACAAAGCTGTTGAGCTGCTAATGTGCTTCCTGGTTGCTATGTTCTACTGTAAGAAACCTCTGTAGCTGGAGGTCGATGTTAAAGGACAAAGGGAGAGGTAGAAAAATCTCCAGCTACAGTATATATACACCTGGAGCGTATTTGTTCCCCTCTCACCTCGTGCCTCTCCACAAAGTCAACTCTTTGATGCTACAATAAGAGAGTGCTTAATGAGGCCAAATAGAAGCCAGGTGCCGAGACTGGTGTTTGTCTCCCTGACAAGTACTAGAGGAAACTACTTTCCTGTCAGTGCGCGCTTCCTGCTGTTCCTCATTGGCAGGTTCTGCCCACTGCCCTCAAACCCCTAGGCACATTTTTACTGCCTTCTATGGAAGACTCCAACCCACATGCCCGACACACTTAATAAAGTACCTAAAACCTCCAAGAGCATCTCCACGTATGCCAGGGGAGTAGGCAGATTGATTTGGAAGTTCAGGGACTTCAAAACATCAAGCTCTGACTCCAGCAGTTCTTCTTTAGTGTGTAGATACCCTAGAGCCTGGAGGAAATTCAGGACTGTAACATTGCTGATTATCTGAGCAAAGAAAACCAAAATAGAGTGAAAGGGAGAGCAGGGTGTCAGAATAGAGGTCATACATCTTGGCATAGTAAACAAAGCCCTTCACAATCCAGCCCATGCCTTTATCTCATCTTCTCTCTTGGTAATTCCCCCTTACACTCTACACTTGTCATACAGAATTACTTGCACTCCCCAAACCCACATGCTGTCCAAGCCTCTACACATGCTCTTTCCTGTATCTGGATCTCCCTCCTCACCCCCAACACCCCCGCTGCTCTCCTTACCTCTTCTCCCTCTTTCCTTAGGATCCACCCATCTCCCCCACCCTCCCCTTCAAGAAGTCATTTTCTCTATTGGTTAAAGTGCAAGTACCAGGGACTTCCCTGGTGGCGCAGTGGTTGAGAATCTGCTTTCCAATGTAGGGGACGTGGGTTGGATCCCTGGTAGGGAACTAGGTCCCACATGCATGTGGCAACTAAGAGTTCGTATGCCACAACTAAGGAGCTGGTGAGCCGCAACTAAGGAGCCCACCTGCCACAACTAACTAAGACCCAGCACAACCAAAATTAAAAAGTGCATTACCAAAAATCCTACAGCTAACGTCACTTGCAATGGTGAAATATTGAACGCTTTCTCCCTAAGATTGTGAAAAAGCAAAGATGTCTGCCCTCACCATTTGTATTCAACTTATACTAGAGGGTACAGGCAGTGAAACATTCTTGGATAACAATAATGCATTACTGTAAGTTAATAGAAGAAAAGAGTTATTAAAAATGTTTGATTAATCTCAAAGAAAGGCAGAACTGAGAGAAGCTTATCTCTAGATGGGAGTGGAGACAGAGGTTAACAACAGGTGGAAGATAATGAATAAATGTTCTGTTGTTTGTTCCCCTAAGAAGTCATTTTCTCTAAATACACTTCCTCGACTCTCCAAGGCTGATTAGGTCTATTCAGAGCCCTCTGTATTTACACTAATCAGAACACTTGCTCACATTATTAGCCTGTGTGTCTTCTCCCATCAGGTAATAAATTCCTTGAGAGCACAAACAATATTTTTACTCTTGTAGCCATGGCACCTAGTGCAGCATCTGGCCATAGAAGACAATAACTATTTGTTGAATAAATGATACTATACAGACATCTCACAGTGATGTGGAAACATTTTAGCCTTTATAAATGTAATAGGTTGCCTCTAATACTAATAGGTATGTTGGCAATTCAGGCACCTTAACTGTCCTTGAGTCCAAGGGGAGGAAAGGTGACCTGTATGAATGATGGCATCCGTCCAACAATTATACTTTGGGAACAGAACTTCAGACTATTTAGTAACTGCTTCTGTGTGACCCGTGTGTGTGTGTTTAGGAGGTATGCTTAGGAAGCATAATTACACTCTGGAATTTCTGCATGAGTAGTATCACCTAGCCTAGGAGTGGGTTTCTCAAAGCCACCTTTGGATGAGCTGGTTTCTGTCTAACACTCAGGTGCCCATGCGCAACCCCAGCTCCTTACTTTGTAGTGGAAGGAAAGTTTGCTTGCCAGCTGAACACATGACACAAGACGCAGGATAAACTTGTTGAAAAGCCGCTCTTTCAGAGCCCTCCAATTCTGAGGCCCTGTCTTCTCTCTCAGCTGGATTGTGGCTTGCCTGCAGATGTTCTCTGCCTGCTTAACCATAAACCTATAAAGAAGGGAAAGGGGAAAGGAAACAATCCACACTCAGACTAAATGGAGTTTGTGCTTCAAACCGTGTTACATCTTATCCTCTCCAATATCAATCGCTGGCTAAAAAATTTTACATTTGCAAGAAAAAGAGGGTGCAAACCAGGTCTCACGGTAAGGGGCAACTAGCATTTTTTTTTTAAAGGTCTGGGTACATTAGGCATTCTGAGAGGTACCCCTCACAAAGGCCTTATGCTCAGGGCTTTACCTTTCTAGGATTTCTACAGCCTGGTAGCTCACGGATTTCTCCAGACACCATTGTTCAGACAGGAGAAAAACAAACTCTGCCAAAACAGGAAAGAAGAGCTTAATTCACAAGGTGCAACCAAAACGACTCTGTGAACTCTTGGCGTCGTGTAAAAGCCATGATGGGGCCCAGGGAAGAGGGTCAGGAGGTGAGAAAGATGAGACGGAAACAACCCAAGCTGAACCTGTTTCCCTTTGTTGCCAATAGGCAAATGAGAGGCATGAAAAGGAGGCTGACTGCGTGCAAAAACAAAGGCTTACTGAGCCCCCTCAGGGCCCCTTGAGCCTTCCTATGGGTCTCAGCTGATAAAAGGCTTGGCCAGCTACACACAAACAAACCAGCTGGTCTAGTTGGCCTTTACACCATGCTGGGAACCTCCAGCTTCAAGAGAGATTTTGGATGGATAAAAACCCTAACCCCTATATTCTGTTTTCAGTGGAATGTTGATAGGAACAGAAAGGTCCCTCCTGGAGCTTTGATATTCTTTATAACACTGTTTGTTTAGTAACCACCCACTGGAGAACTCCCATTGCTTTACAAACACAATTCACCTTACAGCTGGACACCACTTCTCCACCACCAGTTTGTTGGGTGTATCTGTGGTGGCTAAGCCTCTCCCCAGGAGCAAGCTTGTTACTCTGAAGTGGCTTGTTTGGAAGCAACATCCCCTAAATCAGGGAACATAGCCCAACTTGGGTGGGGGAAGTCATTGGGAAGGTGGGAAGGGTAAGATACCTTGGCAAGATTTTAGGCTGCCTGTGTTTCTCTTTGAAAGAACAGCCCCAGATAGAATTCTATTTAGTTAGCAATATCATTAGAGGGTGGAAACAAGGATAAACGTTCGTTCTCAAAGCTCCTGCAGAACTAGGAACTTTTAGCATTGATCAGCAACGAATTACATATAGTCAAATTTCCATTACCATATGTCGTCAGAGAAAATGTGACTTAGAGGAAAAACAATCTATAAAAGTTAAGCTAGCACAAGACAGTTTAACAATCTACTTGACACAGGTTACACATAGCTACAAGTGCAAAACCTTATCATTACAGAGGCCAAAGCTCTGCTAACAGTGTCCAATGAACAAGATAATTAGTTTAAGCAAGTAAGCAAAGTATCCTAGAACACATAATGTGTGTTATTAGCCAGTCCTTTTATTTGCTGGAACTTCGGTTTTATTTCTTTGTTTTCCTGTGTGTGTGTGTGTATAGTTGTTTGGTTTTATTTTGTTTTTGATCTGAATCATCTGGGCAATTGTTTCTATTTTCCATTTTAATTTGCCAAGAAAACAGTTTTGGTTAGGTGGGATGGATGAGGGTTACACCTCTCTCCTGCTACTGGCTCCACCTCCGTACAAACATACTCAGATCTATTAACTAAAAGACCCTCCCCTTCTATTCTCTTAAGCTAGGGCTCTATCTCTCTAGCTTCCATGACTGTGAAATTCCTTGAAAGCCTAGCTTACACCTGCTGCTTCCACTTCATCATTCACTCCCTAATGTTCTGCAATTTGGCTTCTACTTTTTACAGCCTGCTGAAATGATTGTCTCAAAGGTCAGAAAATACATCCAAATTGTTAAATATCATGGCCCTCTGCAATCGTCATTCCTGGTGTTCATATCCGTGAAGTATCTGAAATTGCTGACCATGAAACTCTCCTCTTGCTTCCAAACGTTTCTAGGTTCTGTTCCTAACTCCCCAACCATTCCATCTATTTCCTTCATGACTCTTCCTCCTACTCCACTTTCCTGAACACAAAATGTCTCCCAAGGAACTGTACTAGACCCGCTTCTCTTCTCTCCCTCTAGGAGCTCATCCTGTACCACAGTTTCAACAGTATCATTTTGGAGAGAACTCCCAAACCCTTATCTCTAGTTTGACCTCTCTTCTTACTCTTTAAACAACCTGCTAGAAACCTTCCTCTAGATGTCCCACAAGTACTTGAAACTCAGTAGATCCCAAACCAAAGCTATTTTCTTTCCCAAACAAGTCACATTTCCTCCCATTTTATTTATTTTAATGTATGTGTGTGTTTCTCTTAATGGCACCACTATATTTCTAGGCTCAACCCTTTGGCATAGTCATCTTCGCCTTCTTCACTCCTTAAAATTCATCCATTGCAGAACCCTAGATTTTACCTCTGAAATGTTTTTAATCCATCCTCCCTTGTCATTCCCTCTGCCCTATCACCTAAAAAACTACTCATGAAGACTCCACTGGTCTTCCTACCTCCCATCTCTCTCTACTCCAGTCCATCCTTTACATCACAGCCAAAATAATTTTTTCTGAGGCAAAAGTTACAGTTATATCACTCCCATATGGAAAAAAAAAAAAAAGACAAAAACAAAAACCCTCAGTGCCTTCTTGTTTTCCTATTAAGTCAGGTATAAACTCCTCACTTTGGCATTCAAAGTTCCACGTGAAACGTCTCCAAACCACTTTCTGGTCTGGATTTCAACTACTCTTCCACAGGCTCTGGCCAACCTGGATGACATGGTACCCACATTCACCCAAAATGTCCCTATTTCCATAGCTTGACTCATGTTATCCCCTTTTAGTAGAACCATGGTCCCGGGAGTTCCCTGGTGGTCTAGTGGTTAGGATTCGGCGCTTTCACTGCGGAGGCCTGGGTTCAGTCCCTGGGTCGGGAACTCCCACAAGCCGCCCGGCAAGGCCAAAAAAAAAAAGAGAAAGAGATACGGTAAAAAGGAAGGAAAGAAGGAAGGATGGGAGGAAGACGGTCCATACCCACCACCTTCACCAGCCAAAATGTTGTCCTTCCTTCAGGGTCTACCTCAAATGCCACGATGCCTGGAGGACTCCTTAATTCATCCTACCCCCACCTCACTCCATCTCTCCTTTCAATCCCCATAAAAGCGTGTTTTACCTGGTATGTCACTTATCGAACCATACTTGTACCTAGTCATTTGCAGATTTGTCCTAATATCCTCCAAAGATTATATACATGGTTTGAAAGCGGGGCCTAGCTCTCTCGTTCATCTTTCTAACCCAGGAAGCAGGGAGAATTAGTACCCTATACGTGTTGAAATCAAGGGTAGGGTGCTGGTGAGTACCAGCGTACCCCCACTGTACCCCCAGCGCCTGGCAAAGAGTAGGTACTAACGAAACTTATTTGAATGAATAAGGGACACTGAATCTCAAGGTCGGTGCCTCAAAGAGCGGTGCCCCAGCCTCCCATAAGCCCAGCTCCCCGGACTACATCCCCACCCACGATCCGGGTCTCCCTGAAGCTGCCCATCCGGCCCGCAGCCTCCTGCACGGCTTGCTCATTCTGCTGGGCCAAGTGGAGCAGAGCGTCTTCGATTGTCTCTGTGGCAACAGCTCCAAACTGAAAGTCACTGAGAGAGGCCAATCTTGGCCTCACGGGTCGGTCCATTTTCAGAACCTTGTTTGTTGCCCCGGACGTCTCACTGGATCCGTCCCCCTTAGCTTCCCTTCAGAGTCTTCTGCCACACCCTGGACTCTTCGTCCCCTTCCGTGTGCTTGTCCTCCTGGCCTCAAGTCTGAGGAAAGCTCGTTTCCCAGCACAGCCTCGAGCCTTTCACAGCCTTTTCCAGCCCCAACGGACGCGGACCCTTCAGCCAATCGGAAAGCACGGCCTCTTCTCGCCTGCCCCGCCCTTTCCCTTGGGCCGGGAGCCGCACTCTTTGTGAAAGGAAATGCGGACTACATCTCCCAGCGTTCCCTGCGGCGGCCATGGACTGCTATTCCCAGCAAGTCCCGCGCCCCGGGAACTGCGGAGGGCGGAGCGGCAACATGGCGGCGCCGGGAGCTGGAGACCCTCTGGATGCTAAGAGCGGAAAGGGCCCCCTGGCTCAGCGCATCGACCCGACGCGGGAGAAACTGACTCCTGCGCAACTACAATTCATGCGGCAGGTGCAGCTCGCCCAGTGGCAGAAGATGCTGCCACAGCGGCGGACCCGGAACATCGTGACCGGCCTGGGCATTGGGGCCCTGGTGTTAGCAATTTGTATCCGTCTGGACTGTAGACTCAGGAAGACCGCATTTGGGGGCAGGAGAAAGGCAGCAGAGGCGTGTAGGAGGGCAATGTGGGGGTGGCAGAAAGAGCCCGAGCTGTGAACGTCTTGGCTACTTGTAACGCTGAGCCAAGCTGTTAAGTGTACCTTACTTTGTCATTTTAAAGGTGCTCTTTTAATATAATTTATTAATGATAACGGAATCAGGGTCAGGGCTCAGAAGAGCAGAGGGCAGAAGATCGAATCACTGATTTGGGAGGATGAGAGATCAACAAGGGTGGTTGAGCAAGTCTGGGAAAAGGGAATGTGCATTTTCCACGTGGTTTCCTGAACCCACCTCCCCAGATGGTTACACCTTATACTCCGTGTCCCAGGAGCGTTTCCTGGATGAGCTAGAAGATGAGGCCAAAGCTGCTCGAGCCCGAGCTCAGGAAAGGGCATCAGGACACTGATCCAGACGGGCATCCTGCATCTCCAACCTGCTGGAGTCCCTTCACATGATGGATGATGCCCCACGACCCTGTAGAAATGGAAGCCTGCTCACAGCATTGCTTTCCTTCTTACTAACTTTGGACGATGATAGAGCCCAAGTAACCACGGGTTTGTGCATTTGGCCATTGTCAAGGGAACATGCCCACCTCGCACTCACTGTGTGGCCACTGACTCCTTTTCCTAGTTTGTTTCCTTGTTTGAGGTGTCTGACCTTGGCTTTTCCCAAGCTTTCTGACTTTGTGGTTTATCCCCTTCAGGGTCTGGCTGGGAGGGTGGAGGACAAGAAGTGGGCTCTTAGTGGGGGTGAGGGTGGCAGCTCTGTGCAGTGTTGGAGCCTAAAATGGGAGAAATGGGGTCAGGTTGAGAACAATAAACTGAGTCATCTCTCTCGGAGTCCAGTGAGTGTGTTGGGGCTGACACTTCATGCTGGAACGCTCCACAGGCAGTAGCTGCAGCTGTGGCATGGCCCCAGGGAGCCGTAAATGTTTAACTAGAATTGCTTTTTCCATGAGATCTTTCCACCTGATTTAAGGGAGAGATCGTGGTGGGTCACTGGGCTGTTTGAGACTGAACCAGGTCTTGGGGGGAAGGAAGGTCACTCACTCTTCTGTCCTCTACCCTGAGGAACACACTACTCCAACTTTACTGCCTTTTCCCATCGAGAGAGAGGGAGGGAGAGAGAGAGAGAGAGAGAGATGAAGGATGAGGTCCAAGCAGCTTTCATTCTTTTGACTTCCACTGGGGCCTGCTTGTGTAGGCCTAAGGTGGGGTCTGGGTGGACTCTTAGCTTGGTCAGGTGGATTACTGACCTTGCAGTTTCCTCATGAACTGCTGGCAGGAAGCCAGAAGGCTGGGCTCCACCCCTGCCTCCCGTTCTGAAACGGGAATTCCTTGTAAATCCTCCCCTGCCTTACCCTGTAAAGCTTTGTCCCCAGTTCCTAAGGCCCGACATACAAATTCACCAGGTTCTAGGTTCCAGCGTTTTTATTGGCTGCTACTAATGCTGGTGTGAGAATACCCCCTCCTCCTGCCCAGCTGGGAGTGTGCCTTGTAGAAGCATCCGGGCTCGGGTGGGATTGCTTAGTGGTTCACTCTTGGCTGGAGAGGTGGCAGGGATGAGGACGGTAGGCTGCAGAATTTATGCCTTCTACACACAGCAAACAGTTCCCACGTGTTTGGCTCTTCCCTATAATGGAACGGCACTCCCCATGCCCCTGGGGCCTCCTACTCCCTCAGTGTTGAGGTCTTCCTTGCAGAGTAGTGCTGGTCAGCAGATTCTGAGAGCACAAGCTCCACGGTGGGCCCTGGTGTGGATGAGACACATGGCTTCTGTTCGGAATTCACTGGAGGGAAAAGAAAAAGAACTGAAGAAACCTCCAGGGTGGGAGGAGGGTGAAGCTGCAGCCAGTTATCATTCCCTGGGCTCTCCCTCCCTTGGGCCCGCCCTCACCATCCTGCCAACATCCCTGGCGAATGTCACCCCCTTGCTCGCCCGCTGCTCCTGGGAGCCGGTGCTGCTGCCACTCAGGGAGTTCCTTCGCATGATGCCTGGGTGCAGGATGGGGAGGGAGAGCACTGAGTGAGGGAAGGGGCCATGGGGAGAGGGGGCTAGTCCCCCCCAGACTAAGGGGCAGACCCCCAGGGCCTGAAAGAAAGATCACTAGGGACAGGTCTTCAGAAAGATGGGAGGGGGGCAACTGCTGTCTCACCAGGGCCCAGGGGCTCAGAGCGCTGCAGGCTATTGCGCCGGGAGGTGGGGAAGCTGCCCTTGGAGAGGCGGCGCTGGCGGCTAGACAGCATAGCGGCAGGGGCCACGATCCCCGGCGGGGGCTGCTTCCCGAGCCTGCTGTACAAGTCCTCGATTTCCTGCTTCTGTAGTGTCTGCAGTGCCTCCACCTCTGACAGGTGCCTGAGGACACATCAGGAGCGTGAGAGGGCCAGCCAAACACTTTGCTCTCCCAAGTCCACCTCTTGGCCTCCGTCCTCCCCAGACTCACTTCTGCCGAAGACTCCGTAGCCCAGCCCAGAATTCCTCATCCTCCCCGCTGCTCTCTGACTCCTCACTGCTCAGACACAGGCTGCTGCAGGAGTAGTTCATCCACACTGGGCTGGGATGGCTCAGGGGTGGAGGGCTGCCCCCCACTCGGGGTTCCTTCCCATCGTCCCCTTCCTCTTCGGCTCCAGCCCCCAGGCCCTCGGCTGCCCGGTCACTTTCAGCCAGAGCCTCCCTGGCCTCTGGCCCGCCTCCAGCACTATCCTCCGTGTCTGAGCTCTCCGAGGTCAGCTGAGGGGTTGGAGGCTTCAGGGAGCCAGAGAGAGCAGGGGATGTCGGCTGCGGGGGAAGAGGCTCAGCTGGTTCCTTGGATGAAGTCACTTGGAAGCGCCCAACAAGCTGGGGCTTTCCCTCTGTAGTGAGACAAGGAAGGAGTCATGGAAGAAGGAAGAGACATCAGTGGCAGGATATAAAGTGACTGAGGGACTTCCCTGGTGGCGCAGTGGTTAAGAATCTGCCGCCTGCCAATGCAGGGGACACGGGTTCAAGTCCTGGTCCGGGAAGATCCCACATGCCACGGAGCAACTGAGCCCGTGCACCACGACTACTGAGCCTGCGATCTAGAGCCCACGAGCCACAACTGCCGAGCCTTGCGCCACAACTACTGAAGCCCGCGCGCCTAGAGCCCGTGCTCCGCAACAAGGGAAACCACCACAATAAGCCCGTGCGCCATAACGAAGAGTAGCCCCCGCTCGACGCAGCTAGAGGAAAGCCTGTGCGCAGCAACGAAGACCCAATGCAGCCATAAATAAATTAATTAATTAATTTATTTTAAAAAAAAAGTGACTGAGGATAACGGGCAGGGGAAGGTCAGTGGTCAGAGGCCTCACCTTCAGAGATGGGAGCCAGTCTGGCTTCACCCAGGAGTGGCCAACCAAGATTTGGAGAGGCCTAAAAAGTGTGGATCCATGAGTAGAGAAATGATCCAGAATGGACCCCCCACACACACCCCGCAATCATCCCTCTTGGTTCCTACTCACCTCACTCTCCATCTCAGATGTCAGAGGTGAAGGCCTCTCCTGGCCACAGGGAACAAGGGGAGCTGGAGGGGGCAGGCTGGGCAGGGGACCAGGAGGAGCTGGCGGGGGCTGGGAAAGGAGCCCAGGGCAGGGGGACAGCAGGGACTGAGCCACAGTCATCACAGCCAGTGAGAACGCACTAGCCAGAGAGAGCAGAGGGGCTGCTGTGGTGGAGGGGACGGGAGAAGCAGAGGGACAGGGCGGAAAGGAGGGAGGAGCAAGAGTAACCTGGGAACAGCTGGGGAGGAGAGAATTCAGTGGAAACTGAGCAGATGGGACTGGAAACTGGGATGCACTGGGGGAGAATGGAAGTGGGGAGCTGGGGGGGTGTGGAGAGAGATTTGAGGAGACCTGGGGAGAAACTGGAGAGAATGAGGAGGAGCTGGGGTGACATGGGGGAGAAGTGATGGGGAAGATGGGACTTGGGAAAGCAGGGGATCCAGGAGAAAAGGGGTTTCCAGGAGACGAGGGGGTTCCAGGAGAGGATGGGGGCGTGGAGAAGGCTGCCCAGCTCCTCTGCTCTAGCGTGCTGCTCTGGAACTCTGCTGGGCAGGGAGCGGATGTTGAGATTCCCATCCTCCATTCCCTATGCCCTTCCCAGGAGCAACCCCAGGAGTTGGGATGAGTAGGGACAGAATGTAGTACATACCACTGGATGGGTCTGGGGGGTACCCTGGGAGGGCAGGCAATGGTGCTGGCTCCTCCTGAGAGAGAGAAATGTCACAGTGGGAAGAGCTGAGTCTCAGGACTCATGAACCTCTAGGAGTCCACAGATGAGTTCCAAGGGATTCAAAACTGTATTTGAGGGACTTCCCTGGTGGTCCAGTGGTTAAGATTCCACGCTCCCAATGAAGGGGGCCCGGGTTTGATCCCTGGTCAGGGAACTAGATCCCGCATGCCGCAACTAGGATCCCGCATGCCGCAACTAAAGATCCTGCATGCTGCAACGAAGATCCCGTGTGCCACAACTAAGACTGGTGCAGCCAAATAAATAAATATTTTTAAAAAACTGTATTTGAGAAATATGTAGTGGTAAAGGGGCATGATGTCTGCAACTTACTTAAATGGTTCCCCCCAACAATGCATGCACACACACAGATAGGGGAGAGAGGAAGACAGAATGGTAAAGCTCATGTGGCAAAACACAACTGGCAAATCTAGGCAGAGTATCTAAGAATTCTTTGTTCAATTTTTGCAACTTCTCTGTAAGTCTGAAATTTTATTTATTTATTTTTGGCCGCACCGCAAGGCACGTGGGAATCTTAGTTCCCCAACCAGGGATCAAACCCGCGCCCCCTGCATTGGAGGTGCGGAGTCTTAACCACTGGACCACCAGGGAAGTCCCCTCTGTAAGTCTGAAATTGTTTCAAAATAATGAGTTAAAAGTATGCATTGGGGCTTCCCTGGTGGCGCAGTGGTTGAGAGTCCGCCTGCCGATGCAGGGGACACGGGTTCGTGCCCCGGTCCGGGAAGATCCCACATGCCGCAGAGCGGCTGGGCCCGTGAGCCATGACTGCTGAGCCTGCGCGTCCGGAGCCTGTGCTCCGCAGCAGAAGAGGCCACAACAGTGAGAGGCCTGTGTACCGCAAAAAAAAAAAAAAAAAAAGTATGCATTGAACACATTTTTCTAGAACAAGAGTCTGTGGCTTTCATCAGATTTCAAATGGGGGAAGAGCTATTGTTTTGGGGTCCCAGAGATGAAGACAAGTTAGATCCAAGGGAACTGGTAAGGACAGAGAGTAATGAAACCTGGAGCAGAGTCCCTTCCCCCTGGAGGTGCCCAGAGGGGTCTGACCTGGGGGCCCAGGGGGTCTTCAGCAGCCTCCACAGGGCCAGTATCTCTCTTCAACAGGGTCTCCACTCGCTGGATAATCTCCCGAATCCGGTTCAGGAATCCAGCTCGCTCCGAGGGTAGAATGAACTCGTTATACACCTGGCGAGAGTCAGTAGGAAGGGGAAGGAGGGCTCGGTTATCCCACTCATCCCTCTCTCCCGGCCCCAGTCTTTAAAAACCAACCCTTCACCCCACGCTTGTGCTCACCACCAACCTAAAACAAGTACTCAGTAAGCATCCATTGTGTGCCAGGCACTGGGTGGCATAAGGAGAAATACAGCTTAGAGAAAAGGAGGTAACATTCACAGCATGCATGTACATACCAGATCTTTACATATCTTATCACATTTAACACCAACGACAGCTTTCTGGGGTCTACATTAACACCGCCACTTTAGAGCTATGCTAACCAATGCTCAACGAGGTGAAGTTCAATCTGCCCAAGATCAGGGGGTTTGCACCCAGACCTGTCTAAAGCCAAAGTCTGAGTTCTTTACACTGTTGCCTCACAGGCTTTTGGACACAATTCCTCCTCTCATAGGGCTTATAAAGTATGCCCCCACAGATCCACATATACACACAGCCCCACAAAGTTAAGTAAAAATAAGGCAATAAATGGTAAATGTAACATTCAAGTCCGCAAATGCTTACTGAGCACATACTATGTGCCAAGCATTTGCTAGGTTCTTTGAGGGAACAGGGAAGTATGAAACAAGGTCCTGGTCCTGAAAGAAGCCCAAAATCTAGAGGAAGAGACACACACATACATAACTCAATAGACTGCAAGTCAGCCCATGGTAGGTAAGGCGTTTTTGATTGGCATAGAGATAAAAATGCTATTCCTGGAAGGGGAAAGGGAAAGCTGCTTGTTTAATGGGCAGAGATTCAGATTTGCAAGATAAAAAGGTTCCAGAGATCTGTTGCCCAGCAGTGTGAATATACTTAACACTACTGAACTGTATACTTGAAAACGGTTAAGATGGTACATTTTATGTTATGTGTTTTTTAACACAATTTTTAAAAATCCATTCTAAGAAAGCAGTTCATACCACCTCAGGGGATAGGGAGAAGCTGGGATGGCTTCACAGCTGAGGCTTGAAGGATGAGTAAGAAAAGCAACCCTTTATTGAGGACCTACCATGTGTGGACACTTCCCATACTTTTATCATCATTTCACTTCTTGTACATGCTGTATCACTTCTCATAAATTATATATTACATCAGAACATCTTTGCAAAATAAGTATTGTCCCCTGCGTTTTACTGATGAAGTTCAGAGAGGTTAAGAAACTTGCCCAAGTTTGCCAAATTAGTAAATAACAGAGCTGAAGTTTGAACTCAGGTCTTATGTGAAAGTCCACCCTTTCCTCTGTTCCATGCTGTTCTGAGGCAGGAGAGGGCACAGCACCTTCACAAAATAGGGAAGACTGGAGTATAGCTGGGAGTGCTGTGAATTTTAAAGGCTGTGCTCCAGAGTTTGGACGTTACTCTGTAACCACAGGTAGCCTCTACAGATTTGGGGGCAAAAAAAACAACAAGAGGAGATCTAAGTCTCAGGAGAATTCTGTAGCAGAGGAGTGGAGGGTGGGCTGGGAAGGAGAGAAAAGAGGGCAATGGACCCTGGGTTCAGGGACAGGGTCCCTTTGGCTGTGTGGGATCTGAGTGGGGCTTGAAAGCCCAGTAGAGAAAGCTCCCAGGGCAAGACCCCCGAGGAGATGGAGCCAGAAGCTGAAAGGCACCCAAGCCTCTTCAGAGGACCATTCAGAAACCAGTGTGGCCGGAGGAAAGATTCTTGAGGGGTTGAGTGGCTTGACAGAAGTTGATAAGCCTGCACGCCACGTGACAGTTTGTCTCTGTCCCTGACACAAGCTGAATGACATGATGGAGGAGAAGCTTTAGAGAGAGTTCCTGAAGTCTGACGTTTCTTCCATTCCCTTCCCTCTTTCATCCCAGAGGCTGGCATCCACTGCCCCCACTCCACTGAAACCGGTCTCCCACAAAGACCTCCTCCTGACAAAAGCCAGTGTGGTCTTGCCTCAGGCTCCACCCTATGCCTCCTTGAAACAATCTCCTTACTCAGTTTTTAGTAACATCTTCTGGAGCTCCTCCTACCTCTCAGGCTCCATCTCTGTCCTTCGATGACCTATCCCCACCCCACCCCCATTCCACAACTGGGGGTAACCACTAAGACAAACCTCTACGCCTCAGGCTTTGCAGGCCCACCTTGTCTCACGCTCAACTCTGCTGAGACCCCCAGATCCACCGCTCTCTCCAGCCCTGACCCGTATTCTCTCCTATAGAGGATCTTATCTTGCCTGTCTCTGTCATTCAAGTTCATCGTGATCCCTAAAAAAAAAACAAGCCTACTTCCATTTTCTAACTTCCTCTCCCCTTTGATGGCCTATTGCCATTAGTTCCTCTAAGCTACAACTCGCCCTTGATATCCCCTCTCCCTAACTCCCTCTCATATCAACTCAGCAAATATTTATTGACCATCTGCTATGTACACTGTACCATGTCAATAGATTACTGGATTACAGAGTAATTTATTTTCCCAAAATACTCTCAGATTCACCCCTTTTCTTCCTCCTCCCCCATAATCCATTCTCTCCTTGGACCACATCCGGCTTCTTGTATCCACCTGCCAACTGGATTCCCTACCCCCAACCCTCTCCCACATCCCACAGCAGAACAGTCTTCTTAAAACCTACTCTCACCATGTTACACTCTAACTCTTAAGACTGTCTGTGATCTGGACTCAACCTCACTTCCACAACTCTCCTACAGGAACCCTTTTCGTTTTGGATTTTTAAAAAATTGAAGTATAGTTGGTTTACAATGTTAATTTTTGCTGTACAGCAAAGTGATTCAGTTATACATATATACACATTCTTTTTTTTTCATATTCTTTCCCATTATGGTTTATTACAGGACACTGAATATAGTTCTCTGTGCTATACAGTAGGACCTTGTTGCTTCCTACAGGAACTCTTCCAATGACAAAGTCTCCTCATGAAGCCCTCCTAGCCCCATATTTCAAGTCACTCCGTATATCCATGCCTTTCCTTTGCCACACCTCCACTGGGCATGCCCTTTCCACTCTTCACTGCCATTCTGACCCATCTGTCAAGACCTCACGTAAGTCCTACCTCTTCCCCTGCTGCCCCCAACCCATCCTTTACTTACAGCCACAGTATCACGTGTCTAGCATGCACTTCACTGCACTTATGTATACCCTATGTTACTCTCAAATTGCTCCAGCTGAGGACCCAAACCTCACTGGATAAACAGAAACCTCCCCCCAAACAAGGGCAGAGATATCTTCAGTGTCACTGTGCTGAGGGCCAACGAGCTTTAAAACCCTTTTGCTGTTGGATGGGGTGGGGGTGGGGAGTTCAGCAACAGGGGACATCAGGAAGGAGACTCTTGTCCCAGATCCAAAGACTCTGTCTTCATCTCTCTCCCCCTCACCATGGCAGCTGCAATCTCTTCCGGGCTGTCCCCGTCCAGATCAAATCGGAAGGTCACCATCTTGCTGTTGTGCGTCTGTAGCTGGCACTCAACCACTCTGTCATTCTGGTCTGAGACCTTCAGAGTCAAAAGTCAGCAGAGGGAGGAGGTCAAGCTCTCTGTCTTCATCACGTGTCCCCGCCCCACTCCAACCAAATGACGGTGGCCAGATTGGAACTGGAGAGAGGCAGATTCTGCCAACGTAGTCTTGTATTAAAAACAAGTCTGGGGCTTCCCTGGTGGCACAGTGGTTGAGAGTCCACCTGCCGATGCAGGGTACAGGGGTTCATGCCCCGGTCTGGGAAGATACCACATGCCGCGGAGTGGCTGGGCCCGTGAGCCATGGCCGCTGAGCCTGCGCGTCCGGAGCCTGTGCTCCGCAGCGGGAGAGGCCACAACAGTGAGAGGCCTGCATACCGCAAAAGATAAATAAGTAAATAATAAATAAAAACAAGTCTGGCTGACTCTTGGGTACCAGTAGCACACTGCTTCTCCCCCTTTCTGGCTAACTTCCCCTATCCCTCGGACAGTTCCCTCCAGGCCCTGTAGCTTATTCCCCAACACCTGTGCCCCTTCCTTACACTTGTGACCCGAAGCCGGGATCGGGGTCTGCGCCGGAGGTTTTTCCCTGGGGGTCTCCTCATCTGTTCCATCCCTTCTCCCATGTCACTAAGGCCTGATGCTGCATCTGAGGCATAGCTGGAAAAAAAAGGAAAAGAAGACAGGAGTGTCAGAGTGGACACTGGGAGCCCAGAGCTCCATATATTTCACCCTAACACCCCAACTCAGACCAGAACTTACCTGTCCCCAGGGGCAAAGTCATTGCCAGGGCCAGAACGTGGAATGGATAGGGCAAAAGCCTGAAATAGTATATGGGTTCATGAGGTCAGGGGAGGGTAATTGTCGGACTCCAGGGAGATGGTGTCAAGGGTGCTGGGGTACTTGGCAGAGGGAATTAAGAAGAGGACCAGAGGGGTGGATTTCCAAGGACATGGGGCCATGTCAGGGGTTTGGGTTTTACAATATGGGAGATAGGTCATAGGATTGGAAAGGCTGGGAGCCCCCCATGTGACCCCCTCTCACCGAGGGCAGGCAGAGATGGGACTCAGCGGGGCTGGATGGCACGCCCCTAGGGGGCTGAAGGGCAGGGTCTGAGGCATCCAGGAAGCCGGAGGAGCTGAGGTAGCCATCAGTCTCGCAATCCGCTGGTGGGGAGGGAGGGGATCAAAAAGTGGAAATAAAGGAAAGTGGTGGCCAAGGAGGGAGGCTGCCTGAGCAAGGAGGGGCCTGGAGCTGTGGCAGAGTTCCTTCCCAGAAGGAGCTATGGCTAGATGTGGAAGGCTGGGTAAGTGACAATGCTGTTGGCTTGAACTTCTGGGTAGGGGGCAGAGGCCAAGGGTTCTGGGACCTGGGTCCCAAGGTCGGAGGTGACTTACAGGTGGTAGAAGAGTAGCTGGCATGGCGGAAGAGGAAGGGCTGGTGCTGGTCTGCCTCTGGCTCCTCGGGTTCAGGCGGGAAGACACTGGAGGGGGCTGGAGTCATGGGGACAGCTGCTGGTAGGGGCCCTGGCGCTGGGGGGAAGGCCGCCGACTCCTTAGCTTTGCGCAGCTTCTCACGCTTTCGCTGGATGGCAGCAACCCGTTCACGCACTGCACGGGCCACTGGCTGGTAATCGGCTTCGCACACTAAACCCAGGGCCACCTGGAGTTGGGAGGGTGAGGAACACAGTTTGAGATGAGATTCCTCCTCCCCCAGCAAGGACCCATCATGACACCTTCTTGAGGCCTCCAGGACATGGGAGAAAGGGAACCAACATTTATTGATTATCCACTGTGTCCATTAACTGGCAGCTCTTCACATTATCAACATTAAATCCTTCCAGCAACCTTCTGAGGTAGGTCTTATCAGCCCCATTTTAGAAATAAGTAAACTAAGTGACCAGTTCATGGTTATACAGTAAGTCAATTGCTCTTGGGGGCTGGGGGACACTTGGCAACATCTGGAGACATTTTTAGTTGTCACACTTAGGGATAGGTACCACTGGCATCTACTGAGTAGATGTTAGGGATTCTTCTCAATGTCCTACAATGCACACAGTACAGTCTCCCAAACAAAGATGTCAGTAGTGTCAAGATCAAGAACCTCTGTATGTAATGGATCAGGATCCGATCCCAGGTCAGGTTTGAGCTATGCTTCGGAGACCCGCTCCTATGCCATATTTCAAACACATTCTCAAGTTCCTGACCCAGACCCACCAAGAGATGCTTCCTACCCTTTCAACTGCATTTTTTTTTTTGCGGTACGCGGGCCTCTCACTGTTGTGGCCTCTCCCGTTGCGGAGCACAGGCTCCGGACGCGCAGGCTCAGTGGCCATGGCTCACGGGCCCAGCCGCTCCGCGGCACATGGGATCTTCCCGGACCGGGGCACGAACCCATGTCCCCTGCATCGGCAGGCGGACTCTCAACCACTGCGCCACCAGGGAAGCCCTCAACTGCATTTTTCTATCAAGAATTTCATACTCTTTCCCTTCCCCCCACAGGCCTTCCAAGACCAGCCCCACATCTCTGTCTCCCACATATGCCTCTCCTGGTCCACCAGCTTCTGTTCATCATGTCCTTATTCATTTCAATAACAAGCTTTGCTGGGCATGTAAAGGCGGTGGGGCAGGGTGATGTGACCTAAAATCTGAACAACCTGGGTCAGTCCTGCCCTTAACTTGCTTGGGACCTTGTACAAGATATTCAACCTCTCTGAGCTTTTATTTCCTCATCAATAAATCGGGATAAAGTCACTCCATGCAGGGCTGGTAACAACCATCAAATGCATGGGAAAGGGCTCTAAGCTGTGTACAGATGTGGGTGATTAACAAGCTCCCACCACGTGCTAAGCACCCTCAGGGATAGAAAAACCAATACACACAGTCCCTGCCCCCAAGACTTTATAGTCTAGTGTAAGAGAAAGACAGGAATGTATCCTGGTATAAAACAAGACCAATGGGGGCCCCTCCAGTAATGGAGGACCTGCTGGAGTGGGAAAAAAGCATTTAATTTTGACTCTAGAGGGGACAGGCTTTCTGAAATGGATGGTTCTGGGCATGAAGGAAGATGGAGAAAAAGACATGGGGGGGACGGGGGATGAAAAAGGGGAAAATAGATAAGCAGGAGAGAAGGGCATTTCAGGAAAACCGGATCAGCCGGAAGTAAAACAGGGAGGTGGAAGGACCCAAGGCTGGAAAAGGAAATCTCCAACTTGTGGAGAACACTAGGTGTGCATGTGAGTGGGGTGCGTTAAGGCCGGAGCTGCAGGGTGACCCTTGCGGGAGATGCCGAGAGGGCTGGGTTGAGCCCGCCTCCCACCACCCAGGCACCCCTCCAGCGAGGCACTGGCCCCTCCAGTCGACGTCCAAACGCCCCTCACATGCCCAGCCGCGGGGCAGGCAGTCTGTCCTCCGCTCACCATCTCCTGCGCCACCTCCTCGGCTGCGTCCCGACCCAGCTGGAACAAGAACTCAATGGCCTGGTTGTCCCGGCGGCGCCCCCCTCTCCGCGCGTCCTCCATGCGCAGCCAGAGCTTGAGGTCTGGCTTCTCTCCGTCGTCCTCCTCCGCCAGCTCCACGTGGACGCCGCGCTCCTCGCGGAAGAAGGCGTGAGCCAGAAGGTCCTGGATGGTGAACCTGAGGACGGCGCCACCGTATGTAAAACGCAGGGCAGAACATTTGCCCTGCTCACCCCGCGGGGCAGCAGGAAGGGTTTCACATCGATTGGATGTGAAATCGTTTGTAAGCTCTAGGGAGCGCTACACACGACATTATTCTAAATAGCTTGTATTGGAGGGGCCTTGTGTGCATCCAATATCCTTCAGTGTTCGCCAGGGCGTCTTTATGTCCAGCCTGTTTTCATTAAGGGAAAGGGCACTGACCGCGGGGTGGCTGGAGGAGGAAAAGTGTAAAGGGGACCTGTAATTCCCTCTCCTCCCTGCCCCCTCTCACCGAAGTGACCTTGCGGTAGATTTGCGCGGCATTCTGGCACTCAGAGTAAGGGTACTCCGAGGTAGCCATCTCCAGCATGCACATGCCAAACGCGTACACGTCCACGGCCTCATCGTATTTTTCCTCGTACATCTCCGGGGCCATGAACTCCGGGGTCCCTGTAGGATCCACAGCAGGTGTCAGGCTGCAATGCCTCCTTTATGGCTTCGTCCCTCCCCTTGAGCGTACAAGAGGCTAGGCAGTTCTGGAGTGCAAGTGACCGACCCCTCCCCCTGTGTGTGTGAGGGTGGGGGATTGGGGGAGGGGTGTGGGGAAGAGGGAATGCCATAGGTCTCCCCATCTTCCCTGTGGTCTTCTACCTCCGTGGATCCCGAAAGACACTGCTAGGGGGAGGGGGTCCCCAGGCTCTCTCCTGACATAGGGGAGGGCAAGAATGGCAAGGACCCCCGGGAGGGACGCACCGATGACGCTCTTGGCGAAGGAGGCGCGTTTGAGCGTGGCCAGGCCCAGGTCCCCAATCTTAACGGAGCCTGTAGGGCCCGTGATAAAGACGTTGTCACACTTGAGATCCCGGTGCAGGATGGGGGGTACCCGGGAGTGTAGGAAATGGAGCCCCCGAAGGATTTGGCGGCTCCAGCGCTGAAGGACTCGCGGCTTCATCTCGCGGAACCGCCTCAGGTATCTGGGGGAGGGCGCATAGCCACGGTCTTGGTGGGGGACGTATAGGCTGGGGAGGGAGACCACCACTGGGAAGTTCCCCGTAGCCCCACCCACTCCCCCGCCTACGCATCTTTTGCCAGCCTAGATCCGCGCCAGTCCTCAAGCAGAAACGCAGTCGGGGGTGTGGTAGGTAGACAGGAGGTTACAAAACGGGGGTCGGGCGGTAAATGCACAGACAGGGCCGCCCCCAAGGTGCTGTGGAAGCGCCAGAAGGGATAACTAACTGCCCCGGGCGTGGGGGAGGGCTCCAGACAGGAAATAACTTTTATGTTGAGTCTTGAAGGATGAATACGCGTTCAAGGGTGAAAACGGGAAGGGACAAAGACTTTCCAGGCAGAAGAGGCACCCGTGCTCAAAGGCACGGAGACAGCAAGTGATGGGGCAGGGTGCGAGGAGCTGCTGGGAATTTGGTTTGTCTGGAACGCAGGCTGGAGCCTATAAGGACTTTGTGAGCAGTCCTTAGAGAGTGTGGACTTTATCCTGAGGGCAGTGGGAAAACTCGAAAGGGTTTTAAGGAGAGAAGTGACGGTGCCAGATCTCTGCAGGCTGCAGGAAGATAGGATAGCTTGCAGAGGAGAGAGGCAGCGTGGGGGAAGACTCCTTAGAGGGCAGCTGAGGCCTCCAGACGCTCAAGAGAGGAGGATGAGAGATAGTGAGCCTGGTTTTGGACCTGCGTGTAGCGTTTGAGGAGGCTGGGCTCCTCCAGAAGCAGTGGAGACCTCCCACCACCAGTCCTCCCACCAACTCCCACCACCAGGCGCAGAGCTCACGTCTTGAGCGTGCCCGAGGTCATGAGTTCGGTGACCAGCACGATGCAAACCTGGCCCCTCAGCACCGACTTCCACGAGTCGTAGAAGCGGACGATGTTGGGGTGCTGCAGCCCCTTGAGCATCTCCACCTCCTCCGAGAATCGCTGCCGCTCCGCTCGAGACAGTTTCCGAGTCTGTGGGGTAGGGGGTGGGGGTCACAGTCACATCAGGCCCAGGACCCCCACGAGAGGGGGGATTGGAGCACATGGCGCAGGGCTGAGGGAGAAGTGAGGGTAGGAGCCAACGGATGGGGCTGGGTGGGTGGGATCATTTGTCCACTGACTGTAGATTCCTAATTCCCAGTGTGCCCCGCCGGGCTGCTCCAAGGACACACCCACCATGGGCCTGGGGCCGCCTCCTGGACCCCCGCCTGGACACAAGCGCTTTTATGCAGCCCTGTCCAGGAGCCCTGAAGTCAATAGCGCCTTTGTAGCCGCCCAGGCCGGCCGTAGGGCGGGAGGGGACGCCCAGGGGCTGGCAGCGGGCAGGCAGCAGGCGGGCAGCAGGCGGACGGCAGGCAGAGAATTGGGGCCGGCAAGGGGATTGGCCTCAGAAACTGGGAACTGCTAGATCCAGGCAGGAGGCAGGAGGGCTGCAGAGGGAGGTACAGAGTAAGAGACAAAGGATCCAGGACCAGGTGCCAGGAGACTGCCCCCTGCCCCATGGCTGTCTCGCCTCCCCCATCTCCCTCCTCCATCTCCCTCCTCCACCCCCTCCACCCCAGTTTGGCCGCCTTGCCTTGCCTGGCTTAGAGCCTGGGGCGCGGCACTGGCAGGCGCAAGGGGCAAGCCCAGTGCCAGGGCTGGAGGGGAGGACCCTTCCCCCAGGCCCTGTCCCCCCAGTCTGAATCCAAAGCTGCTAGATCAGACTTAACTGGGTTCTTCCCCTATGGGAAGAAGGTCCTTCAAACCAGCATACCCCTAAAGTCTATGGGGTTCAGCCCCTTTAGATCTGAGAAAGGAGAGCTCAGGTAGGCAGCGGGATGAGGGGCAGGACTGGACTCAGGCCAGGGCTGGAGCTCCCTGTCTCCCCTCCCCCAGCTGTGGAGAAGTCCAGATGTCTGACTGCTTCAGAAGGGGCGTGGGAGGGCCCCGTCCTGCCACAATAGCCCTAAATCATCTGGAAGTGGACAGGACCCTGCCTCAGCTGCTGGCCTCCATCATTCCAGCCTCCTCATCTGCAAAGAGCCAGGGTGAGGGAGCAGGGGGACCAGGGTCACACTGAGGCTCTCAGGACTTAGGGGGAAGGGAGAGGAAGGGAAGAGACAGTAGGTAACCACTGCAGGAAAGTGGTGAGGCCAACCACCCCTCAGGTCTGAACTGGCTCCCTACCCAATTTCCCATCCTATTTTCCACCTCTCAGGGTTGAGTACAGAGCCCGTAAAGTGAGAATGTCTAAATCGATAGGGGAGCCACCATACACCACCTGCCTCAGTTTCTCCTTCTGCAGCCCGGAATCAGCCAGGTCCATGGATCATCAGAACAAGGGGGACAAGAGTATCTGGATATTTGACTGGAAAAATACATCCCTCTTGCTGCTGTCCCCTGGGTCTCCCATCCCAAGACCTTCAAAGGGTCCCATCCCGTGGCGTCACCGAGGGGGCTCCCAGCCGCACCTGCAGCTCACACCAGGCCACCTCCACCGTGGTGTCGGTGTCCAGCCCTCGATACACCGTCTTGAACGAGCCACGTCCAATCTCGATGTCAAACTTGAGGTATCGGCCGTCCGGGGACGTTGCCACAGCCTGAGTCTCCGTGTCCTCCTTTTCCTCCTGCTCCCGCCGCCGCTCCCGGGCCGCCGCCTCGGTGATTCTCGGCGGTTCCCGGGGCCCCGACCCTCCTGCGGAGCCCGCGAGTTCCGGACGCTCGGAGTCTGCGGCCTTCACCGGGGCGCCCGCGGTCCACGTGCCCTCAGTGGGCTCTTCAGAGCTAGGCGGTGGACTCATTGCGGGGCCGGAACCAGCGGAGTCCGGAGGAGCAGGGGGCTCCGGAACGGGTGAGGCTGGCTGGGACCAAGAGCTCAGCAGCCCCAAGTCGACTGAGCTGCGGCGGCTGAGACGGGAGGAGCGCGGCCGGGTCTCAGCCTTCCCGGAGAAGCGGCGCGCCCGGCGAGGGGGCCCGAGGCGGGGGGGCCCCGCCGCGACGAGAGGCGGCGGGGGCCGCAGGGCCAGGTCGGCCTCCGCCTGGGACATAGGGACCTCGGTCTCTGGGGCCGGCGGTGCCAGCATGAGGAAGGGCCGGGCGCCGCAGGGCGGTAAGTCGGGCGGCTGCGGAGGAGGCGGCTTGACAGAAGTACTGGCTGGGTGCGCAGCGCTCCGCCTGAGCTACTGGGGCCCCAGCCCAGGGTCGCCCCCCCCGCAGCCACGCCCCGACACGCCCCCGACACGCCCTACTCCCCAGAGCCGCCCCCTCGGAACCACGAGCGCAGTGGAGCCCGTGGCGCAGCCCCTCACCTCGGCCACCGCCCCGCCCCCGGCCGCTGGCCCTCCTCCCCCTGGCCTCCCGGAGAACCCGCCCTCAGTCTCATTCCGAGGCCGGAGCCGGGTGCGAGGCGGCGGTGTGTCCTCCCGCACTACGAGTGCGCAAACCTGTCTGGGGGAACACGGTACTGGGACAGGGAGATGAAAAGTGACCGCGGCTCCCCGGCCCTAGAAAGGGGGGTGGTGAGGAGGAGGCTACCACCAGCCTGCACGACCCAGATAAGGTAGCGCCACCCCCTCCTAATCGTCCGGAATGGCCCCAGGCCGACAATACAGAGGTCAATGGAAAGATCTGGTTTTCTCCGACGTCGCAGTTCCCAGTCCCTCCGGGCTGCACAGGGATGGGTGTGTGCACCCCAAAGCCAGCCCCTCCCCCAAACCAAGGACCAGGTCACCCATCCTCTCCACCTCCCCACCTTGACCGCATCCTGGCCGGAGTGGCTGTTTTTGCTCTGTGGGCTCTCCTTCCTCCCCCTCTGTTTGCCAAAGTTTCTACTAAACCGAAGTCCATATCCGGTTTACTCCCCCTCAGCTCCCCTTGGCCTCAACTACCCCACCCAGAGCAGATGGATGGAGGGAGGGGCTTCAGAGTAGTTCAGGACTTCCACGGGGAGATGGTGAGGGAGGGGTAAGTCGTTAAGCTACTCCATTTTAGAGACAGAAAGCAGTCTGTCCCCAAGCTGTGTGCCATCGGCACTCCCCCACACAGCCCACCCGGCAGATGTAAAACCACAGGCTCACTGGAGCCCGCCAGCACGAGCGGACCTTTTCAAAGGCCATAGGCATTCTCTTCCCTCTCCTAGGCTGGGATTCACTCAGGGGGTTAACACTTCACAGCCTTCCCTTTGCCCACTCCAGTAATAACCTCAGCAGCAGGCAGTAGGGTTAAGCTTTTTAATATCATAAATCAGTGTCCGGCCCCACCTCTCATTGCCAGGCCCCTTCCTGGGCCTCCTATCTTCACATTGCCTGAAAGGCTGCCTGCAGCCAGGGCTTCGCCCATCCCCTAGGAAAGATCCAGCGCCAGCAGCATGAGAGAGGAGGCAGCAGCAGCTAAAGGGGTGGGAGGGGGAAGAAACAGAAGCTTGTGCAGGTGTGTATGTACTTACGTGTGTCACACAAATGAAGTTTGTGTTTAGGTTTACAGACCCCAGCTCATGAGAGGAGGTGAGGCAGGGAGCAGCACATCTTTTCTCCCTGGCACCTCAGCCTCACCCTATCCCAGGGACAGACACATGGGATAAGTGGGAAACCCACCCCTGGACTGCAGCCCTTTGGAGTCTGGTGGAGTCACGGATCCAATCTGTGGGGACACTTGGTCTGTCTCCCTTTGAAAGCCCTGGAAGGGTAGGAGGTAAGAAGTAAAGGGAGACAGGTTTCTGCTAGAAGAACTTGACACCTCGGCCATCGCTGACAGTGATGATCTCGGCCTTGTGCTCCTGCTGTAGGGCCTGCAGAGCCCGCAGTAGGGTTGCCTCATCCAGCCCGTGGAACTCTGGACAGGGAGAGATGGGTAGTCAGGGACACTCAGCTCCTTGGGGCTCAAGACCTCTGAGAAGAGCAGTCCAGCTGGAAACAGAACTTTCCAGGCCAGCTGTACTGCTACAGCTGCACCCACCCACCCTTCCTGGGTATTCCTTAGGAGTAAGGAGTGGAAGAAAGCCTGAGTCAACATGAAATGGGAGTTCATGCTTATTCCCCCTTCCTGTTTCTTCTGTCAGACTCAACCCACACGCACCCTCGCACTAACCCCCCCCCCCGCCCACTAGTGTCTGATATACAAGAGTAACACCGTTTGCTTGTGGGCCCTGACAATCAAGTGTAGGGAGGTCAAGTCCCTTGTCACTGTACGCTGACCCTAACTGCATCTGTACCCATTGGGAGGACCTGTTCTAACACAAAGAGGTATAGCCATGCCTCTGGCCAGGAGACGGTTAAGGTCCAGCACAGATATCTGCCCTTTCCTACTGAAAAGGAACAAGGCTGGGAGCCAAGGGCCCCCTGAGTATCTGGAGATATGGCAAGATACTGCAGGGAGATGTGAGAGGCAGGAGGCAAGCCCTAACAGGCTTGTACACCTCACCCCCTGCAGGGGCCCAGCTCTTGAGTCAGGGAGCTTGCTTTCTGAGGAAGCTTCCAGCTTTGCCTGGCCTGAGTGGTGGGCTGGGCAAGGCTGCAGCACTGAAGTCATGGCATGATGGTGGGAGTAGCAAGCAGAGGCCTGCAGGAAAGTGGGGGGAAAGCCAAGAGCTGTAAACTCTGCTGGGGCAGCCAGGCCTGGCAGAAAGGGGAGGTGCCCCTTTTTCCCCAGCTCAGATTGGTACTTTTGGTGATCCTGGGGATCAGAATATGAAGTCAGAGATAAAAGAGCTGAGAGAGTATTTACACTATGTAAAAATCAAACAGTATACAAATCCTTGTCTGGCCAGAAACCATAGTATTTTAAACGGCAGGGGGTGGGGATGGGAGTGTTGGCCCAATCCCTTCAGCTGACACCCACAGATCTTGAGCCCTCTATAAGAATAAAGGGTGAAAGAAAGCCTGAGTCAGCAAGGAATGAAATTTCAGGCTTAATCTCCTGCCCTAGTTCCTCATTCGGCATCTCTACCAATCATTCTTAACTTTTCATGGGTCACAGATGCCCTTCAAAATCTTATAATATGGACTCTGTGCTGAGAAAAATGCACATACACCCCCACAAACAAAATCTGTGGGTTCTCTGCATGTGAATTCAGATGGTTTATGGAAATCTTGGACATGGGTTAAGAACCTTTGTATTATTTAGTATTTGAAATTTAGAGGCAGAAAAATGGGAAATCTGAATGTCAAGTAAACAAAAATTAGACGGAGGAGGATTCAGATAACAAAACTGGGGAGAAAGGGAAAAAGCATTACCCTCATCCTCTGTGTCTTCCCCATTGGTCAGTTCGTACAAGGTGAACACGGAGTTGTTCTGGCCACTCCTGGAAACCTATGGACACAGAAAACATGGACTGAATAAGAACCAGGAATTTCCTGGGAGAAGGTAAACTCACCAGCTCCACCTCTCTGACCCAGGAATGATACTTGTTCCCAAACCAGAGCTGTCACCTCAGCAGAGGAGTGGCCTAAAACCCCAAACCCTACAGGTGCTATATTTATACATGTACGCACACGCTCGGAACCACTAAACCACAGGCCTTCACGTGTCTGAGTAGTGACCTCTCATTCTGGTTGTTTTCCTGTTCAAGAATGGGTGGTGTGTGTTTGTTATATTTGGGTTGTTGACGCTTCTTCCCCATCTCTCTCCCTTGGGCATGTTTAGGGCTGGTGGTGACAGGGAATGCAGGGGAGAGAGTCTGTCCCCACACCCACACTGTTCAGAAAGTCTCATTTATATTGTGGACAGCCCCATAAGGATGTAGTGGGGGAGGGGCTCCAGGTTTTTGTGTTTTTTTCCCTTCCTTTCCCCATTTATCTCCTGTGGCCAGAGGCTCCAGCCAACAATAGTACTCGTGGTTTCCAGTACTGCATTCTCCAAACATGGCCTCACATAGCCTCTGGCCTCCTACAGGCAAAAAAAGGAAAGTTCTTTCCAGCCAGGGAAATTGAGTCATTGAAAGAGGCTTGCCTGGAAGACCTACACTTCCTCTTTCTGCCCCCTCCCACTCTGCTCAGTCTGGATCTGAAAACACCAGGCATCTGCTGAGCACAGATTCATTCTCCTTTGCCATGGGTCACTGCGTCAGAATAGTCTCACCCACTGATAGATGAGCTTCCCCCATTCTTCTGGCCTCCGCCACATGATCAGGAAGCTAGACTTGTTCTTATCCAACCACTCGAGGTTCCCTGCAAAACAGATACTTATGAAAGCACCATGAGATAAGAAGAGACAATGAGGCAAAAACCAAGGTGGAAGAGAGTGTAAGAGACTCAGCTTTCAGAAAGAGAAATTCAAGAATTGTTTTACTATTACTATCTGCAATGCGACCATTCTCCTCTTCAGGTCTTGGGGCACAGATGGAGAGATTTCAATTTTGTATACCAGTGGGGGAAAAGAACCCAGGGAATTGAGCTACTGCACAGAACACTCTGGGCTCCAAGCCAGGAGAGAAAAAAAAAAAAGTTCTTAGAAGACAAGACTTGTGGGGGCTTCCCTGGTGGTACAGTGGTTGAGAATCCGCCTGCCAATGCAGGGGACACGGGTTCAAGACCTGGTCCGGGAAGATCCCACATGCCGTGGAGCAACAAAGCCTGCGAGCCACAACCACTGAAGCCCGCGTACCTAGAGCCCGTGCTCTGCAACAAGAGAAGCCACCTCAATGAGAAGCCCTCACACCGCAATGAAGAGTAGCCCCTGCTCGCCACAACTAGAGAAAGCCCGCGCGCAGCAACAAAGACTCAATGCAGCCAAAAATAAAAATTAATTAATTAAAAAAAAAAGCCACTGAAGGGTTAAAAAAGAAAATGAAAAGACTTGTGCTAATCTGCCCTCAGGAAAACCCAACTAGGATGAAAAATAAGGAATCTGGGAAACTGAACCCACCTTTCTTCCTCAGTTCCTCTAATACAACCTGGATTGATTCCACGGGCAGCTTCCCTGGTTTAAGGTTAAGGGAATGGTATTAATGGAATGAACTGGGTGGGATAAAATTTCTCAGAGCCAGGCTTATGCTACAAACTACCCTTCTTCTCCCACCTACACACATAGATGTGCAATGCCCCAACAGGATATAAACTGGTATTTTCTGCATGTTGGGGGGAGGAAGGTAAAGAGAAACTAGTGTAATTAAAAGGAAGAGCTTTAGGGGCTTCCCTGGTGGCGCAGTGGTTGAGAGTCCGCCTGCCGATGCAGGGGACGCGGGTTCGTGCCCCAATCTGGGAAGATCCCACATGCCGCGGAGCGGCTGGGCCCGTGAGCCATGGCCGCTGAGCCTGCGCGTCCGGAGCCTGTGCTCCGCAATGGGAGAGGCCACAACAGTGAGAAGCCCGCGTACTGCAAAAAAAAAAAAAAAGAGCTTTAGAGAATGAAAGGTACTATCATTTCTCACCCTCTGTCATCTCTCCTTCCTCCAGCCATTCTCTAGATATTTTAGGGATGAATCAGGCAGCAAAAGAAAACAACCCTTACTTCCTGGGACAAGGAGAGTAGGCAGAGAAAATTACTAAAGGTAATGCCGGAGTTTGAGCCTCATACAGAGGACAAAAGTTTCAACGAGTCAAAAAGGCTCAGGTTGAAAAACTTGGTACTTGGCTTCAGGGCAGAAATTCTAAGATCTGAATGACACCTGGGTACTCATCACTGCCGCGGACATGAGGGCTTGGTGCCACATTTGGGTTGGAGCTGGAGGTAAAATGGATGTCAGCTGCAGTCTGGCTCTTTCCCAAGGCCAGTTGGGGTGGGAAACTGCCTTCTGTGGGTGAAGAGGAGTGTGAGGTCTGGGCACGTGGGAAAGTGTGGAAGTGCATGTGTGGGGGGTGTGGAAGAGCCTGAGGGAGGATACGCTGTAGCTTCACGTTGTTGAAGAGCGGGCTCTCCTGAGCTTCCATCACCGTCATGCTGGACTGTTTGTGCAGGCGACAGAAGGACAGCACTAGCGAGCACCAGGCGGCCAGCTGCTTCTGCCGAGTATCCATGTTCGGCTGCAACCTGCCGGGTGAAGCGGGTGGGGCGCAGAATTAGAGGAAGTGAGAGGGCGAGCGGCAGCACTTGCCAGGGGCGCGTTCGGCGGAGAAAGTGAGGGACTGAGAGTGGCGGCGACCGGATCCGTTCTCCCCCTCCCCATTTGAAGCATCAGTGCTGAGCCCGGGGTCCTAGGGAGGGGAGGGAGGCCCAGCGGGGCTTCTCGGGGTCTGAGCCTCACGTAAAGAAGGGCGGGAAGCGATACTGCCACGGCCACTCGAAACTCATCGCCATCGTAGTAGCCCAGGAAACCCGGAACCCGCCGGCAAAGGACTTCCGGTCTCCTCTCCGGCACGTCCGGGCAGAAAGCACGGCAGAAAGGTTCCGGCCTCCTCTGGGGAGAGGGGCTGCCCAACGGGAGGGATCGTCCTCGTCAACCCGTCCCTTCCTATTATCCCCAAATCCTTACCGTCTAGAGCAGAAACGGCCCTGAGAAGTCCTCTGATTCCACCCCAGAGAAGGGCAGTCACTCCCCCAAAGTGAGCACAGTTAGTAGAACTGCAAGTAGAACCCAGGTCTCCAGAACCCAGCCTAGACTTGTTTCCACTATACTAGGCTTCTTTTAATATCAACATTTGTGTCATTTAACTTCAATCCCTCGCAGTCGCCCTCAATTCCTGTGTCCTTCGACTCCATCATTCCCCAGGAGCTCATTTGTAGCTTTTATCGCTTGAAATGGCTCTGCTTCCATTATTCAGAGCTGCCGTATTTGAGCACAGCCACCTCTCTCTCACCTCTCCCACGTCCTCACCTTTCTAGCCTCAAGTCCCTGGTCCCTCAAGACCCCTTTTGGTCTTATCTGACTCCTTCCCCAGCCTAGACTACTCAATTCTGTCCCCTTGCCTGCCTACCTGCTGCTCAGTTTCCAAACCAGGGTCGTTGATCCCTGCCCACCTCCCCAGCCCACCCCCATCTTCTTTTTTTCACGCCTGGGCCCAGGAGTATTACTGAAAAAAAAAAAAAAAAATTCACCGGAACCTGCTGACTGAACCCCAGATTCCCTGACTGACCTCACTGCCGGGCAATCAGTGCAGCCCAGTGATGCTTTATCTTTTATTGGCTCCCTGTCATATCCCTCAAGGTAACTCTTCAAACTTTTCCACACTCATCATGCCATTCCACCTGTTCCCATCTCCTCCATCTCTGCAGAATGCCCTTCCCTTCTATTTTTATGAGACTGAGGCCATGCATGTGAACCTCTTAATCTTTCCTCTCTGTCATCACACTGGATTCATCTCTCAAAATTTTCTCTCATTTTTACTCCTTCCTTTTGGACTCAAAGGAAGAAGTATCACTCTTCCTTTACAAGGTCAACCCTTTGGCAGCTGATTGCCTCTCCTTTCCAGTTTCCTCCAGGACTTCTCTGTGTATCATATTCCCTCTTTCCCTTTCCCCTGGCTCCTCTCGTCTACAAACATGCTGACGTCATCCCTACTGGAAAATATGTAGTTCCCTTGACTCTACCACCCTCTCAATTTCCTGTCTGATCTCTAACATCTCCCCCACCAAAGTCCATCCTACACTGTGTACAGTTCCTGGTCCACAGAAGTGCCCAACAAATATTTGTTGAATGAATGAATGAATGAACCATTCAATAGATAATGTTCTCTTGGGACTTCCCTGGTGGTCCAGTGGTTGGGACTTTGCCTTCCAGTGCAGGGGGTGCGGGTTCGATCCCTGGTTGGGGAGCTAAGATCCCACGTGCCTCGTGGCCAAAATACCAAAACATAAAACAGAAGCAGTATTGTGACAAACTCAATAAACTTTAAAAATGGTCCACATCAAAAAAAAAATTCTCTCAGAGGGTACCATCTCCTTTGCTTCCATGGCACTGCTTTATCCTTGTTCTGCTATCTCTTTGATCTTTCCCTTTGTCTTCTTCTGTCCTCATTGTTTACATGTGGGTGTTTCCTAAAGGACCTTAGCCTTCTTCAGTACACCTTCTCTCCGGGAACTCTCATCCCTTTCATGGCTTCACATGGCTTTTCTGTGCAGGGCACTCCTAACCCTATATTTCTAGCTCTAACCCTTTTCTACCACTAGCAGCACCACCACCACTCCCATTTCTAACTCTCTACGGTATATAACAGCATGTTCCATTGTTATTCATATTATACACCATTTTCTTCAGGCCAGCTTCTCCTTCTAATGACACCCAGGTTCAAAGCCAGAGTCAGCTCTAACCTCTCCTCTACTTCACCTTCATATCCAAATCCCTCCCCTATTTTTAATAACCTTTCCTAATTTTTATTTTTTTAATTGCTTTTATTTCTGCTCACCTTTTAAATTAATTAATTTTTTATTTTTGGTTGTGTTGGGTCTTTGTTGCCATGCACAGGCTTTCTCTAGTTGCGGCAACTGAGGGCTACTCTTTGTTGCGGTGCACTGGCTCCTCATTGAGGTGGCTTCTCTTATTGCGGAGCACAGGCTCTAGGCGCATGGGCTTCAGTAGTTGTGGCACGCGGGCTCTACGGTGCAGGCTCAGTAGTCGTGGCTCACGGGCTTAGTTGCTCCACAGCATGTGGGATCTTCCTGGACCAGGGCTTGAACCCGTGTCCCCCACATTGGCAGGCGTATTCTTAACCACTGTGCCAACAGGGAAGTTCCCTACTTTTTAATTTTTTTCCATTTCCCCATTCACCACTCCTTTGGTCCATGCCCTTGTTCTCTCAAACCTGGATTATTGCAATAATTTTTTAACTCACCTCCCTTTCGACACTTTCCCATAGGGGAATGTACTCCATCTAAGGCCTAGTCAGGTGCCAACTCCACAATCACCCTCCTGTGATCTCACCTCCTGTGACTGCACCTTAGCTAAATGGGCCCCTCCTTCCTTTGCACTCAGAAAACATTTGGCTTGCATCCCTTGCATGACTCTCATCACACACTCCACTGTTTTTATTTGTGTACATGTCAGCTCCCCTACTAGATGAAAGCCATTGAAAGCAGAAGCCAAGCCTTATCTAACTTATCTTCCCAACACAACATGCAATATACAGTGTCTTCCACCAACATGCCTTTGATGTATATTAGTAAAATGTATGAAGGCAAATATGGGTCAAAAAGAGCATAGCTATATCCTTGGAGAAGACAGATGCATTCATGGAAACAAAGATCTCTCTCTGGTGAAAACTCTAAATGTCCTAGGGAATAGGTATGTCTCTAGAGAGCCAGATGTGTCCTGAGAGGAGAAGTGTGTCTCAGAGAATAAACAGCTATGTTCTAGAAGCATATAGGTATATATCTGTGGAACAGACAGGCATGTCCCAGGAAGTGGATATGCATGTACTCAGGGAAGCTTACATTTCAACAAGGAGGGAAGGAGAGTTCCTAAAGAGGTGCCAGGTGCCACAAGGAATAAACAGGTGTCTTTTTGAAGAACAAAGTTATGCTCTAGACATTTTTGATGACCTGGCAGGTTTGTCCCAGGGAGAACTGGAAGTGAAGTTTCCATGGGGAGAACTGGGCCTCACCATCCAGGGAACATACAGGAGTGTCCATATACAGAAATGTGGATCGCTAGGTATGTCCCTAAGAAGTGGGAAAGGGAGCATAAGTATGGCTCAAGAAGCTAACAGAAGCATCCAGCGAAGAACTAGTGGTTGCTATGGGGATGACAGGTCTCTGATCACAGGGTTCAGTTTTGAGCTTCTTCCAGGCCACGTCCATCTTCTGGTTGTTAGCTTTAGTGGACACCAGGGGGCAGTGTGTGGCCAGGCTGCAGGCCACACCCACCCAGGGTCCAGGACAATGTAGGATGAGGGCCAAGGACCTGGAGGGGAAGTCCTGTGGCGAGTCTAGTAGAGGAAGCCTTCACTGCCTTCGCCCTCAATCCTGAGGTCCTTAGGGATGGACTCCTGTTGGTCAGATCAGAGCTCCTATTCCCAGGCCCTGGGAGGAAACTGAGGCATCAGGAAAGGGAAAATTCAGGGCTCCTCGGTGGCACCCCCTTCCTTCTTGCAGGAGCCACGGCAAAGTGTCCTCCCTCATCCCACCCCCCTCACCTCCCCGGCTGCTCTCCAGACCGGAAGGGAGTCTCTTCCTGCACGTTTCCTGGAGCTGGGTTTGGATAGACGCAGGAAAGGCCTGGCCTTGGGAGGAGGAAGTATATGGGTGTGGCCTTCGGGTGGGGGAAGGGGTGGTGGGGGGCAGGTAAGTGAACAAAACAGTGGGACTATCCAGATTCTTCACGCTCTGCTGCTCAGAACAGAGGGCCTGTGGGAATGGCAGAGACTCTGGGAAGGACACAGGCCCACTGGGATGGGGAGGGGAACAGTGTACAAAAAAAAACAGTTTTATTTTGAAGATTACAGAACTTGAGCCTTGACCCCACCCAGCTTCCATTTCCACCGATCTAAGGATCTGCAGTTGGGGTAGGAGTGAGAGAAGGAAGTAGGGAGGGGAGGGGAGAGACCTGCAGAGGAAAGGAGTAAGACGGCGGCTGAAGAGCTCACGCCACCCTAGGTCTGAGCTTCACTATCTTTACTCCTCCACACCACAAGGGTGACAAGAAAGGGGATGAGGCAGATGGGGGCTATGATCATGGCCAGGAGCACATCCTCTGGGGGGTCTGAGAAGGGGGGCTGCCCCAGGGAGCAGTTGGCAAAGTGGATCTGGTGAGTCTCAAAGATGATCTGTTCTGCCCAGGGATTGGGGAAGCCCAGGCCAAACTCTTCTGCATTCCTTTCCAAGCAGTCTCGAAGGATGCTGTAAGGCCTGGGGACAGGAGAGGACTAGAGTGAGGGAAGGGTTGGGCCCAAAAAGAGGACTGTCCCACACTCACTCAAGGCCCACAAGGAGCAAGCCCCAGCCCTGGCCCAAGCCGCCCTCCAGCACTGCCCCTACCTGCTAATGAGTGCCCAGTCACACCAATCCTTTTCGATAGAGTCCATTTGAACCTTATAATCATCCCAGCAACGTAGGACACTTGTCTCATACTTCTCCTCCACTGTTTTCCCTGTGGGCAGAGATGCTGCACATTGACCACACCCCTACGCCACCCTCCAAGCCCTCTGGTCCAGGTACTTCCATTGAGGAGCCACTGTTCCCGTCTTCAAATATGGGAACTACCCGGAGAGCCTCAGAAGCCTTCCCAAGCAAGACAGTCCTGGCTGAGGAGAGAGTCTCAGCTCAGGAAAACTTTAATGTCTTCCATGTGCCCAGCAGTACCCCGCCTGGCAAGAACTTCCACATACACTTTTTCTGGGATCTTCTAATCCACCTGTGAGGTGGGGCCAGCTCAGAGCCGGCTGGAGGCTTTGTGGGATGAGAGGTAGACCACAAGGAACCCCAAGAGAGAACAGAGCAGAACTTAGGGGCACTAATTGGGTTTGGGGCCTGGCTTGTAGCAAGGGGACACTCCCCACTGACCTCTCTTCTCCTTGCCCTGGGCCACCCTCCCACAGCTGCTGGGTACTCACCTTCTGACTTTAAGACGTCTGGGGTGGGAAGAAGTTGAGCCAGGGACTCCTGGGGCTTCAGGACAGCTGTGGGCAGAAAAGGGGCAGGGAGATGGGATGCTGGGGATCTGGAGCCTGGAGGAAGGGGTGTGTGGGTTGGGGGCTGAGACCCTTGGAAGTCAGGGCTACTCTCAGAAAAAAAAGAGAAGCAATCCAGGCCCCCACGGGATGCCTCAGTGCCCAGAAGAGAGGGGCTGCACCAATTCATTCCCACTCACATCCAAACCCCTCCCTCCTTGCCAGCTCCAGACGTCCCAAGACCTCTCTGTGGGACCCGGGCACGCCAGCTTTTCCCCAGTGGGAAGCAGCTCGCGCTGCGCCCTCACCGTGGTGGGGCCAGGGACCGTCCAAAGAGCAGCGCTGTCCGCACCCGCACCCCGGGGCCCGTTCCGGTCTTGGCCGTCCAGCCCGTCTACCCTCCAGGGCCTCCCGCGCCTCCCGCCCGGGCCTCGGGGCGCTGCGCTTACCGCCCAGCAGCAGGAGGAGGCGGAGCGCTGCCGGTCGCCCG
>NW_020171981.1:298055-308274 GCF_003031525.2 Neophocaena asiaeorientalis asiaeorientalis
GGGGCTGTCCGGGGCCGTGGGGGAAGGGGCCCGTGGAGCTCAGCTCAGAGTTCCCTTTCCTTGGGAACACCCACTGATGTCAGCCCGCCTGCCAAAATCGAGGAGGAGGAGGAGAAGAGGGAGCCAGACCTTCGGAGTCTGGAGAAGGCCTGGGGATAGAGGTAGAGGGGAAAGCAAAGTCCGAATACCCTGCCTTCGAGGCACCCCCTGGGGCCTAGACCCACGAACCAGATTGAGTGCAGTGGCAAAAGTAAGACTGTTACATTCCCAAGAAGAAGGTGGCCACAACTCCTCCGGGCCAAGGTTGTGAAAAGGGAAGGTTTAGAACCTACAATGTGTGACTTCATTCATGAGGTGGGTACATTATTTACAGAGGAAGAAGCTAAAGCCCAGGGGAAAGTGCCCAGGACTTGAGCTCAGAAGCTCTGAGTCCTAATTCTGTCTTCCCATTTTCCAGCTATATAGCCTGGAATGACCTCAGTTACCTTCATGAATCCTCAGATTCCTCCCATGTGAAACAGGGACGTTACCCTCCTCACTAATCTGTAGTGAGAGTGACACTTGTGAAAGGGCACTGCACTCACTTAGGCAGATGCTAGTTTCCTTTCCTCCTTTCCTAAGGACTTGCCTAAAGCCACACAGCTGAGCAACAGCAAGGCTGAGCCTGGGGCCCCAGCGGCCCTGACTTCTGCCACACCACAGCTGTCTCTGTGTCCTGAGCCAGAGCTTCGTAGGCCTGAAGCAGCCGAGGATCCCAGGAGCTGATTTGGCCATGACGTTCAACTCCAGACACAGCTGTCAGCACCGAACTTTCCTAAATTACTCCCAGACACTGACCCTTGGACTCAGCTGCTGCTGTTGTCCCAGTTTATGATTCCTTCCCCCCACAAATTATCTTGCACCATCTCTCTTCAAATCTTCATCTCGGGGTCCTAGGCTCTTAAATCATGGCCACTGATAACCTGTTGTTCCTCCATAGCTAGGATCAAGAGGTTGCTTTAGCAAGGCATCCAGAGGGAGAAGGGAATTGGCCCACTTGGCATGAACCCCAAAGCCTTCCTGGTGAGGGTCATCTTCTGCAATGGGCAGAAAAGAGCCAGGCTGCCTTGGAGTCACTTCAGGCCAGGGACAAACTCCGTTCCTTCCCTCCCACCTGTGATTGCCCTTTTCAAGAAGGAAACATGGGGGCTTCCCTGATGGCACAGTGGTTGAGGGTCCGCCTGCCGATGCAGGGGACACGGGTTTGTGCCCCGGTCCGGGAGGATCCCACATGCCGCGGAGCAGCTGGGCCCGTGAGCCGTGTCCGCTGAGCCTGCGCGTCCGGAGCCTGTGCTCCGCAACGGGAGAGGCCACAACAGTAAGAGGCCTGCGTACCGCAAAAAAAAAAAAAAAAGAAGGAAACATGGTCAAGAGGGAGATTTCTAGGTGATAAGATGGGAGGAGGAAGCAAGGAGGGGCAGAAAGCAAAATCAGCCATTTCCACTGGCCAGAGGCACCTGAGCCCACAGTGGGTAAAGGCTAGGGTTGGGATCAAGATTAAAGCTGACAAAAACAAATGTTGGGTTGTAAATAAGGCAGTATGGTATAATGGATAAAAACAAACAAACATTGGTTAGGACTCTGAAGGCAGGTTTTGCCTCTGTCTTGCTGTGTAACCTTAGGTAGGCCATTTCACATCTTTGGAGCTCAACATTTTCATATATAAAATCTATATTTTATATATAAAATCTATATTTTATATATTTCATATATAAAATAAACATTTCATATATAAAATAAAATTATATATATATAATTATATATTTTCATATATAAAAAGCAAAAGGGAAAATACAAGTGACTTGGTAGAAAGTGGTATTTTAGCCTAGAGTTGGAATTAAGCTTGCATCATGATGGGGAGACCTCAAAGGAGAGCTTGTTGTAATCCTCCCTGAACTCGGGAGTTCAAACCTGTTGGAGAATCTGGAAATTTCCTCCCCTCCTGATTCTCCTCTTCTCACATTTCCTAGCCAGTTGGATGTTTGGCTGTTTTCATTTGACCCCTGGGGGCATCCTGGTAACTGCGGGTCTGCTGCTATGGGGGTCCTTTGGGACTGAACGGGGCTAGAGACCTCACCTTTTCCAAGTTGCCATAGGAAATAGTCCCAGGATCTGCAGCAAGGGGCCAGAGAAGGGCTTCATTAGGGACAGGGGCTGGCTCTTTCATGGGAAGTCGTATTTTCCACCCCTGCGGGCCGTTACCCTTCCTTTCTAAGCCTGTTTCTGCTTTAAAATATATACTTTTTGCTATAAAGACATACTTTTTAATTGCAAGTAATACGTAAGTATAGACTCATTGCAGAATACTTAAACACAGAAAACGTTATAACCCCATTCCTTTCTCACCTCCCCCAGGTATTTTGGACCTAAAAAAAGCATAAATGGGAATTAATATCCTTGTTCAGCAACTTTTTAAAAATTAGTAATGTCTTGGGTCATCTTTCCATGATACCATATACAGCTGTGCCTCTTTCCTTTTAACTGCAGTGTAGTATTGTCTTCAGTCTTTTTTCCTTATATCTAGTAGAGTCTAGGCTTTGAGTTTCCTACACAATCCCTTATTCCTCTGTCCTTAGCCCACTCCCACCACCAGTGCTTGGGAAGAGAGGGATCTGGTTCGATCCAGCTGGACATTGACCTGAGATTTCTGGCCTCAACCTATATTGACTTCTCCTGGGCAGGGATCTTAACTGCCATGTAAATTTCCCTTCCTATTAGGGGCCAAAGGTCATCCTGCCTGGAGCAGGGGGAGAGGTAACTTGATCCTAAGGAGGAGTGCCACTTCTAATCCTCAGCCTTCCCCCTATGCACACAGACAAGTCCAGAACAACATAGGGGGAGTCAAAAGCACTGGGGGCCTCCTACACAATGAAATTACATGCAGAGCATCCAGGAATTAGCTTTTCTACTGCATAGAGACAATCATACGTGCTGGCCTCTTCCCCAGCTGTCTGCAAAATAAAGAGCAGAGCACAGGAGAAGGTGTGGGGGAGAGCCAGGGTCAGGGAAGCCCGAAGTTCTGGCTGGGGGCAGCTAATCTTTCCAATCTGGAGAGAGGAGACAGGCTTCTTCAGAGGGCAGGGAGGCAGCAGGGAGAACCAGAAGAGCTACAGCCAGGGAGCCAGCTGGCTAAGGGAGGGAAGACAAAGGGGTAGGGACACAACTACTCCATCTCTCCCCAGCCTCCTCATCTCCAGGGTGCTGGCGTGAGGAGCCTGACCACCTCTCACAGGGAAGAATGGTTATTGGAGAAAACGCTGGCTCTCTTATAATATCTATAAGTTATATGTAAAAAGCAGAGAAAATTGTCAAGCCATGTTCCTCATCAACTGCTGGGGACTTAATAGTAGCAACGTTTATTGAACAATTACTATGTGTTGCAGAGTGTATTCCCTGACACATATGCTGAGTGATTTCCAAGCATTTCTTAAAACTTCATCACCATAACATCAGAATTATCTTGTCCACGGGTGAAATGGGGGAAAACAGGAGTGATTTTCTCAAGGTCCCAGAGGAAGTAATTGGCAAAGCCAGGATATGAACCCAGGACCGTTTGATGCTAAGCTTCAGGTCTTAACCATTAGATTTATCACCTCCCTCTCACTCCAGATCAGAATATTGATTCTTTACTGAGTCTTGAAGGGAGGGGAGAAGGGTAGAGAGTTTCTTCCAGGACCAGATGGGCCCCTCCAGAGATAAGAAGATCCTGTTTCACCCAACTCTGTACACACAACCTCCTCCCTGCTTCCTTCCCTGACCAAGGCTGGACCATGACATCACATGGTGGAGGCTGTTTTTCTGAAAAGAACCCAGGCCAGATTTATAAGAATGACGTTCAGACAGTGTGACTGAAGAGGACCATGGCCAAGAGACCACAGCACACACCCAGCAGTGCTGAGAACACTGCTGGTCCCTCGGCACCTGGGGCTGACTCATGGTTGCTGTCAGGACCCAATGCCAGATGCCAGGATTGCTTTCACCCTTCTTCCATTCCTTAGGACTGTCCTCTGAAACCATCCCCAGGAATCCTTCCACCCCTCCCCAGCACCCCAGAAGTCTAGGTGTTGTGTAACATGGGGATGCCCTGAGGGAGCCAAGCAGTGTGCTCAGTGCTTCATACAAATTGTTTCACTTAAAAATCACAACTCAGGGAATTCCCTGGTGGTCCAGTGGTTAAGGCTACACGTTTCCACTGCAGGGGGCATGGGTTCGATCCCTGGTTGGGGAGCTAAGATCCCGCATGCCTTGTGGCGTGGCCAAAACAAACAAACAACAAAAACCACCACCACCACCATCAAAAAAACCCTCACAACTCCATTATAGTAGGTACCATAGCAACCCACTTTACAAAGGAGGAAACTGAGGCTAAGAAAGGTTAACACCTGATGGAAGTCAACCTGCTATCCAACCTGTAGACAGAAGGTCACTTATGTGACCTTGTGCAAGTTACTTAATCCCTTTGAGCTTGCCTGTTTTCTTACCTGCAGAAATGGGGTTACTAGCATGTATCTCACTGAGCAGTAGCGATGAAGCGTGTTAAAGCATTTGGCCCGATGTCTGGCACTAGTAAGCATGCAATGAATGGTAGTTACTATTATAATGTGTACCACATATAGTTATGAAGCTCTGTTTCCAAGATATTCTGGGATCCTTCCCATTTCATAATTTTGGTTGTTTTCATTACACAACACTCTTTATTGAAAAGAATACAGGCTTTGGAGTCAGATAGTCCTAGCCTGGGTTTGAATTCCAGCCCTCCTACTTACCAGTCATGTGGCCATGGCCAACGTTGTCAGTCTCCCTGAGCCTCAATGTTCTTCTCTGTAAAACAGGGATAAAAGTACCTACCCCCAGGCATCTTGCAAGGATTGTACGAGATGATGTAGGTTCACCTACAGTCCAATAGCTAATGAATATGTGAATGCTAAAAGCAATTTGTTAAATGTATAAAGAAATGTGATTTATTTTTGGTTCTTTCCATACAATGTCGTTCATGGAATCTGTAGATTATGTATGATACTTTTCTTTCTCCAAAAGAGTTTCCATAGCCTTGTATCTCATCCTAGCTGCAGTGGGGTGCAAAGGGCCGTAGTATCAGCAGCATGGGACCCTGCGGATAAGCCAGGGAAGAAAGAAGGGGGAGTCACAGAACCAAGGGGAACTCCCCTTTCCTGTCTGGCTAGGATTTGTTTGTCTTTCACACAGGCTGTGCCCTGCTGATATGGGGGTCTGTCCAGTGTCCAGCTTTGATTGGCATCTCTAGTACAGAGGAAGTAAGGAGCCCCTTGTCTATTAGGAACTGTTTTCCTCTGAACTTGCAGAGGAGAGTCCCAAACACATTTCTCTTCCTGGCACCACCAGTGAAAGGAAAAAACCATGGAGAAAATCCAGACTTGTGATTCAGAGCTAGAAGACCTCAGAGAAAAGAGGAGGTTTTAGAGAGTGGTTTAGAGAGTAGGTTTGGAGTCAGAATGATGGGGCCCAAATCCTGGCCCTGCCATTTACCAGCTGGCTGACCTTGGCCAAGTTCCAGAATCTCTTTAAGCCCTGGTTTCCTCAGTTGTAAAATGAGTGTAAGAATATTGCTGGCTTCATATGGAACGAGATGGCCTACTGTAAAGCACTTAGCACAATGCCAGGCACCTACTGAGTGGTCAGTATTTGAAGGCTATTATTGTCTTTCTACTTCTGCAGTTTTACAGTTGAGGGCCCTGATGGCCAGGAAGGAAGCACAGCTCATTAGCTGTCCACCCGATCAGAGCTACTTCCCAGGCAGCGCCGTGCCAAGAGCGTGTCCCGTGGGATCAAGGCCCTGCATTAACTGTGCCAAGAGAGTGAGAATGGGCAGCACCACCCTAGCTGTGGGGTTGGAGCTTTCTCAGTATGTGCAAAGCAAGGCCTGAATCCCACCGAATAATCCCCCAAAGTAATTCTCCTTCCTGCTGGAATTATTTATTTTGTAATTAACAAAAGCTAAGGAGGCCCTTTCTAATATTTTGGCTTGAAGGTTCAGAGTTTAAACTTCTAAGAGCCATGGACAAGGGTTTATTGTGGGCCTGTTCTTACTTGCTGAATTGAATGCATTTTTATGATCCTTAAGCAACTAGGGGTCAGGAGATAAGTACCTGAGGCGGAAAGCTGGGTTTTGAGATTAGAAGACAAAATGTCCAGGAGTGGAGAGGCTTCAAAAATCGAGCCATGTTTCCAGGCTCGGTAATGTCCAGACCTCAACTTGCTTTGGAGCTGCCTTTGCTCTAAGTGTTCAGGGAGGGGTCTGGCACTTCAGCTGGCCCGGTCAAGGCCTGGGCAGCAGCTTGTTTCTGGTGACCTTCATGCAGGCTTTAAGGCTGTGCTTTGTTTTGTTTGCTTGTTTGTTTCTCCCCAGCAGGGTGGCCTTTCCCTGCTTCTGGGTGGGAAATGCGGGAGGAGGGAAGATGGGTTGCTCCCATCTCCACAGCTGTGTTTACATTTCCCTGTCAGGGACTGTCTGGGGCCCAACGGTTCCTCAATCCTCTGTGTCCCTTCAGAGAAAAGCTATTTGATATCCCTGTGGGCTTTACAAGGGAGGGGCAGAATGAGCAGAGGGGTTACCGTGGAAGGGAGGAAAGTTGGAAGGGAGGATGGAACAGTGCAGAAAGCCCTGTTTGAATTCTGGGAAGCATCAGCTCCCTCCCTTTCTACTAGTGGCCTGAAGACCAGCAGGGGACAAAAGTACACTTAGAACTTGCCTGCCCCAGAAGAAACAGAACACGTGACATGTCATTTCTAATCACTGGGTGGAACAAAATCTTGCTTGTGATGGGGTTGTGAGTGCACCGAGCAGAACAGTCTTCCCTGAGGCTTCTTTGGGGCCAGTGGTCAGAGATACAGCATGTTAAAGCCAATAAGATCATGCTAAAATACATGCAAATTAAAAAGGATTTAAGAAAATGGTCAAGTAAATAATGCTCTTCTTCTCCAGGGAGCAAGTTGAGCTGGTATTAATCAGTATATTAGTGTTGCTGGACTCTCGGCCAAGCCCAGGAGAATGGCTGCCAAGGCAAATCAGGCATCAGGTTTCAGAAATTAAACACATTATTTTATTTTTCCACAATGGGGAACTTTCAGGAAAAAAAAAAAAAAGTCCTATTAGGCTACTCAGCACACTTTGTCCAGTTTCCTTCAGCCCCAGAGGCCTCCAATTTAAGAGCAAGATGAGCAACTGGAAGCCAGGAGTGACACAGTTATTCCTTTCTCCTATTAACTGCCTGGGGGTGGGGCTGGGAGGAGTGGGGCAGGGGTGATGGTACTGTTTTTCAAAGGTCTAGTAGCTGACCACTTGCCAACAGTTTTTCTACGAATTTATAGGGCAAAGACGTAAAGGGTTGGAAAAGAAAAAGTTAGAGGAAGCGCTGGCCAAAGATTGGCTGATAACGTCTCATGGACCATGGTCAGCTAAGAAGGAGCCTGGTCTCAGGAAAAACTCTCTCCCATCAGAGAGGGAGAGAGGAACCAATTGGCAGACAAATTTTCCCCAAGAACCCCACACTTACTGGTGATGTGGAAAGTTGGTTTTATAATCCTCTAGTGAACAAGGATAACTAAACCCTGGGTTTAGTCCTATGTCAAACATTGTGATGGATATCAGAGAGGTAGACAGCCTGGTAGCGAGTGTAAAGTGGTAATGGAGTTGAAGCTGGGGAAGATCCTGGAGGGCTGGCAGGAGGAGGTGGAGCTTGAGCTGCATTGTACACTCTGATATGTACAGATAGATCCCCTCTCCTTTCTTCCTTTCCACCTCAAAATATTTTTGTAACCATATTTTCTTTGTTATCACAGAATGTCTTTGTATCTCTCCTCTTGTCACTTGGCATACTTCCTGAAAACCAAGTGGTCCACTCCCATGGTATTAGTTAACAACAATGAGCTGATGCTTCTCAAACTGCTCTCCAGTCTCAGTCTTGACATTCAGATCTTCTGAACATCTCTCCTTAGATAACCCAGATTCCTTTTTTTTTTAACCTGCTGCCTGTCCCCTTCCCCCCCCTTTAAACCCATATTCTTTTTTTTTTTCTTTTTGCGGTATGCGGGCCTCTCACTGTTGTGGCCTCTCCCGCTGCGGAGCACAGGCTCCGGACGCGCAGGCTCAGCGGCCATGGCTCACAGGCCCGGCCGCTCCGCGGCATCTGGGATCTTCCCGGACCGGGGCACGAACCCGTGTCCCCTGCATCGGCAGGCGGACTCTCAACCACTGCGCCACCAGGGAAGCCCTAAACCAATACTCTTTATTTCAACAATTATTTATGTAGTGTAATGGTTCTCAAACTCGGTTACACAGTGGAATCACCTGGGATGCTCTGAGAATTCTTGAAGCCCAAGCCAAACCCCAGACCAATGTATCAGGCTCTCTGAAGGTGGGAGGAAGAAATCAGTAGTTATTAAAACTCCCCAGGTGATTTCAATGTGAACCAAATTTGAGAACCACTGGTCTAGAAAGCATTTGGAATGGAAAGGAACATCATTGAAAATTGCCAAGTATTAAGGAATATTTGCCTTGATTTGCTTGTGAATTGGATATAAGCAAGAGGAAAACAGAGAAGTCAAAGGTTCTGATATAAGGAAAAGAACACTAAATCTGCAATCCAGAGACCCGAGTTTAAGATCCGACAGAACAGTTTTTCATCTGTGTGAGGCAAGTCTTTTAACTCCTTTACACCAGAATAGCCTCGTGTGTAAAACTGAAATCCTTCCTACCTACTTCATAGAGTTGTCATGAAAATTATTTGAAGAAAAAAATGATTATAGGCTTTAAAATTATGTCTGTGGAGACAAATTTAAGGTAATGTTATTTTGTATTTTAAGTTTTAACTTTATATTTTGAAATAATTTCAGATTTACAAAAGAGTTACAAGTGGTAGAGAGTTCCTCTATGCCCTGGAGCCAACTTCCTCAAATGTTGAAGAAATGCGATTGCCGAAACCAGGAATTAAGATGGAAAAAATACTATTAACTAATCTACAGACCTTATTCTAATGTCATCAGTTATCCCACTGGTGTGCTTTTTCTGGACGAGGATCCAAGCCAGGATCACCCGTTACATTTAGTTGTCCTGTCTGCTCAGTCTCCTCTAATCTGGACAGTTCCTCACCCTTTGCCTTTTTTGACCTTGACATTTTTGAAGATACTGGCTAGTTATTGTGTAAACTGCCCCTTATTTTGGATTTGTCTGATGCTTCCTCATGATTAACTCAGCTTATGCATTTTTTTCAAGACAACTATGTAAGTGATTCTGTACCCTTCTCATTGCATCCTATTGAGAGGTACCTAGTAAGAATATCTCTCAGCACTAGTAATGTTAACTTTGATCACTTGGTCGAGGTGATGTCTGCCAGATTTCTCCCCTGTAAAGTTACTCTTTTTCCTTTGGTAACTTATAGGTATCTTGTGAGAAGATACTTTGACTCAAGGCAACTGATTTGAATCTGAGTGACTGAGAAAACTATTGACAGAAATAGGGCAGTCCGGTGTAAATAAAGCAAGAATGATAACTTAGAGCCCATAGACGGGCGTTTGGGGGTATTTGTAGATGTGAAGGATCTGCAATGAAGGGGTTCCAGGTTGGTTTCAAATTATGAAGTGAGGCATGTCACTAGCGTGTGGGGATGATGCAACTACTGGATAAAGTCTTAAAGATATTAATGGCTCCGGGAGGTTTCCCAAGAGCCCTTCCTGTCCCCTGACAGCGCCGCCTTGGAAACCGTCGGGATCGGGTTGCACCACCTCGGACTCCCGAGTTTGGGGTATTGGCGCCAAACCGCAGAAGTGCGAAGAAGGATGCCCAGCCGGCCTGACCAGCGGTCGCGGGCAACGCAGTGCGCACGCGCCGGGAGGAGGCGCGGGGCGGGGCCGCGGCGTGGGGGCGGGGCCGCGGTGCGCAGGCGCCCTAGCGGCAGGTCCCTGCGGCTCAGGATGGAGGATGAGTGAGTAAACAATCCTGGGCCCGGCGGTGGGGTCGGGCCTCCGCACCTTGCCACCCGGGGCCTGAGGGAGGGAGAGTCGAAGGGGTCAGAGAACTGGAAGGAAGCGGAGGAGCACACTATCTGCCTGGCGGGGGGTAGCGGGGCGCCCACTCCCCGTTCCGAAGGCTGGGGAAAGGGGGCAGCGGGGCGAGAGAACCCCCGGCGAGAACCGCGTCTGCGGC
>NW_020171981.1:308366-312787 GCF_003031525.2 Neophocaena asiaeorientalis asiaeorientalis
TGGCCCCCCGGGGACCTGGGGCAGTGCACGGGAAGGACCAGAGAAGGGGGCTCAGCGTGCGATGACTTTGGGGGTGTTGAGGAAGCGGTGGCAATAAAAACAGGGTGAAGCGAGTGAGGCTCCTAAGGAGCAAAATGGAAAGGGGAGCTCACTGTTGGGGTCGAGCCGGTGCCGCGTGCCTCCTTCGGGTTTGCGCACTAGGCGCCCAGCTAGCCTCCCCCTAGTCCCGGCCCTGAGTAAGAGGCTTCTCTCCAAATTTGGTCTTGCGCCAATCCCTGCCCACCCCAGAATTCTCTTGGGGATCAAATAATGTAAGGGAAAGAGCCTTGAAGCAAGGCAAGGTGGTGTATTTGGGACATGCCTGTTAGGAAATGTGGGACAAACTTATTTAGGTAAAAAGCGACTACTGAGAAATTGTTTCGGGGGCGGGGAGGGGAAGGAAGGTGGAAGGATGTTCGTGCCGCCGATGGAAATATTGAGAGTGGGCTTTTCATAGGTGAAATATGGGATTGTTAATAGAGTCGCCTAGGTATCGAGAATAGGGCTACAGGGGTGAGGATGGGGTCTAAGAGCCGAGGTAGCCGAACCACTGGGTGCGTGCGAAGATGACCTTGAAAGTGTAGGTCTTTTCTTCCGCGTTTGCTGCCGTGACGCCTTTGAAGAGAAAAATCCCCCACCCGGTGCTTTTAAGTTTAGGAAACTTGAAAGACGTTTCCAGCCGGAGAAGGTGCTAACTCCATCAGAGGTTTCTGTGAGAGCTTGTCTATTTTAAGCCTTGGAAACCCCAGGGCTGGGATGTGTGGCATTGATAAAGGAGATTACTTAGTTGCGTAGAAGAAATTATTAGGAGATAAAGTACTTAAAACACACACACACACGTTTATAATAGAGGAAAGGATCATCTGTAAAGATGTAATAATACTGTTATTGTCAGGGTGTATGCTGAGTGTGTACAGACAGTGTGAATTAATTCTCCCAGGGCAGAGATGTTGGTTTGTTTTATCCACTGATGCACTTTAAGTACTAAAACACTACGAGGCACACAGTAGGTGCTCAATACATGTTTGTGGAATAAATAAGTAGTGGGACGATCTCTGGGACTGGGAGTTGGGAGATCTGGATCCTAGTTCTTCCACTAACTGGCAGAGTACTTATAGGCCAATCACGGAACTCGACGCCAGGGCACAGCTTTAAAACTTACTGAGGTGGAAATGACTTTTTCATTATGGTGTTACTTTATTTATTATTTTTTTAAAAATAAATTTATTTATTTATTTTTGGCTGCATTGGGTCTTCATTGCTGCGTGCCGGCTTTCTCTAGTTGCGGCGAGCAGGGGCTACTCTTCGTCGCGGTGCTCAGGCTTCTCATTGTGGTGGCTTCTCTTGTTGTGGAACACCAGCTCTAGGCACGCGGGCTTCAGTAGTTGTGGCACGTGGGCTCAGTAGTTGTGGCTCGCGGGCTCTAGAGCGCAGGCTCAGTAGTTGTGACACCTGGGCTTAGTTGCTCCGTGGCATGTGGGATCTTCCCGGACCAGGGCTTGAACCCGTGTCCTGTGCTTTAGCAGGCGGATTCTTGTTTTTAATTATTTTTTTAAAAGTAATTTATTATATTTTTGGCTGCCTTGGGTCTTGGTTGCTGCGTGCAGGCTTTCTCTAGTTGTGGTGAGCGGGGGCTACTCTTCATTGTGGTGTGCAGGCTTCTCATTGCGGTGGCTTCTCTTGTTGCAGAGCACGGGCTCTAGGGCACATGGGCTTCAGTAGTTGTGGCTTACGGGTTCTAGAGAGCAGGCTCAGAAGTTGTGGTTCACGGGCTTAGTTGCTCCACGGCATGTGAGATCTTCCCCGACCAGGGCTCAAACCCATGTCCCCTGCATTGGCAGGTGGATTCTTAACCACTGCACCACCAGAGAAGTCCGGTGTTACTTTAATTCTCTTTGAAACAGCACTAGAATAAGGAGCCTAGGATTGAAAATGAAAGTTTATTCCCAAGAAGACTTTCACGAGAAGGGAAAAAGGGAGAAAATGTAGTTGGACTTGTTTCTCTTATACTTGCCTTTGAATTAGCATGCCTTTTAAAACCATTTAAAATATTATTTATGTCTCTTTAATTTTTGAGATCTGAAACCTGGCTTCCTTAGTTCTCCAGGTAACAATTCCTGCCCTTGATTTGTGCCTTATGTGAAAATTGTAACAATTTATTTCGCTAAGTATATCTTTTTCCTGTCTTGTACTAACTTTAAAAAGTCTCTACTTTGTTGACTAGCTACTTCCCAAAGAAGGTTTGAGGCAGCAATACTAAAAACACATTACATTTCTACAAAGGATAGTTAACTACAGAGAAAGAGAAAAAAACAGGATAGGCATTTTTCCAATGGAGACAAACTGATGGCCAACAGGCACGTGAAAAGATGCTCGTCATCACTGATCATCAGGGAAATAAATACAAGTAAAAACCACAGTGAGATACCACCTCACACCTGTTAGAATGACCATTACCAAAAAAGACAAGAGATAACAAATGCTGGTGAGAATGTGGAGAAAAGGGAACCTTGGTGCACTGTTGGTGGGAATGTACATTGGTACAGTCACTATGGAAAACAGTGTGGAGGTTCCTCAAAAAATTAAAAATAAAACTGCCATACAATCCATCAATTCCGCTTCTGGGTATTTATCTGAAGAAAATGAAAACACTAATTCAAGAAGATATTTGCCTCCGGTGTTCAAAGCAGCATTATTTACAATAGCCAAGATATAGGAACAACCTAAGTGTCCATCAGCAGATGAATGGATAACATATGAGATACACACACACTCACACACACACATACACAGAATATTACTCAGCCATAAAATTTTTGCCATTTGGGGACTTCCCTGGTGGTCCAGTGGTTAAGAATCCACCTTCCGGGGGCTTCCCTGGTGGTGCAGTGCTTAAGAATCTGCCTGCCAATGCAGGGGACACGGGTTCGAGCCCTGGCCCGGGAAGATCCCACATGCCGTGGAGCAACTAACCCTGTGCGCCACAACTACTGAGCCTGCGCTCTAGAGCCTGCGTGCCACGACTACTGAAGCCCACACGCCTAGAGCCCCTGTTCTGCAATAAGACAAGAAGCCACAGTGAGAAGCCTGCGCACCACAACGAAGAGTAGCTCCCGCTTGCCGCAACTAGAGAAAGCCCGCTCACAGCAATGAAGACCCAACACAGGCAAAAATAAAAACAAATAAATAAATTAAAAAAAAAATCCTCCTTCCAATGCAGGGGACGTAGGTTCGATCCCTGGTCAGGGAACTAAGATCCCACATGCTGAGGAACAGCTAAGTACACACGCCGCAGCTACTGAGCCCTCGTGCCACAACTAGAGAGAAGCCCGTGCACTGCAATAAAAGATCCCGCCTTCTGCAACTAAGACCCGACACAGCCATAAATAAATATTTAAAGAAAAAAAATTTTTTTTTGCCATTTGCAACAACATGGATGGACCTGGAGGACATTATGCTTCTTGAAGTCAGACAGAAAAAGACAAATACTATATGTTTTCTTTTATATGTGAAATCTAAAAGATAAAACAAAAGAACAAAATTTTTAAAAATAAAAATATGTTGAGAAAGATGAAGAGAATTATATCAGATTAAGATTGAGGGAGAGGGTTTTAAAAGGAAAAACTTCTTTTAGAGAACACCTCCATTCCAGAAAGTCCCTAGTTTTGTTTGTTTGTCTTTAATTTGTCCAAACTGTGTATTGGGCTCTTTCCTGGCCTCTTTAGTCCAACAGACTATCAATGGGGACTTCAGTGCTCCAAAACTTAAAGTCAAGAGTTCCTTAATGGGTAGAGTTCAGTGCCTCTGATGTGTTGTGTTCTCTGACACACTTGCCCTAATATTTTGATTCAAAATGGAATAACTAAAAAGTCTTGTTTTACTGAATGATAATGAGCAGTCTATATATATATATATATATATATTTTTTGTTGTTGTTGTTGTTTTGGCCAAGCCATGCGGCTTATGGGATTTTACTTCCGCAACCAGGGATCGACCCCGGGCCCTTGGCAGTGAGTCCTAACCACTGGAATTCCCAGCAGTCAATAAATATTAAGCTTTATGCTAGTGTAATGCAGAACCAGCCAAGGTAGGACTCTAGCTTATTAGGAAGTTCCTTTAACTCTTCTGAATCAGTGTTGTACGTCCTAAGAGCCAGCGTTTGGGTCTCATAAAAACTAATCCTGCTTTGATATTTATCACCATTGTCTCAAGTGCACGTGACCTGATTCTTTTAATAAAGCAACACTAGAAAATATTAATGCTATAATTTTATTTTAAATAAGAATTCAGGGACTTCCCTGGTGGCGCAGTGGTTGAGAGTCCGCCTGCCGATGCAGGGGACACGGGTTCGTGCCCCGGTCCGGGAAGATCCCACATGCCGC
>NW_020171981.1:312842-394173 GCF_003031525.2 Neophocaena asiaeorientalis asiaeorientalis
GACAAAAAAAAAAAAAAAAAAAAGAATTCAGTATCACAACTTCTTGTTAGTAAGGTTCTTTGTGTGTGTATAGTGCCCAGAAACTCAGTGAGTTTTCATAAAAGTACATAGTCCTATAACCTTCACCACAAGCAAGGTATAGAACATTTTCAACATCTCAAAAATCTCCTTTATGCTTCTTTCCATTTAATCCCTTTCTAGAAACATTCTAGTAGAATGTCATGTAAGCGGAATCATGAAGTATGCCGTTTTTTGTGTCTGAATTCTTTCGCTTAGCGTAACGCTTTTGCGGTATATTTTGCATACACAGGAACTGTTTGTTCCTTTTTACTGCTCAGTAGTATTCCATTGTACGTATATACTGCACTTTGTATACATTCACCAATCCATAGATATTTGGGTTATTTCCACTTTTTGGCTGTTACGAATAAAGATGCTCTGAACGTTTGTGTACAGGTCTTTATGTACATATGTTTTCATTTCCCTTGGATAAATAATGAGAAATTGTGTGCCAGGTTTTACGGTAAGTATATATTTAACTTTATTAAAAAAAAAAAAAAACTGGCGGGACTTCCCTGGTGGTCCAGTGGTTAAGAATCCGCCTTCCAATGCAGGGGATGTGGGTTCGATCCCTGGTCGGGGAACTAAGATCCCACATGCCACAGGGCAACTAAGCCCACATGCTGCAACTACTGAGCCCATGCGCCAATACTAGAGAGGCCATGCACCACAACTGGAGAGAACCTGGAGAGAAGCCCGCGTGCTGCAACAAAAGATCCCACGTGCTGCAACTAAGACCCAGTGCAGTCAAAAAAATTAAAAAGAATGATAATAATAAAAAAAAAACCTGGCAAACTTTTCCAAAGAGGCTGTACCAGGGAATTCCCCAGTACTGCCAAGTTCAGTCGTTAAGACTCTGCACTTTCATTACTGAGGATGTGGGTTTGATCCCTGGTTTGGGAACTAAGATCCCACAAGCCACGCAGTACAGCCAAAAAAATCATAATAATAAAAATAAAGTAAAAAAAATAATGTTGCAAAGTGGCTGTACCACTTTGCATTCCCACCAGCAATGTGTGAGGATTCCAGTTGTTCCACATCCTTACCAGCAATTAGTATTATAACTCTTTTTAATATTAGCCATTCTTGTGGTTGTATAATAGTTATGTCAATGTGGTTTTAAGTTGCATTTCCTTAATGACTAATGATGTTGAGCATCTTTTTGTGTGCTTAGCTGCCATTTCTGTATCTTTTTTGGTGAAGTATCTGTTCAAATTTTTATTTATTATTTTTTAAATTTATGGCTGTGTTGGGTCTTCGTTGCTATGCGCAGGCTTTCTCTAGTTGCCGCGAGTGGGGGCTACTCTTTGTTGCAGCTCACGGGCTTCTCATTGCGGTGACTTCTCTTGTTGCGAAGCACCGGCTCTAGGCGCGTGGGCTTCGGTAGTTGTGGCTCGTGGGCTTTAGAGCACAGGCTCAGTAGTTGTGGCACACGGGCTTAGTTGCTCCGCGGCATGTGGGATATTCCCAGATCAGGGCTCAAACCTGTGTCCCCTGCATTGGCATGCAGATTCTTAACCACTGTGCAACCAGGGAAGCCCTCTGTTCAAATTTTTTGCCCACTTTTTATTGGGTTCTTTATTTTATTGAGTTGCAGGAGTTATTTAGATGAAGACTTATTTTTAAACTTCTTGACCATAATAGCATATTTTGGAGTTTATTCTCAATGTATAGGTGAATGTAATGAAAAGTTCTTAGCTTAGTACTTAACTGGAATATAAATAGTGTTTTGTGTATATAAGTAACTAAATAACAGATCTAGTAAAATTTAAAGTATTTTTTGTGTGCCACTTCCTTTGCCTAAGATGAATGGACCCATTTCTCCAAATCTGTTCTAGTGAATGCTGAGTTTTTTGTTTGTTTGCTTTTTTTTTATATGTAATCTTGGAAGTGATAGCTGTTGTTAATGTCCAGATGCTGTGAAAACCCATCCTATGGCTGTGTTTCAGGTGTTTATTTTAATCAAACTTATCTGTTCCAAACAGTATGTTTCATCTTCCTCATTCACTTTGTGGGGATTGGCCAAGTGCCAAATAAACTTTTTGAGACACCGAAAACACATTAAAAAGCCAAGCAAAATAAATATTGACCTATGGTCACATGAGATTCAAATATCACTTAAATTGTAAAAGGAGGAAGCATGGCTTATTATACATTATGATTGGTTAAAACGCAGTGACATTTTCATGTACATGTGTGTACTGCTCTGGCCAAATAAAGCACTTGAGTAAAATTAGAAATAGTGGGGCTTCCCTGGTGGCGCAGTGGTTAAGAATCCACCTGCTAATGCAGGGACACGGGTTCAAGTCCTGGTCCGGGAAGATCCCACATGCCACAGAGCAACTAAGCCCGTGTGCCACAACTACTGAGCCTGTGCTCTGGAGCCCACAAGGCACAACTACTGAGCCCATGTGCCACAACTACTGAAGCCCGTGTGCCTAGAGCCTGTGCTCCGCACCAAGAAGCCACCGCAATGAGAAGCCCGCACACCGCAACGAAGAGTAGCCCCCGCTTGACGCAACTAAAGAAAGCCCGCGCGCAGCAACGAAGACCCAATGCAGCCAAATAAATAAATAAATAGAAATAGTGCCATTAATTATTAGACTATTGTGGTGTGCTCACAGTCATCTCTTTTGGAAGACTGTAGGAGATCACATTTCAGCCATAACTCCTTTTATAATAAAAATAGTGATGTTTTCCTGTGGCCATCTCCTCTAAGAAATCTACACACACACACACACACACACACACACACACACACACACACACACACACACACACACACACACCCCCCTGCAGCTGTGGATTCTTTTCCATTACTTGGCCTCCATTTTTACCCTTTTTTCTTTCTTTCTTTCTTCTTTTCTTCTTCTTTTTTTGTTTCTGAAAAGTTTTATTTAAATAAGGGTTTAAATACAATACATAACATTAAAACTGAAGGAAAAAAACCAGTTACTTCACGTGGCATTGGGCAGCTGTTGCTAGTAAGTTGCGAGCTCTACAGCTACATGACTGATACATCGGTTTGAAATTTGTTCCCTTGTCAAAAGTTTAAAAAAAAAAAAGTTTAACTCTGATAGAAGGTTGGCCTCACATTCTATTTTGGACATCGATCAGCTAGGATATGTCTGGTCAAAAAGACGTTGGTGGCAAGCCAGATGTCCTGTCACCTCGATAGAAGGAAGGTGGCTGCTCTAAGCTCTGCCCACCTGGTCACGTTGGAGATACCACGGGATCTTTCCCCTGATGATCAAAGACTCCCTCTAGCAGTACAGCTGCCGTCGCTGCCTCACCCCATCCTCCACTCTCAGCTTCACCGAGGGCTGTTCAGGTGGCGACATTCTCTTAGGGCAGGGAACTCTGTAGAGGGATTGCTGAGGAGCTTCTGGCCAGACATAGCCGCCTGTGATCTTAGGGCTCTGGACTTGGCTGAAACATCGCCGTTATTGCTTTGTTTCAGGCCGGACACTGCCAGGTGCCTACTGCATGACCTCTGTTTAAATGAGGGACTTCAAGACTAGACAGCACGGCTCTTTTCAGTTTATTGCGTGAAGGAGTTACACTAGTCCAAGTTAAAAGCAGACCCCAAATGGTTACATTACACAAACTGTGAGGTTTTTAAACTTGTGACAAGGGACAGGAGGAAAATTCTACTCATTGCAAGGAAATCCTCACTTAAGCTTCAGTGAGCCAGGAGCACTTAGAACCCATGAACCTTCAGCTGATTGTCCTTAGCCAGTCCAATCTCTACGAGGAACTGGCATATGTTCTTGCGCTGGTCACCCTGTAGCTGAATTACTTCTCTATATTCTGGACGCTCAATTACAGTTCCATCGCAGGCAAATTTCTTCTGAAACGCCGTCACTAGTTTCTTTTTATCGTAATCATCAGCTATCCCTTGGACAGTAGTAAGGGTCTTCCTGCCATTTCTCTGTTGAATTCTTAGATGGCTATGATCCTCAGCGGCAGCAGGAAGCAGATCATCCCCCGTACTGGCCTCAGCAAAGGGGTCGAAAGAGTGGAGGTTCTGGATAGTAGACATACCATATGATTCCTTTTCCTTGGTGGAAACGACCTGCACCTGCGTAAGACAGAAGACGGCGGGTTGGGGGGACGGAGCGTCAGGAAGCGAGGGGGCTTGAGGGGAGGCTGCTGAGTCCTCGGCTGTGGCTCAATGACTGGAACCCTTTCCTTCCTTCCTTCCTTCCTTTTTTTCTCTCTCTTTCTCTCTCTCCCCCCCCTCCCTCTCTCTCTCTTTCCTTTTCTTTTTTTTGGCTGTGCTGCATGGCTTGCACGATCTTAGTTCCCCGACCAGGGATTGAACCCCAGGCCCTTGGCAGTGAAAATGCAGTCCTAACCACTGACTACCAGGGGATTCCTGGTCTCCAGTTTTAAATGGATGGAGCAACCTACCTTAAGCTTACTGTTTCCAAAAGGGAAATGAGTGGGAGTTCCCTGGTGGTCCAGCGGTTAAGACTCCACGCACCCAATGCAGGGGACCTGGGTTCGATCTCTGGTTAGGGAACTAGATCCTGGGTTAGGGAACTAGATCCCGCATGCTGCAACTAGGGCCCAACGCAGCCAAACAAACAAACAAATAAATAAATAAAATTTTTTTTTTTTTTTTTTTTAAGAAGCCCACGCGCCTACAGCCCGTGCTCCGCAGCAAGAGAAGCCACTGCAATGAGAAGCCCACGCACCGCAACAAAGAGTAGCCCCCACTCACCGCAGCTAAAGAAAGCTTGCGCTCAGCAATGAAGACCCAACGCAGCCAAAAATAAAGAAATTTATGAAAAAATTTTAAAAAATGAAAAAAAGGGGAAAATGAGTTCCAAAAGGAATGGGAGAGGGATTGCAGTACAAAACCAATTGTTTGGGTCATGTGGGTCTCGATAAGGGTAACCTAAGGTTTCTTAGGGAGGCATTTTGTCCTAGATTTGAATCATTTTTTCATTTCCTAAAGCAGATTATTATTAAGCTTGTTCAGGGCAGAAATTATATGAGCAACTACTTAATATTACATGTGAGCAGGGTGTATGTTCTTAAATGGTCTTTTCATTCTAAAAAAGAGTCCCTCTTTTGGTCCCCATTCCATAGAGGCATGAGAAGTACTTAAAAGATGTAGGAAGAAGAGAGATGCTGTAATTTATAGGAAAGAAATTCAGGTCTGCTTAATTTTTGTTATAACCCAGCACTGTAGTACCTTAGCTTCTGGGATTCAAATTCTTAGGTTATGGTATTGTCGTTGTTAAATTCCCTTCCCCCAGAGAGATAATATTTAACTCACAGAGAATTCTGTTTTTAAGAGCTTGAATCACTTGATTGCTTTAACAGTAAACACAGTGAGTCTGTCTGCTTCTTTGCTATTCTGTCCTTACTTCATTTATCCTTGAAGTTTAACATAGCATTACACCAATCCGTCTGGTTCTTTAAATGAAACATTCAGATATAGTCCTCTTGAAGTCCAGTAGCATGAGATATTATTATGATCTGGTGGTGGCATATGTGTGACAGTGGGTTAAATTTTGCTGTTTTCTTGTCTGTGCTGTCATTTCTTATGGGTGAAAACAGGTAATTTAAAAATGCTTCTAGGGGACTTCCCTGGCGGTCCAGTGGTTAAACCTCTGCACTTCCGCTGCAAGGGACACAAGTTCGATCCTTGGTCAGGGAACTAAGATCCCACATGATGCAGCCAAATAAATAAATAAAATGCTTCTAAACTTTAGTTTCTGTTTCAAATTTTGGCTCTTCATAGCTCCTTGTAATGTTTTTAGAAATATAGAATGTTAGGTGAAATAAATAGGCTTAGTTCTCCAGGAAACCTAAGTAGTTGATGTAGAATAAAAACATAGCCTTGCAGATTTTATTGAATCTTTACATGCACTTAATATTTGTTCTTTCTCTGAAATATTAATTTTTGGGCCTGCTGGCTGAGCCTAGAAATTGGTGCAGAAAAGCACACTTGGTAATTGTGAGAATATATTTGTATGTATGACCGGAAGGATAGAATTCAATAAAATAAAGCCCACTTCTCAAATGGCATCAAGTATTATTAGGACCTGACTTATATGCAGATATAGTGGTAGCAGAGACCTCAAAGTCTTCATAGTTCTTAGGGAGCATCCTACTGAGGGAATCAGGGTCTAAACATGCTCCACTGACTCGAAACCGCTGTCTATTCTCTTTTGAAAAGCTGAACATTTGTTTGGCCTTTGTGTCTTGCCATTCCTCTGAAGAACAGAAGACACCTGTAAAACTATACCCTTTGCCCTGCATTCTACGAGGTAGGTAGAGTGTGGTACAACAAGTATTTCTTTAAAACTGTGAACCTTAATTCAAACAGTGCCCCCCCAAAAAAGTGATTTGCAATGTTACATATTTCCATGTGTCTTGATTTGGAGATAAGATTATGCTGTTGTCATATCCGACCTTTATTGCTAGGCATGTGGTAGATTTAGTCAGTTTGGCGGGTGTAGTTTTATCCTGTGGGTGGATCTTTCCACGAAGCTCTTTGATATTAACTTAGTTCTTGTTAAACATTTCTCTTGATAAGGTAGTGGGTAGACTTCCAAATTTCCAAGTAATCCAAGTTCCTAAATATCTGTGAAAGAACTTCTTGAGAGCTAAATTAAAAACAAGGTACCACAGGAGGACAGAGGCTAAGCTTGTGGGTAATCAGACCAGAAATTGCTGGTATGAAATCTTTTCTTAATTGGAAGTTTCTGTTGAACTCATAGATTTGGATTCTCTAAGCTTATGTTTTTATGACTGAACGTAACGGGAATGAAAGCATAATTGACCATGTTTATTTGAATTTGTGGAATGCTTCATTTCCAGGCAGTTGAATGCTATTTGTCATCTCTGTCTCTCTTTGATTACAGCAAAATGGATATACCAAACCCCCCAACTTCCAAATGTATCACTTACTGGAAGAGGAAAGTTAAATCTGAATACATGCGACTTCGGCAACTTAAACGGCTTCAGGCGAATATGGGTGCAAAGGTAAAAATACTTCTTAACTGAAAGGTTATGTATTTTAACATATTGATCCAATATGGAGGGGTTGGATTTCTTTTTTCTTAGTCTTCTCTTGAAATCCTAACAGTTTTTTCTTCGGCTCTGCTAGGCTCTGTATGTAGCAAATTTTGCAAAAGTTCAAGAAAAAACCCAGATCCTCAATGAAGAATGGAAGAAGCTTCGTGTCCAACCTGTTCAGTTGATGAAGCCTGTGAGTGGGCATCCTTTTCTCAAAAAGGTACTTCCAGTGTCTAAGCTCAGCCTTCCTCTCGTCCTTGAACTTAAGGGTTTTTTTCTGTATTTGTGATATTAGAAAATAAGGATAATGGATACAGCTACTGTAGTCATCTTTGAATAACTGGGATGGTAATTGTTCTCCTCAGTTAATGAGTATAATCATGAGTTTTTCATAGAAAAATAAGACATTTACTGTCTTCCATCCTGGGCTCTGTATACAAGCTTCAAAGCAGCCTTTTTTGTGTCTTGTTTGGCACCTCCACTACTTTGAAATTGGGAAAGGAATGCCATGGATAACGGATAGGAGTGTATTGATCAAAGGGACATCCCTTTCTGTAAACTAAAAAATCATCCTAGTTTCTTACAGAGATAATATTTTTAAAACATAAAAAGCAGATAGTTTATTGAGAGCAACTTTCTTTCCCAAAGCAGAATGTGTCTGTAATCTCTCTACTACTTTGCTTCCGCCTGTCCCCGTCAAGCTATGCAGCTAAGTTGATGTCCACTGTCTTAAAGTGTAGGTCTTCAGGAAAACTTCCTTATCCCCAGGACTCCCAGAGGCCCTTTGCTGTTGGGTTCAGCCCAAGGAGACCAACAGTTTTAGACTGAGGTAAACATCAGTTGAGTGTGGGAGGCACTGTGCTGGACGCTGTAGAGGATGCACAGGTGAATAAGAGACCGTTCCTGCTTTCCACAGGTTTACACTTGAGTTGTTCCTTTTAGGAGCTGATTGTTACAAAACCCTCAGCCTATTAATTTGTAAGAAGTAGAAGGCTACTGGGATCATTTTGGAAGGAAACTCCAATTCTCTCTTGGGCTGTGTGCTTGCCCTTCCCTTTCCATGTCATTTCTTATATTTCAGTGTACCATAGAGAGCATTTTCCCGGGATTTGCAAGCCAGCATATGTTAATGAGGTCTCTGAACACAGTTGCGTTGGTTCCCATCATGTATTCCTGGTCCCCTCTCCAGCAGAACTTTATGGTACGTATTGAAAGTACCGTGGTGATTGTTTAAACTTAATGATTTTTTTTTTTTTTAATGTTGATATGCTGGCACTCCTCTCAGGGTAAATGTTGTCAGAATATACTTAACAAAGCTTGGACCTGCAGAGCAGAATGTTTTTGTAATTTATTGACTCTGAAAAACACATATGGCAAGTTGTTCTAACTTGTTAGATTTTGGGCTCTCTGAAGTGTACCTCAGAATTGATGCTGGTTCTTTTTTGAATGAAAGAGACTGGGCAAGAGTCCAATTTTCCTTTGCTACCTTGGCCCAATTTTATAACATTATGTGCAGTTAAATGCAGTCTAAATCAGACACTTCTTTCAGCAGGTTGACAACTCCCTGCTGATGGAGCAATCCTTTCTTAATCCCCTAAAGGCAAGATGCTATGAAAGCAACTAAGATAACAGAGGTGCACATGGATCTACAGTCCTTTCATCTGCGCCTTTATGCTGACTCCTACTAGGATTATTTGTGGTTCTGATAATCAGTCCTCTCTAAATATGATGGCAATCGCTTATCATGCCTGGTGACAGATAGCAGTTCTGCTGACTGGAATAGGGTATAGGTTTACAGAAGGAAATCATCTCTTAGAAGAAAACTTCAGAGTAATTTTACTTGATAGTTGGAGAACTAAGAATGACCGTTCTCTGCTGAACCAAAAAATAAAATAAGATAAAATAAAATAAAATGGAATAAAATAAAAATGATCCATTAGTATTGTTTATTGCCAGAAAATATACATAGCTTGTACTGCAATTGACTTTAGATTCCCACTGAGTGTGAGTAATTTGAATTGTAATCATAATTTTTTATTATGTTTATCCGAGGTTAGTCTTAGTCTATATAATAGAATATACAAATACTTTATGGTTGTCAGTTTCTGTTATAAACATTCCAGTTACACTGCAGATTATACTCTTGGAAGCCTTCCTTTCATCTGTCTCTCCACTTATGAGAAGAATTAGAATTGAAGACCTTCTAGGCTGTTGTTTATGTGATATTTGTACCTATTTCACAATGATGTTTAGTGGATAAAATGACGTAATAGATGGAATCACTGTGAAAAAGAAATGTGCTGTCACATTCTAGATGTTGGTGAAAATATCATTGTTAATATCCAGCTTAACATTTGGTAGTTAATATTCTCCAATAGTAAAACTGACTTCTTTTTTTCTTCCAAGAGTAGCATTACCCCCTTCCATTTGAGGTTTTGTTGGCAAAACAAAATGGCCAGTCTTTAAAATGTAGTTAACTTTGTAACCAAAGGCATTTTCAGGGGCTTCAAAGCAGCAAAAAAGGCTTGGCAAAGGTTCCTTTAAACAGGAAAGAGGAGCTTCACAGTGGATTCATGGGATGAATCACATCTGGTTTGATTTCAGGTAGAAGATGAGACAGTTTTGTGCAATATTCCCTACATGGGAGATGAGGTGAAAGAAGAAGATGAGACTTTCATTGAGGAGCTGATCAATAACTACGATGGCAAAGTGCACGGTGAAGAAGGTAGTGACACTGGGCTCCTGGACTTTGTTAGGATGGTGCCTCTTATTTGCTGCATCATTGTCTTGCTTTTATCTACTGCCTCATGGTGTATACACTGAAGAATATTTCAATGTCACCACATGGCTGGGAGTAAACATTTTATATTACCAACACCCCTGTTAAATTTTAAAAGGAGTTGGGGGAATTCCCTGATGGTCCAGTGGTTAGGACTCCGAGCTCTCACTGCCAGGGGCCCAGGTTCAATCCCTGGTTGGGGAACTAAGATCCCACAAGCCACGTGGCATGGCCAGAAAAAGGAGTTGGGACATAAAAGTAATCAGTGGCTAGAGAGAAAGTTTAGCGAACAAATAAGTTTGATCTTAGGAGTTTTCCATAAATCCATCCAAGGCTATTTTGTTCTTTGTTTCCCTTTCTGTGAGACTGGCAATGAGTATAACCTCTCTTCTTAGATCCAGATACCCCCTGGATCTCCCAGAAGTTGGTTATAATATTCTGACTTTCCTAAAAGTGTTACCAAACCAAACTTGGATCTGCTTGTCCGCGTGTAGTAAAGCCAATCTTCTGACACCAGGTTGGGATGAAGGAAAGTACAGCATTTATTGTAGGGTGCCAAGCAAGGAGAAAAGACAGGCCATGCCCAAAGGACTGGAACTCCCTGATGGCTTTCACAGAAGGGGTTTTAAAGGCAGTGTGAGAAAGGGGGCTGCAGGTGCATGATCAACTTGTGCCCAGTTCTTGGATTGGTTGGCATCAGGGTGAAATTTCAAGCATCATCAACTTTCTGGTTTCAACCAGTCTAGGGTCTGCATACTTGTGGTCAGCAGTTTTCCTCTGGTGGGGGTCTGCTTCTTGTAAGACAACTTAAGAACATGTGTCAGGCCTGTATCTATGTCTTTTGGGGAACTGGGACTACGGTGATTCTCCTACGTCGTAGGTTTATAGTCTAAACTGTTACCAGTTTCCTGGCCCAACAGCTATTCTTTGTTTCTGCATCTTCACATTTCCTAATCGTTACCTCTTGAGCCAGTCTTTTGGTGACTCAGGGAAGACCTGGGAGACTAAAGCAAAAGCCTTTTACTTCAAAGGACAGGGACACAGTGGCTTGTATACGATTTCAAAAGCAAGTCATTTGTATTTAGTTGTAGTTCTAGAAAAGGCGTTAGTGTGTAAGAAGGGGAGATAGGGAGAGACTCTCCATGGACTTGCAAACCAATAGCCTCGCCTGATCTTTTGACAATTGTGGGTGCTGCTGTGATGCTGTTGAAATGCATTATTTATACACAGTGCCCCCTAGTGTTCAGAGGCTTTATCCTAAGTTGTAGTATAACCCCATGTATTGATAGTATGATTTGTTTTTTTTTGTTTTTTTTGTTTTTTTTGTTTTTTTTTTGCGGTACGCGGGCCTCTCACTGCTGTGGCCTCTCCCGCTGCGGAGCACAGGCTCTGGACGCGCAGGCTCAGCGGCCATGGCTCACGGGCCCAGCCGCTCTGCAGCACGTGGGATCTTCCCGGACCGGGGCACGAACCCGTGTCCCCTGCATCGGCAGGCGGACTCTCAACCACTGCGCCACCAGGGAAGCCCCATGATTTGTTTTTTAAAGTGTGCTGTCTTTTGATTCAAAGGAGTCACTACTGACCCATCAGCAGCAAAACCAAGTACATTTTCATTTTATCATCTTCCTCTGTCCCATCTGTATTGTTGGAACACTTTTGTGATATTTTGGACCATAAATACAGGTTGATATTACTGAGGAAGTGAAGACCCCAGTAAAAAGAAAGCCCATAACTGGATTTCCCACTCTAGCCAGCTGAACTGTTGCAGTTGTATGAGCCAATCCAATTATTGTAATTCCCTGGTTGTCCACATAAAAATGTACATATATTATCTATCTGGGTCTCAGGAGTGAACACAGGAAAATCTTCCGAGGAGGACTAATGGACTATAAAATGACCGCTGCTCATCCATCTAAATCTTATATTTCAGAGATGATTCCCGGGTCTGTCCTGATTAGTGACGCTGTTTTCTTGGAGTTGGTAGATGCTCTGAATCAATACTCAGATGAGGAGGAAGAAGGGCACAACGACACCTCAGATGGAAAGCAAGATGACAGCAAAGAGGATCTGCCAGTAACAAGAAAGAGAAAACGACATGCTATTGAAGGTGAATAGCACGACTTCCTAATTCCACCGTGAAAGTGACAGTGAGAGGGAGGAAGGCGAAAACGGAAGTTTATTGCTTATTAAAGGCTGTTGGTGCTTCTCATTGGTCCACTTAAAAGGAAAATGTGTTCACTGACTAATGGTTTAAGATAGCTGTGATCTAGCTGAAGAGGAAAGTAAGAGAACTTAGACAGTAATCATTGTGCATTTCTAATTATAAAAATAGTGTCTTTGGAAAAGTATAAAGAAGAAAATAAAATTACCCTGTTATGCTGCTGCCTAGAAATAACCAGTATTAATACTTCCTTCTAGACTTAAAAAATGTATATATATAAATATACATATGTACACCTAAAATGGGTACAATATTATATATCAATTATACCTCAATTTTTAAAAAGTACATATGTAAATTAACATACATATGTGGTATATGAAATTGGCATCACGCCACATATGTGTGTATACCCATACATAATTTTATACCCTTATTTATTTAATCTTATACATCATGAGCATTTTCCCGTGTTAGTCAATATTTAATTATTTAATTAATTTCACATTTAATTATACTTTATGTTATCTAATTATACTATATGTCTAGACACATAGTGTCTCTCTCTTGTTATAGCGAAGTTTAAGTATCCATCTTGTTCTTCAGCATCAATATTATGGTGGGGTCCTTCTGCACTCGGGTCTCTCCATAAAAACTTCTGTTTTCACCTCCAGATTCTGTCTGGGACTGTGGATTTTTTTTTTTTGGCCACACCACACAGCTTGTGGGATATTACTTCCCTGACCAGGCCCTCGGCAGTGAAAGCTGAGAGTCCTAACCACTAGAGCACCAGGGAATTCCCCTGGACTGTGGATTTTGTTGTTCACATGTAGATGAATCTGATTTCCTTATTTACTGGCGGCCTATTAGATAGGTCCAGGTAGCACTGACCTTCTTTATGTATTCCTAAACCGTCCATGGTTAGGTTAACAGAGCAGCTCTAATCAAAATGCCGTGACAAAAGGAGAGACGATCGAATAGCTTTGTTTGCATATTCTGATTATGGCACTCAGGAACTTTTTGTCATTTCTAATTCAGGCAACAAAAAGAGTTCCAAGAAACAGTTCCCAAATGACATGATCTTCAGTGCGATTGCCTCAATGTTCCCTGAAAATGGTGTCCCAGATGACATGAAGGAGAGGTAGGGAAAGCTGCCCCCTGCAGGCCACGCAGAGCACCGGGGGGCGGGGGGAAACTTTCATACAAGCTTGTTTTTGGTTAATAAAAAGCCCCATTTCTGGTAAGCGCATTATGATTTGCCTACACTTCTGATTACCTCTGAATGCCCATTCCCATATTAAGGGACATCGTTGGCTGGCTTTTAAGTAAGTCTGGGCAGAGAAGTTTAAAGATTTTGCCACTTTTCTGGAGAATTACTCCAGCACCATATTTATCAAATCTTTGCCTCCCTTTACTTTCAGACACACGCCGAGCCCAGCATAATTACAGCGGTGAACCCACTTGGTTATACATCAAGACCTATAAAAAAACGCCCATTCTCCCTTGGCAGACCATTCGCGATGACTGTCACTACTCAGTGTGCATTTTCTCAGTGCAAACATTCCCTTGGAAGGAACTCTCACCTCTCTTTTCTTAACTAGGTATCGAGAGCTCACAGAGATGTCAGACCCCAATGCACTGCCCCCTCAGTGCACACCGAACATCGATGGCCCCAATGCTAAGTCCGTGCAGCGGGAGCAGTCCCTGCACTCCTTCCACACGCTCTTCTGCCGGCGCTGCTTTAAATACGACTGCTTCCTTCACCGTGAGTGGGGCGGCCCCGAAACGCTCTCCCGTTTTCCATCCCCAGCCACCACTTCCTTCTCTTTATTTCAGTTTATCCGATAGAGTTCCCGGCTTCTGATCTGATGAGGGTTTTACAAAGGGCCCATTCTGTTTTCTCTTGCTCAGTTATAGTGCGGTGTGCTTTGCACGGTCAGGACAGAATAAGCAGCAACACAGTTGTCCCCGAGTACCCCCTAGCTTTGGAAGAAGTGTGTTGATGTCAGAAATGATTTGGTTCTGTGCACCTTGATGATAGCTGTTTATATTTAAATTCTCTTGCAGTAGCTCCCTAATTCAATTTTGTCCCTCCCCCTCCTGTCAAGTGGATGAACCACTGGCAACAGGACGGTTTTGTGTTTTCCAGCTTTTCACGCCACCCCTAATGTATATAAACGCAAGAACAAAGAAATCAAGATTGAGCCAGAACCATGTGGCACAGACTGCTTCCTTTTGCTGGTACGTTTTTAAGCTGTTCTGCCATTGTTAAACTTTGTTGAAAACTGAGCAGGAAATGGTCCTTGGGCTTTCTACCCCAGGAAACACAAACCAAGTGAGCTGGTACATAGCACCCTGGGGGTCACACAGTACAGATGAAACATGGCTTCTGCTCTTAAGGAGCTCCCAGTTACTGCAGTAGTAGGACTGTGAAGTTAGTCTTGTGGAGCGAGGTTTGAAGAACATTGGAGGCCTTCTCGCTCTAAATATCAGCCACTCAGATTTCAGAGTCTGAAACTGTGTTGTTTGAACTGGAGCTGTATGTGTGTGTGAGACACCATTTTCTTTGCTGTCTCCCTTTAAATGCATATAAATGTAGGAGGAATAACACGTGAAGGTGCTGATGTCTTATGTGAGTTAATCAACCAGATGGACCCTTCCCCGATGGACAGACCTCATGCAGCGGCATAAAGTCTCCTGCATTCATGTGGGGAGGCGGTACACTGAGAGCTCGAAGGGAATAGGTTCAGTTGGACTTGCCAAAGACACAGTTCTGCTTTCTACACAACAGGGTGAGCTTAGGTAAAGAATAAAATACCTTGATAAAATTTCTGCTACCAATTAAAATGAGGTTATACAGCCAAGTGCCTCTGGGACCATCTTTAGTGGGATAATAGAAGGAAGATGGTAGAGAGTTTCACTGGATAAAAATCTGGAAAATGTGCCATATGGTAATGCAAAAGAGTAAATAGACTCTGTCTGATTTATTTTTTCCCTAATATGTATTAACGCTTTCCTACGTGTCAAGCAGTAGGCTGGCCCTTAACATATATTATCTTATTTTCATGCTTATAACAACACCTTGAGGTGGAGAAACTATAGGTTATAAAAGTTACATATTTTGCCTAAAGATTGTTACTGTGTCAGTGGTGTGGCAGTGAGGAAATTCAAGCTGTGGTCTAACTCCACAGTCCATGCTTTTTTGTTTTTAACACCATGTTATGTCAACATACCAGCATTTATATAACTCGGAAGGACACTGCCCTCTCCACAGTAGTTTTCCTGGAATCTTGTGTATGTCACATCATAGCATAGGCCCTTAATATCAGATTCAATTAAATTCAAAACTTCTCTCTTGGAATTTCTTTTAGGGCCTTCTGAATATCCTTAGTCATGGTAAACCTTTATCCTTTACTTGTAGATTTAGTTTTCAGAAACAGCTAGAAATCTTTGGAAACCAAGTCTGGTGAGAAGATAGATGATCAAGCTGAATGATGTTACTTGGTCTTTTTTAAAAAAAAAAAACCCACAATAAACGTAGCTATAAAGTAACAAAACAGTATTCTTCCAAGTTTAAAATACTGACTTGGAGGGAAGTTCCAAAATTAAGTAGTAATATTATACAAATTCAGGGATTATACATTTTCTTATTGAAACAGAGACAGTGTGATTAAATGTAAAGAAGAGTGAGGCCTGGAGACCAAGAGCCCTGATTCTTGTACCTACTCTGGAATATTAACTCCATGCTCTCAGCAGGTCCCTTCCCCTCTCTGAACCTCATTTTCTTTCTTTCTTTTCTTTTTTTGGCTGCTTTGGGTCTTTGTTGCTGCACGCAGGCTTTTCTCTAATTGCGGCGAGCGGGCGCTACTCTTCTTCGCTGCAGTGCCCGAGCTTCTCATTGCGGTGGCTTCCCTTGTTGCAGAGCATGGGCTCGGCACGGGCTTCAGTAGTTGCGGCATGTGGGCCCTAAAGAGCACGGGCTTCAGTATTTGCGGCACGTGGGCTCAATAGTTGTGGCGCATGGGCTTAGTTGCTCCGCGGCATGTGAGATCTTCCCGGACCAGGGATCGAACCCGTATCCCCTGCATTGGCAGGCAGATTCTCAGCCACTGCACCACCAGGGAAGTCCCTGAACCTCATTTTCTCATCTACAGGAGAATGTGTTCTCAAATTCCAGACAGCTAGCGTGCAAATGAACGTAAGATACAACTCACCGGACAGTTGAAGATGCATAGATGCATCGATTATATCTTTATAAAGATTATTTTATAGGGCAGCTCTTTTGTGAAGAGGTGTAAGTTTGTAAGCTTTAGAATGTTAAGAAACTATCATGTGGTCATACTTATGTGGTACAGAGAAAAGAAAGAAAAAGAAAAAGCCCAGATATTGAAGATAGTTTGTGGTGACGGGAGCAACGTGGTGGCTCTGGGCCTGGTTCTGTTTCCTAACTGTGACACGGCCATTGCAGGAAGGAGCAAAGGAGTATGCCATGCTCCACAACCCTCGCTCCAAGTGCTCCGGGCGTCGCCGGCGAAGGCACCATGTGGTCAGTGCTTCCTGTTCCAACACTTCAGCCTCTGCTGTGGCTGAGACCAAAGAAGGGGACAGTGACAGGGACACTGGCAATGACTGGGCCTCCAGTTCTTCAGGTACAGTGAACAGAAAATGATCTCTTCTTTCCACACGAGGTAAACCCAGGATCATTGCCTAACATCTAACATCACTACCTTTTAAAATTGTTCATTCTTTCCACATGTTCACCTGTAAGCACTAAGGACGGGGAACATTTTTGTTCCTAACGATTCTGCCTTTAGAATGAAATACTGAGTCTGTGGCACACCACTGATGACAACTGCACTCCACCTTCTTCTGTTTCTCTTATTTCTTCCTTTCTTAGAGGCTAACTCTCGCTGTCAGACCCCCACGAAACAGAAGGCTAGTCCGGCCCCACCTCAGCTCTGTGTAGTGGAAGCACCCTCGGAGCCTGTGGAGTGGACCGGGGCTGAAGAATCGCTTTTTCGAGTCTTTCATGGAACCTACTTCAACAACTTCTGTTCAATAGCCAGGCTTCTGGGGACTAAGACGTGCAAACAGGTACTGTCTGAAAGGAACAAGAACAAGCTGCTACTCTGGTGGCCCTTTTGCCTTTTTTTTTTTTTTTTTTGGCTGCCTTGGGTCTTCGTTGCTGCGTGCGGGCTTTCTCTAGTTGTGGTACGCGGGCTTCTCATCGCGGTAGCTTCTCTTGTTGTGGAGCATGGGCTCTAGGCATGCGGGCTTCAGTAGTTGTGGCGTGTGGGCTCAGTGGTTTGTGGCTCATGGGCTCTAGAGCGCAGGCTCAGTAGTTGTGGCGCACGGTCTTAGTTGCTCTGCGGCATGTGGAATCTTCCTGGACCAGGGATCGAACCTGTGTCCCCTGCATTGGCAAGTGGATTCTTAACCACTGCGACACCAGGGAAGTCCCCTTTTTGCCATTTTGTAAGACTGCCTGTCTGGACAAGAGCTGTCTAAGGCTCAGTCCTTCATGAGCCTGTGCTTCTGGGCCATGAGGTGGGTTCCCCAAACATGGGGCCTCCTGCGAATGCCAGGCCTAGCAAGGTTTGGGGATCTGCTCTCCTTGCTGAATTCTTATTTCTGTCTCTAGCCACTCTCTACCTCTTCTGGATGTTTCTACCCTCTTCAGCTTTTGTTTTTTTTTTTTTTTGGTTCCTGCCTTTCTTTCTAAATGTGGACCCATTTCCTAGAAGGGACTCCTGGGTCTTTCTGGGGATCTTCTTATCTTGCATTTCCACTGCTGCTCCTGCTTCTGTAGCGGCAGCTGCCACTGCCCCCACCCCACCCCACCTGTCAGTCTTCTGAGTTGCTTTATTCTTCAAATGCTGAATCATCAGATTTTCTAAATATGACCCCTAAGAGCTGGGCCTGGAACTTGTCCATCTCACTCAGATCATCTGAAGAATCACAATCCGATAGCAGCTACTGATACTCTGGGGGCAGGAAAAGCCTGCGGTGAGGAGACAGACTGAAGCACAGGGACAGGGAGTCAGGTGTTAGGGCCAAACTGTCCAAAGAGAGAGGAACGCCAGAGCCTGAGCCCTGCTCGCGTAGCTCCCTACCTTCTGAAAGTGTCTCTGTGACGTGTTCCTCATGCTCCCTCTACTTAGAACAAATAGAGCCGTGAGCTGAAGTGCCGTTTGCTTTCATTTTGGAGCTCACATCTCTTTCCCCAAGGCACAGGTTTTCTTGACCTAAAAATCTGCAGAAATGTGTGCAGAACCATTTTTGTGTGTATTTTCCTGAGAAGAAGATTCATAGTTTTCACAGAATCTCAAGAGGGCCTGTAACCGAAAAGGAGAAGAAAAAGCTGAAAACGAACGCTCTAAGGGAAGCAGCACATTGAACGGGAACCAGCCTTCCTGAAATGCTGTGCTGCTGAAATAGTCAAGGCTCTGACATCTTTACGCCAACAGAGGGAGCTAGTGCTTAGCCGGGTGGTACCTCTGGTCACGTCAGACTCAGGCACACAAGGTACACGGTGCTGCCCTTCCTAAGAAGAGGCAGATACTGTTGGTAAGAATCGGCCCACTCAGGGCTTGGTAGGCGGAGCAGTAGATGAAAGCTGCTGACCAGGAAAGCTGTACCTGTACTCAGTATTTCTCCTTCTCGAATCAGGATAAACACTTAAGAGTTAACTTCAGAGCCAGTAACCCGATGTCCCAGGGCCACTCTATCTCTCCCTACTGAAGATGCTCAGTCATCGGCCTGTGAGCTCTCCAGAACTCTCCCAAGCCCAGCACCTGGCTGGGTCACTTATCTGACCAATCAGCTCAAGGAGAAGTGACAGGTCCTGTTGGATTTCTCTTCCAGGTCTTCCAGTTCGCAGTCAAAGAATCACTTATCCTGAAGCTGCCAACAGATGAGCTCATGAACCCCTCACAGAAGAAGAAGAGAAAGCACAGGCAAGGGTCGGACAGAGGGCTTTCTATGGCCGGGCTGTCCCTGTGCTCTGACCTCCCCTAGGACTTCCCTGCTGCCTCCCTCTTCAGCCACTGCCCATCAGTTCAGCATCACCCAGCGGGGGGCCAGCCTTCTCAGTGCTCCCTGTGGGTCTGTGCCTTGGACCAGCCCTCCCCTTTTCCCTTGATGCTGTGGACCATGAAATAACTGGTTTTCCGTCTAAGCTCCCGGCCAGTAGGACGTGAGCTAGCCTCGTGGCTCCACCCTGAGGCCATTTATTCTCACTGGGCTGTTAGTTACCACTGTGCCCACTTCTCAGCTCTGACCAGAGTTCTGTTTTGTCTTTGGTTTTTTTTGTTTTTGGCATTTATGTTGTTTTTCTAAGTGGCATGACAACACTGCCTCCTAGCTAGTCTTTGCTTAGGGTTGGAAGTTTTTTTTTGTCTTTTGGTTTTTTGTGTGTGTGTCCGACACTCTGCCTGGCTTTATTCCCCAAGGAACTGACACCAGTTCTAGATGTAGAAGGAAATCCCTGTGGCTTCTCCCTTTCAACCTCCCCGTCCTGAAATGCCCCCACATCTCCACCTCCCCAAAGAGAGGGAGGGCAGGGGAGAGGAGACGGGGAGAAACGATAGCATTTTCATAGACGTAGAGGGTTGGGTTTTGTTTTGCATCTGGTTTTTGTTCTTTTACGTATGTTTGTTTCTTGAGAGGGGTGTTGTTCATGTCTAAATCTTGAGGCATAGGCCAGCTGCAGGTAGGATGGACTCCAGCTTCCGTGGACCAACGTCCAGGCCTCCTGTGAAGGGATTTGGGGAGGATCCCCAGTCATCAGACCGCAGTCCCTCAGAGCAGGTCATGTTATCACTTACCCGAATCTGCAGAGTTCCCCAGGGCCATGACCCTGAGCCGTACCATCTCTTGCAGGCTGTGGGCTGCTCACTGCAGGAAAATTCAGCTGAAGAAAGGTAAGTTCCACCAGGGTGATCCGCTCAGGTTGCAGCCTGTGGCCGCCCCTCCCGCTGCCCCACCCATGGCTGCACTTGTTGACCCGGCACGGCCTCCACACACATTGCAGGTCCCCCTGCAGCAGCTGAGAACAGCTCAGCCCCTCACTGCAGCCGAGAAGACCTCTTAGGAGGTAGAGTCACAGGCCTGTGGTCTCTGACTTTCATCATGGGCCATTTGCCAGGTTTTAGGCTTCGTTTCGTGTTTAAAATAGCTGCCCTGTGATTGGACCATTTCCACACTCTCCCCACATAGCAAATCACCCCACTGTAGCTTATGAACCATCACCTGTGATTGCTTCTCACTTCGGGTGCTAAATGTGTGTCCAAGGTTATGATCAGAACAAGCCTCCTTTGAATGGGGGCACCTGGACCCTTGGGAGGGAGGGCAGCTTGGGAGTATGGCCACAGCAGTGTCCTGTCTGTTCTTTTCTCTCCTAGATAACTCCTCCACCCAAGTGTACAACTACCAGCCCTGTGACCACCCAGACCGGCCCTGTGACAGCACCTGCCCCTGCATCATGACTCAGAATTTCTGTGAGAAGTTCTGCCAGTGCAACCCTGACTGTAAGAGTTCTCCATTTGCTGCAGTAGTCGGCCTCAGCACCCTAGGTTTCCCTCCGCTCCGGCCCCCACCCCCCAGGCCCTTTGCTGCTTACGGGCCTTCTCATATCCTCCTTGCTGTGTTTGAAGCGTTCTCCAGGGAAAACAAGATACTTAAGATCTGGAAAAACCATTTTTTAAAAACGCTGATGTGTATGATTTTAAAAGCAACGATTACACAGAAATCAGCTGCTTTTCCAGCTTCACCTTTCAGGGCAGCATTAAGAAACAGGGGAATCTTTTTCCTTAAAGTGCAAAAACACAGCCTCCCTATCCAGGATATTGTTTTACAACGTATACAGGTTACAAATCTGTGTGTGTCTGTTTTAGTCTCATATCTGGAGTTTTAGCATCAGGTCAGTCTGGATGTCAGCAGAGCGTGGAACAGGGGCTCAGAGTGCTTCTCTCTCACGTCTTATCCCCGCGTGCCCTCCTCCACTCAAGGCTGAGCAGTAGGAAGGCAGCCCCCAGAGCTTGCACACCTTGGTGCCCAGGCAGTTGTGCTGGAAGCACCTCCTAACCCAGAGCAGATATCCATCTTAACCACAGTGGAGGTGATGGGTGTTCATGCTGGGAGGAGTGGAGGAGGATGATAGAACGGATGCATTCTGAAAATGATTCTTGTTTTGGTAGTGAGGATTTACCAGTGAAAAGCACTGATTTCTTCTTCTCTGGGGCACTCTCCACCTCCCTTGCAAATTCTACTAACAAAGCAGGGGAGAGCATTGTTAGGGAATCTCTAGGAAACACATCTCCAGAGTCAAAGCTGCTTTTCTGACTTTCAGGCATGGATGTTGGTAGGCGCTCCATTTTCTCTGAAAAGCACTTGAGTATGTGATTATTGGGAAGGCAGCTTCTCTCCTCTGTTGCCACATACCCTTGAACCCATAACATGGACTTCCCTGCCGTCCCTTGAGTCAAACCCGAGCCCAGCACCAGGCTGCTTCTCTCTCCACCCTTGCCTGCACCCTGCACAGGTCAGAATCGCTTTCCCGGCTGTCGCTGCAAGACCCAGTGCAACACCAAGCAGTGCCCGTGCTACCTGGCGGTGCGAGAGTGCGACCCCGACCTGTGTCTCACCTGTGGGGCCTCGGAGCACTGGGACTGCAAGGTGGTCTCCTGTAAGAACTGCAGCATCCAGCGTGGCCTCAAGAAGGTGAGGGCTTTTCCCGGGACTCGGGGCCAGATGGAGTGGGAAGGACCGAAGGTCCGAGTGGCCCCTTTCTACTGGTTCCTTAGGCAGTTTGTACACCAGTGTCGGTAAATCCTAACAGACACACGCTTTCTGAGTTAATCAAGTGTTTGGTCCCCTTGAGGGATTAGAAAAATGATCCCCTGACCTGGCCAGGCTGAGAGGAGCAGAGAGGAGGGCCATGTCGTTGACATTGTCTGTCTTTACTGGACACCCACAGTGGGTTCCATGGGCTCAGGCCCAGGAGGTCCCCAGGGCTAGAGGAAGGGGTGTCATATCTCCTTTCACCACCTCCCACCAGAACACAATGGCTTAGAGCCTTTTCTGTTTTCAGATCCTCTTACAGTTACTAGCTCTTTCCACCCTGCTCCCCGCAGCACACATCCCCCACTGGCTTGCACACGCCCTGTAGTCTGAGGTTTGACTCCCTCTTCCCCAGCACCTGCTGCTGGCCCCCTCAGATGTGGCCGGATGGGGTACCTTCATTAAGGAGTCTGTGCAGAAGAACGAATTCATCTCTGAATACTGTGGTGAGGTGAGTGCTGTCGGTTTGGCCCACATTCTTATCTGGGGAGATACTGATGAGAAACCCTGATTTTCTGTGGGCCAGACTTCTGTGAATTAATCTCTAAATAACTCAGCTGAGTTCTCATGTGGCCTCTCGGGGGATGCCATAGAACGGTTTGCAGTCCTGAAACAAACCACTCTTTCTTGGGCTTTTTGGCAAGTCAGGCTACTCAAGGGGTGCGGGCAGGAGACTCTGGTCAGCCTTAGTGCTGGGCAGTCTGGGTGGGTGGGGATTGGGAGGAAGGAAGGTGAGCTGTCCGTCCGACGATTCTCATCGTGGTCCTCGATAAGCCCCCTCCCGGCCCTTTCTAGAGGCGGGGTGCGGAGCCCTGAACAGACAGCCACGTCCCCCTGTTTGTTCCTTGTCTGTCTCTGCAGCTCATCTCGCAGGATGAGGCTGACCGACGAGGGAAGGTCTATGACAAGTACATGTCCAGCTTCCTCTTCAACCTCAACAACGGTAGGGAGGCTCTCTTGCATCCCCAGGTGGTCTCGGGCAGGTCTTGCTACCACCTTTCCCTGGTCGTAGTACAGGTTCAGGTCAGCTCTGAGTCTTCCAGGAGATGCTCAGAGCACAGCGGTGAAACTGAACTCAGAGACTCCATGAGCCGTAGTTCACTTGCTTCGGGAGAACCTCCATTTCCGGGTTGTGTTTGTATTCAGAGCACCGAGCACTTACACCTCAGAAATCTCCCTCCCCAGTAGATGGGCGGGGAGGTATGTGCTTCCAGCAAGAAGAGGGGCACCCACGGGGAGCGCTTCCACACGAGGCTGGTTTCTAGCTCCTGTGGGTGTGCTGGCTTCAGAGGCCCCCCTGCATTGTATTGTCTCTGTTACAGTTTAGTTGATTTCAGACTCAGGCTCAGGAAGCTGTAGAGTTGCCTGGTGAGCTCATGGTCTTCCTTGGTTTACTTTATACAGATTTTGTAGTGGACGCTACCCGGAAAGGAAACAAAATTCGATTTGCAAACCATTCAGTGAACCCCAACTGTTACGCCAAAGGTGAGTTCCCAGTAACCTGGGAGGTGGGGTGGGAGACGGATGCTTCATTTACTATGATTTCTATCCATTATTCAGTTTTTTTCATAGCTGAGTTATTTCTTTGTCCAAAGATAATCACGGTTCACGTCTGGTATCATTTTGAGCCTCTCTCGCTCCGTTTTTCAATCTGCTTTTTTCACTGGATACATTATAAACATTTTCCCCAAGACATGAGTCTTTTAAAGATAATTCTTTCCCCCTGTCACTAGCCAGAATAACAGATCTAAAAGCAGAGAGACAACTACCTTCATTGAGTACTTTCTAACTCCACTTCATGTATGTTTTCACTGGGAATTTGGAGAAAATCAGCCCGGACTCACTACTGACTGTTGACTTGGAGTTAAGTAGAAATCTAGCCTTGGGTTTATCCTGTTTCAGTGGTCATGGTGAATGGGGATCATCGGATTGGGATCTTCGCCAAGAGGGCGATTCAGGCTGGTGAAGAGCTCTTCTTCGATTACAGGTGAGGTAGCCAGGAGTAGTCCTAGGGAAGTGACCCCAGAGGTATAAGGGGTGGCTGTTGAAACTGATTTGGGGACTTAAGGTGAGTGATACGGATGAAGGAGAAGATCTCATGGTGGGCAAGGCTTTTTCTTTGTTCTGATCTCTGATGCCTTGCCTCAGAGCGGGAGCCTTGTAAACTGCTGGTAGGGAGTGGGAGGGGAAGTGAAACGGGAGGGGACTCCTTATTTTCAATCTCAAAAGCCTTAGTAGTAACCTGGTTCCTCCTCCTGCTTTGGGACAGGTACAGCCAAGCTGATGCCCTCAAGTACGTGGGGATCGAGAGGGAGACCGATGTCCTTTAGGCCTCCTGGGCCCCTCGCCAGCACTTATGGTAGCGGCACTGTCCTGCTTTCATGCACACACCACTGCTGCCCCAGTTTCCTGCACTGTGTGTCTCCCACACCGAGAAACCCCCACCCGCTCCCTCTGTAGTGAGGCCTCAGCTGTGTCCAGCGGGGGCAAAACTGTCTCAGTGAGAGGGGAGACAGAGGCAGCTAGGGCTTGAGCTCCCAGGAGAGAGCTGCACAAGTGGGAGACCAATCTCAGGCCTCGGAGGAAGAGAGCACAGGCTGGGGGCGGGTGACTTACGCTTGAGTTCTCATCAGCTACCCAGGCTGTGGGCCTCGGGAGTTAACTTGGACGGTTCCTAACAAGCATTACCCTAACTTTCCAAATCAAGAGTCCTTCTGTAGTTGGGTTGCCAGCATATCTCTCTGTGGTCCTAAGACCTGGAGAGGAGAGGCTAAGTGAAGTTTGGTACCTGGAGCTTATGAGTGGTCAGGGTTCAAGGCGAGCCTGGCGGGCAGCACAGACCGAACTCAGAGGGGAGATGGGTCATCTTACTACCTCTTTCCTCCTGACAGGCTTCAAACTGAAAGAGTGTGGGTTCTAAGTAAAGATATTCAATGCTGGGAGAAGGAAAGCTGAGTGCCATCCTTCCACAGGCAGAGAGTGAGAACCAGCCTGACGACAGTAATTAAACTGCTAAGCTTGGGGCCCAGCAGGCTTTGAGCAACCTTCTCTATATACTCTGGAGATGGATAGACACGTTTTCAGATTCCCGGGAGCAGGTACCAGTGCCCTGTCAGCCCCTTCCAAAGTTCTGGCTTAGCGACTGCAGGCAGGCATTACGCCACCACTGAAGAACTGGGGGGGGCGGGGCGGGGGGGTCGTGCAGCCTGGGTGTGATGCTCTGGTTCCCTGCAGATATAGTTGTTTTCAGGCCTTTCATTCCCCTTAGAGGCTGGGAGCCACTCTTGCTCCTCTCTTCCGGGTACAGGGGTACAGGCCTGGACTAGAGAGGGGGGAGGTTAGTGGTTGATTACTTTCCTGTCTGTAGCCCCTGCTGTTGGAAAGGACGAGTTGACAGTATGTGTGGAGGTGAGCAAGGAGCTCCCAAATTGCACGTGTTTGGGATGGCATCACGCATGCGGTGCAGACTGGCAGAAGGTATCTGAAGTGTCGAGAAGCAGGCCGGCCACCTGTGCCAGTTCATGATGCCGTTCTTTCTGGGATTCATGCAAAGCACTTTATTTCCTTTAGAAGGTCTATAGATGGAGGTGGAGTTTGAGCTAAGGTCTCTGGGGTCCCTGCCCAAATCTCGTTCCTGAGGGAGGAGGGGGAAAGAGACAGCGGAAGACTCTCCTTCAGTTCTGTCTTATGTCATGGTGGAGGCAGGAGGAGCTGCCTTGAAACAGAAGAACTGAGTGAGAATGGCGCCAGCTCTGAGAGCCGCCCCTGTGTCAACAGCTGGTGCTGAGCTGCAGGGAACAAGGAGCATTGTGCTGGGGAAAAAGACATGGGCAGGTACAGACTGGCCTAGGGAGTGTTAGGTACGGGAGCGGGCTTCTCCCTTCTCTCTGGGGAATTAGAGCCTCTCTTCCCCAGTCTGTGTCGACCACCCCCTTCCCCTAACCCCACTGGCTGTCCCATGAAGCAAGGAGTAGGGTTCCCTCTGGCCAAACTGTCACCTAGGGATTTTTGTGGAACGTGCATGCACGCACGTGCGTGCGCGCACACACACACACTCACATCCTCTCACTCACCACACTTGTGGGCACACATGCAGCCAGCACTGAGCACACGCCTAGCTAGTTCCTGACAGAAGCCTCTTTCCACCAGACTGGGCCAGCCCCCACTATGATTCTGAAATCTACACCTGCTGTGGTCTGTATGCATTGTGTATAGGGGACACCCTCTAGCTGGACTGTGGGCTCCAAATTACTCATCAATTATAGGGAAAAACCAGAGACAGATGAAGGAGGAAGAGTTAGGGCTGTCTGAAATGCCGGGGGCTGGCTATAAGGAGAAGATGGGGGAAAAATTATATCCAGCCTTTGAGAGGCTAGGCTGACCCCACCCTTCCCTCCGTGTACAGAATCACTGTGGTTGATCCCCTCCCCCAGTGTCAGACCACTACTACTGCTGTTCCTCCAGCATTCCCGTCCTTATCCCCTGCTGTCCCCCACCTTTGAATGACGGGTCTTAACCCCTCCCCCTCAGACATGTAATGATGGATGGAGCAAGGTGGTGGGGACCGGCGGGGGGAGGCTGGTATATGTGCGGCTCTATTGCCAGTGAATTTCACGCACTTTAAAGTCCTGTGGCTTGTGACCTCTTATCTGAATAAAGTGGTAGAATCCATTTTGGCAAGTTGTATACTGTGTGCTTCGGGGTCCAGGGATGGACCCTGGAAGGATCCAGGGATGGTGGTACAGGGGCAGCTCGGGTTGAAGCTGTAGCATTCTGATCTCCGCTTGTCCACGGAGATCTGGGGTTGGGGGAGATCTGGGGTTGGGGGAGATCTGGGGTAGGGTGTTGGCAAGAAGCAAGCAGGCTTCCAGTAGGTGATGCAAGGATTTTGAGTGCTCCCCATAGAGTTTCTGGAGCCGTCAGATTAGCTGCCTTAAAATCATCCCACTGTGCCCTAACCACGACGCCAGCTACCACGCACAGACTTAGGCTCTGTCACTCTGCTTTATTAGAACAGCTCCAAGTCCGAGAGCACAGCTTCAGAGTGGAGGCCGGATCAGGCTTGGGTGAATGGCCAGCAGACCTCATGAGACTTCCAACACAGGAGAAGCACACTACAGACCGTGGGCACAGCACAGGACAGGACAGTCGATTGATTTTTTTCTTTTATATATAAACTGATAATTTAAAAAATTAGAGTAATATATAGAGTTTCTCTAGAGAGAGACATTGCAACAAAAAATATATATAAAGAATATGACCTCCGGGGCAAACGAAGCAGCATCTCTGAGCGGAGGAAAGAGGGCTCCTCATGCATTGGAGAGGGGGGCCAAGCCTTTGGACAGGCACCAAGGCTACTGCATATCTTGGAAGAGGGAGGAAGAGTAGAGGGCTGGCTAGTCAGCGTGTCTGCGTTATTCTCTCTACATTGCAAGTTTTTTATGGCTTTGGCTAAAGCATGTAAAGCAGTGGAGGTACTAAGGTGCTAAACTGAGGCCTCTCGGTCTCTGTAACAAACAAAAAACGGGGGTGGGAGACATCAGTGAAGCCCTCCCTAATCCCCAACTGAGTGGAAGCCATGGAAGATGTTCTGCAGGGGAGGGGGGAGGCTGGGGGGTATGATTCAGCAGACTCCTCCCCCCATACCCCGTGCATCCCTGCAATCCCACACACCTGTCCCTGCTGAGATTGAATATTTGAAGGGAGGCAGTTAATCCCCCCTGCACTCTGTTGTTAATCCCTGGCAGCAGCTGGGACAGGGATGGCAGGAAGGGCCTGTCTTAACCCCATGAGGCTTCTCTGGGGCAGGCAAACAACCAGGAGCCTGGGGAAATGGGGACGGGCAGGGCATTGGTTTAGGCAGTGAGGCTCAGCCACTCCCTTTGGTCCCGTCTGTAGCTCTGCCCACCACACTTGGCAGGAGGGAAATCCCCTGCATGAGCAGAGCCAGCTAAGAGGAGCCAGATGTCCCTAACGGGTGGGGTAGAGGCAGGGATTGGGGAATTTGGAGGAGATGGACTTGGTCCCTGAAGCCCTTCTCCTGATTCATTCGGACCTAGACTCCTCCAGGATCTGGGGTAGGTTTTGGTCCCGGGGGCCAGGGGCTGGGGCTGGAACTTGGGTAGAAGCTGGTGTTGGGGCCGGTTCTGGGGCTTGGGCCGGGCCTGAAGTAGGTAGGGGAGGTTTGCTGCCAGGGTGGTAATCGTGAGTGGCCTTGGGCTCATTGGTGTGGTAGGAGCCCTTGTAGCGATGATTTTGCAGATAGAAGAGCACCAACATTCCCACCAACCCCAGCAGCAAGAAGACCACCAAAACTGAAAGAGAAAAAAAGGAACAATTCAGGGCAGATCTTTGGGGTTTCACCTATATACATACACACATGTATGCTTTTGGCCTAAAGCATACGTGTACAAGAGCGTCAGCTGTATGGCCACATCAAGCCATTCCTAAGTATCTGGTAGGTCTAAATTCCTGGCTCATCCCCCTATTTCTAACATTCTCTTTCCACATCCCTGGTACTTACCCCAATTTCTCATCCCTCTGGATGTTACTGCACCCCCATTTCCTCATCCCTTAGCTTTAGCCTCATTTTATTTTTTAATTTTCTTATAACAGTTTTATTGAGATATGGTTTACGTACCATAAAATTTACCTTTTTATAGTGCAGTAAAGCTCCTTTTAATAAACAGTTCCTGCCCAGTTCTGGGACCTTTTAGGTATTGAACACCTGACTTTGGTGGAACGTAATGACCACGATCTAGCAGATAAGCATGTGACTTAAGCTGCTCATCAGGAAGTGGAGATTATCTGATCCACAAGGTCATAAGGTCAGCTGTGACCAGCAGTGGGCTACCACTGAGAAGAGATGGTATATGGGGTCAGGCACTGATGGGCACGTCGCTGTAAAAGCTTTAGCCCCATTTTGATATTTCATTTCAATTAAAAGTCTATAGCATCCTCAGACATTTAAAAATCTCCAACCTGGTTATCAGCTACCTTCAGCATAGCCTGTCTCATCCTTCTGGGCGCCACCACGCACCTAGTGCCTTCACCACCCCTCAGCCCTGAGGATACGGGGCAGGGAGGCAACGCTGACGGCCAGAGGGTAGAATGAGGAGGTCAGGGTAGTGACTGTGCTACTCACAGCCCAAAAGTATGGCAACCCATCCGTCATCGTGGTAGTATGGGAAGTCTGAAAAAGAGAAAGCACCAGGTAGGAGAAGCCGCCTCCAGGTTAAGAATCATTTCCTTTCCCTGTTGTCCCTCTCTTCCCTTCCTTTATTGTGTCCCAGGGATGTACCTGGGGGCAGATACCAGGGGTCCAGCTCAGGCGGCACCTCTGAGACGAGACGTGGCATGGCTCCGCAGTTAGACTCAGACAGTTCTCCCTGAACGCGAAGGGCCTCAGCCAGCTCCGAGGTCATGGGTCGAGGTGTTCGGAAGTGGCTCTTGAGGGGGGCCACATTGTTGAATCGGACACCAGACAGGCAGCCCGAGAAACCTGGTGTGTTGTAGCGCTGGATCTCCGGGTCAATCACTCCCGTCTCTGAGGGAGAGGCAGCCAAGAAAGAAATGGGCTTGGACCACCAATAGCCCTGCCCCCTCTCACCATCGCTAGGTTCCCACTCTTTATCAGCACCTTCAATGCCACTCCCCGTCCTTCACTCCCCTCTGGGCTCCAGGGACTTCACCCACAGCTCCTTACCCAAAACGCCCTCTCAGCCCCAGCTTACCCATAACGCGCCCCAGATACAAGGCCTTGGGTGAGTCCAGCTGGCTGTCCACCAACAGTGAGAACTTCTGTTCTGTCAGGGGGAAGTAGTCCACCTGAGTGGGGAGGGGAAAGGAGATGAGGGAGGGAGAACCGGGGGCAGACGTAGCCTAGGCCAGGCTGGAACTCTCCTCTCCCAGTTGGTGGTGAGTCCTAGCTCAGTCCCAGGTGGGGAACCCCTGGACCCAGACATAGGATTTGGTATTAAAAACCTGACAACCTGGTTTTGAGCCCTGTCTTCGCAGCTTACGGTGGTTTGACTTTGGGAACACCACTTTACTGTCTGAGCCCCTTTAGTGATTTGTCAAACGAAGATAAGAAGAGCTGCCTACCTGAACCACCTCACAGAGAGGTTGTGAGGTCCCATGAGATTACACACATGAACATCCTCTGTAAATTGGAACATGCTCTACAAATGCTAAACATTTGGCATTTCCCACTGCCGCAACCTAGATGGCAAGGTTGAGGTCTGAACGGGCCCGCCTCCCTCGTCCCCCTCCCCCTGCACGCACCTGGATGAAGAGGTTGCGGTAGACCCGGGTGAGGTTGACGCTGTGGGGCTGGCCGTCAGTCACGGGGCGGGTGGTTAGTTGGTACACGTAGGGACTGGTGCCCAGCTGGTAGCGCAGCTGCAGGGTCCCTGTAGGGTGTGGAGGAGGAAGAGGGGGGTCTCCTCTCAGCTCCCAAAGCCCCCATCTTGTAAGAGCACTTGAGTCCTTGTATTGGTCAATCGATAGTTACGAGAATGGAGGGCACCCAGAGACAGCTGGAATTGAGAGCGAGAGCCTCGGAGGGCTTACCGTCTTCCTTGATGAGCACAGCCATGTAGTCACGCACAAAGGAGCTGACGTAGAGCAGGACGGCGGGGGCGGAGTGGGTGCTGAAGCTGAAAGACACCTCCTCTCCAGTGACATTATAGACAGGTCCACGGTAGCCCGGCACCGGCCGGCCAGGCCGCGGGTAGTCAGGCAGGCGGTACCCAGGGCCGTGGTAGCCGGGCGCGTAGCCGGGGGTGTCGTAGCCGGGGATGTAGCCGGGCTCGTAGCCCGGCACTGGCCGGCTCAGCATGTGGGAGAACTCGCGGGCTGCGGAGCGCAGCGCTGACTGGAGGTTATAGCGCATCCAGGTGCCCGGCTCAAAGAAGCCGCCAATGTCTGAAGGCAGAGGTAGTGAGGTCAGGGCCCCCGTTCCCACATTCAGACGCTGTGTATGTCATCCACACACACCCTCTGGCACGTGTCCCCAGTTTCAGCCACCACCACAACCCGTCTCCATTCACTTTTAGGTCCTCTGGCACCCCTGTATCACGGAATGGAATCTTAATATCATGGGAAATGTAAAAGATCATCTAATCTAACCCCTGCGTTTTACAGCTGGGGAAAGCGAGGCTCAGAAATGGGTAGCTACTTGCCTAGGGATACACAGTAAGTGGACAGTCAAGATTAGAATCGAGATACCATAAGCCCATCTGGTACACCTGCCACTACTCACACTTCCGAACCAAAACCAAAGGTCTTCTGTCAGTCCCTTAGTCCCTGTATCTCCCTACCTCACCAGACTTCTCCCACCAGTGACCTCCCTGCTCACTCATCCCCCTAGACCAGGCTTAGGGAGGCTGCAGTCTGGGTACATGTGCAGAATCTTGCGATGGTGAATGTCAAGGCTTGCCTTAACCAAGGACCAGGTTGTAGACATGTTTTAGGAGTGAAGCGATTGTCGAATAGGAAATGGCATAGGAGGGCATCGTGCAGCCTGAGGGGGATATGCTTGCAAGTGGGGTGACCTGTGTTCCCTCGGTGACAGTGGGAAGATGGGGAAGTTATTTGCATGTTGCTTTTGATCTTTTTCGTGCCAGCTAGCTGTACCATCCCTTCCTTGCCCCACTTTATGCCTTTGGAGTCACCCAACATCTTCAACTGCCTGACTGCCCCAGCTCAGAGCTCAGGAGCCCAGGACGACCACAGTTTTCCCCGATGCTGACTTTGTGCCCACCTTCCTTTCCTGCCCTCCCTACATCCCATTATGGCTCCCTGTCCTCCCATAACCAGCAGCACTAACCGTGGTTGCAATATGGCCCGTCAAAAGCCGTGAGGTCACAGTCACAGGTGTAGTAGCTGTAGCGCTCCACGCAGCGGCCTCCATGGAAACAGGGGAACCGGGGGTGGGCGCAGTGGCCCGTGCAGTTGGGTGAGGTACCCTCAGAGGCATTGGCACGGCCCTCCAGGTTCAGAGTCACTCCGTTCAGACGCATAGCCCTCAGGCAACCCACGAAGGGCCGCCTCTTAAGCTCCGCAGATCCTGGGGAAGTTGGGCAGGTCAAGAAATGGGTGTAGAGCCAGAGACAGGGATAAGCATTGGGGTTCGGAAGGGAGCCAAGGGGGCTAGAAGAACAGAATAGATGCCAGGGACTGGAGAGGAAAGGTGGGCCTTTGGCTCACTCTGAGGTCGAGGGGATCGGGACCTAAGACACAGGGTTCCTGGAAACAAGGAGAGTGGCCTTGAGAGCGGGGGAAGGTGTCAGAGGCTTCAGACCTGCCTCTGGGTTGCTGCTCACCAACATAGAGGGGCTGGTCGTACTCCAGCCAGATGTAGGTCTGCAGGGGCATCGGCCGCACCACCCAAGGCCGGTGATCCACGCGGAGCCGGGCCTGCTTCACATTGATTTCAGCCCGGACCAGGTGCCACTCGTCATCGTTGAACTCAAAGTCATCGGAGTGCACTGTCAGGTTCTCATCCCCATTCCCCACGTCGAAGGCGAAGACCACATCCCGGGATGCTGGACAACGTTGGGGGTTAGGGGGAGAGGACTCAGACCTCCAAGATCCCTCACAGGTTCACCTGATACAACCCCTCTTCTTCACCCTTTGGAGCTCCTTGAATGTCCCTCCAATCTGTCTACAGCCTGGGACAAAACCCATAAACGGCTTAAAACCTCATACCCTGGACTTCCCTGGTGGCGCAGTGGTTAAGAATCCGCCTGCCAACGCAGGGCACATGGGTTCAAGCCCTGGTACGGGAAGACCCCATATGCTGCGGAGCAACTAAGCCCGTGTGCCACAACTACTGAGCCTGTGCTCTAGAGCCTGCGAGCCACAACTACTGAGCCCACGTGCCACAGATACTGAAGCCCGCACTCCTAGAGCCCGTGCTCCACAACAAAGAGAAGCCCCCGCAATGAGAAGCCCACGCACCGCAACGAAGAGCAGCCCCCGCTCGCCGCAACTAGAGAAAGCCCGCGTACAGCAACGAAGACCCAACGCAGCCAAAAATAAATAAATAAATAAATAAATACATGTATAAAAAAAGAAAAAAACCCTCATACCCCTGGTCTCTCTCAAATTCCCAGACCCATGGAGCCAGCTTCCCAGCCCCACTTCTCAGGTTAGAAGCATAGCTCATCAGGTAGAAGACCCCCACACACCAGGAGTCCAGCTTCCTTACAAGTCAGGGACCTAAGGCCCAGAGAGGCTAAGTGGGCGCTCGGGGTCACGAAGCCAGCTGTCAAGACAGAGCTGGGGGACTTCCCTGGTGGCGCAGCGGTTGAGAGTCCGCCTACCAATGCAGGGGACGCGGGTTTGATCCCTGGTCCGGGAAGATCCCACATGCCTCGGAGCAACTAAGCCCATGTGCCACAACTACTGAGCCTGCGCTGTAGAGCCCGCGAGCCACAACTACTGAAGCCCACACGCCTAGAGCCCGTGCTCCGCAACGAGAAGCCACCGCAATGAGAAGCCTGCATACCACAACGAAGAGTAGCCCCCGCTCTCTGCAACTAGAGAAAGCCCACACAGCAACGAAGACCCAATGCAGCCAAAAATAAATTAATAAATAATAAATAAATTTATAAAAAAAAAAAAGAGCTGGGTGTAGAAGCCAGCGCCATCTGAAGCCCTTTCCATGCTGCCTCGCAGAGGGGCATCTTACCCCTTGTCGCTTGTCCCAGCCTCCACCCACCCCACACCTCCCCAGGGATCTTCATCCCCCGGTAACGTCTGCCTGCTCACTGTTGAGTTCCACCCGCACGTAAGGTCGGCGCCACTGGCAGTAAGGGCCCCCTGTATTCTCCAGGAAGACTCCTGAGGGAGCCGAGGTCCTGAAGTAGAAGGAGACATCAAGGCTGTGGTTGGCCTGGATTGGGGGAAAGCGCAGTGCAGCCCCAGTGTGGAAGGCGATGGTGTTCCAGGAATTTCCTACAAAACCAGATGGAGGAAGGCCTTGTCAGCGAGGTAGGAGGGGGGAAGAGTGAGGCAGCCTCAGATCGGGGGGAGACAGGGCAAAAGGGGACAACTAGGGGTCCCCAGGGAAACTTAAGGCGTGTAATGAAAGAGAGGAAGGTGCCGAGGAACAACACAGGTGTGGGCATATCACACCAGGAGCTGGGGTGTCTGGCAGTGTGTCCTAGAGACCCCCAGTGGATCAGGTAGACTAGATTTTGGAGACTGGAGAGCTGACCCTGGGAGGGTGCACACAAAGGGTCTGTCACTCACGATCACCATAGCAGCGCAGAGGCCTCAGGAAGAACTGGGCCTCGGAATTGGAACGGTTCGTGTCCCCCACCACCACCTGAGTGACAGGCAAATGGTCCACAAAAGTCAGCAGGCCCTTGTCGGTTCTCCTGTGGGGACAGGATGTGGTGGCTCAGCCTCTGCCGCTCAGCTGTCCCTGGCGTCCTGAAAGCCCTGTCCCTTTGCCCCCCCCTTACCACTGGGGCTGGTCGGCATCACAGTTACAGTGTAGAGCGGGGTCCACACAGCTCCGGTCCAGACCACAGGCACAGCGCTGAATGCCGGGCTGCGAGCCACCCCAGTAGAAGTGCTGCTCCTCATTTCGGCCAATCCAGAAGCTATAGGGGTAGCCTCCTGGGGAAGAGGCGCAGGCAGTCTCCAGGCCCTGCCCTCCGTTAGCCTCTGGGCTCCTCTCTCACCCTTCCAACCAGCCCAGACCCTTTCTTGAATCCTGTAGCCCAGGGCTCCCTTGAACCCTCTAATCCTCTTCTCCCAGACCCCACCGGTCTCTCCTCCAGCTCTCCACCTTGCCCTCCCCACCCCCACCCCCCCTAACCTGCAGTGTTGAGCAGCCGGGAATTGTAGCAGGAGAACTCAATCCACTGTTCACAGTGCTGGGAAGCATTGGCCAGGGCACTGACTTCCTCCCAGGATGCATTCCAATACTGGACGGCCCCGAGGAATGGCCGCTCCATGCTAGAACCTGTCACCCGAGTTGTCCACAGCCTGTCATGCCTCACAACTGTCCAGGCCCGGTTCTCTGGGGGAGGCGGATGAGACAGAGCTGTGGCTGGAGATGGGCATTCCCTACCCATCTCCCTGCCCCGCCCCCAGCACCACTACTGCAATCCAGAGACAAGAAACGTGGCCAGCAGCTCCATTTCAGCCCAGCTTTAGGCCCCCAACGTCATAGGCCGGAGATGAGACAGCTGGAATGCATCAGGAAGCTGGGATCTACCTGCAAGGCTAGATTACAAATCCCTGAGTGTCCCCTTCCCCCTTCTGTCCTCCTTTACCCCCACCACCATTTAATCTCACTGGCCCCTGTCCACGCTTCCATCCTTCCATTTCCCCCACGCTCCCGCATTGCCTCGTCAGCTGCCCCTCCACCACCCATCAGAGCCACTTACCTCGGATATCACAGTACACTACAAATGGCTTCAGGGGGCCACTCCCATCAGGATCAATGGTGAAGTTGCCAGAAGTTTTCCCACTGAGCCGATAAGCCTCACAGGATTCCTTATACAAAGCTGGTTGGTGGTGAGGTGGGGAAAAGGCAGTTATAGGGTCAGGGGGCTAGGAGGGCCAGCCCTACCATCTCTAGCGGCCTCAGGATTGCCAGAAACCTCCTGACCTCCCCTGTCTCTGACTCTCCCCCGTACCCAAGCTGGCTTACGTTGGTGGCAGGTCTCCCCCTTGTAGCCTGTCAGTTCACAATAGCAGATGAAGTCATCCCAAGACTGGTAGCAGCGTCCATCATGCTCACACATATTAGGGCTGCACCTAGGTGAGGGGGTCAGCACCGAGGGAAGGAGCCTTATGGGGAGCTTGAGAGTACGGTCTGATCCTTACACGCCTCACTCCCAGCTCCTGGGAGCACCAAAACCCAGTGTAAACCTACTCCACCTAACACGCTTAAATGCTGGGGAATTAGGCAGGCCTCAGGGCTCAAGTACTATACCGTCTCCCCTTCCCCAAAGGAATAAATAATGCCTTACTTCCCCCACCCCCCAAATAAAACCCTCGAGGACCAAAAACAGATGCTTCGTTTCCATTCTGAGCATGTGTCACTTTAAGGGAAGAAATAGAAGGTGAGAGGACAAGGAGGAATCATCCCCAGGTAGGAGACTTTGGAGCTGGGACCAGGAGAAGGGAGATCATTGAGAAAGGCCATTCCCATCATTGGGAGACCATGGAAGAGGGCTTTGGAGGGGTCACCTCTTGTAGGGAGAGGGGCTTCTGGATACCTATCAGTGATGCCACATGTGTCAAAGAGGACCTCAGCATAGTATCCAAGCCGCCGGCCCTCCACCAGAGTCAGGTTGACCAGTTGACCATCCACCTTGAGCAGCTCCATGCAGCCATGGAACGCCGTCTGGTTGGAGTGGCAGCCCGATCGACTGGCTGGCTTGGGACAACCTGGAGCAACCACCCCTGTGAGGCCCTCCCCAGGGGAGACTCCAGACCCTCCCCCAGGGAGATGCCAAGGGAGAGCCAGACATGAAGGAAGGAAGGGGAATAGTAGACAATGACAGTGACCTTCCAGTCCCCAAGGCCCCAGAGGGACAAGAGGGATTTACTGCTACAAAACTCTCCATGTAGCCCTGTCTGGGTGGACTTAGATGGGGCCTTCCCACCCAGAGACAGGGGTCTAGCCAGGTCGGCCTCCACTTACCTCCAAAGAAGTATGAGGTTCCTGTACGGATCAGCAGTGGGTATGAGACCCTGACCTCTGCCCCCTCCACATCATCAATGCTGATGACTGCATGGTTTTCCTGTGCCACGAAATTCACCTCGTGCCAAAAGCCATCATTCAGGCGGAACCCTGGACAGGACAGGAAGATGGTGTTGGGGGGGGGAGGGGCACCACGTTCTAGAAGAGTACCTAGAGCGGGGAGGCAGCAACCCCACTCTGTGTCCTAACAGTAGCCTATGTGCCTCCCATTTTTACACTTATCAACCTGAGTGGTGACATCTCTGAATGTCTCTCTTCACTGTGTGGAACCCCAGTGGCTGACACAAAAGTCGTAACTGAATGACACCTCCAGAGACCCTCCGGAACTGGAGAGTACCAGGATTCTCGGCCTTCCTGCTTCTCCTTAGCTCCTCAGATCTGCCCCGCCCTCCAACTCCCAGCAGCCTCCATCCACTCCCACCTTTTCCCAGGGCCCGGGGACCTCCTGCCCTGCTCCCTCCCTTCACTCCCTCACCCCTCTCCGGTGTGCAAAGGCTTCAGTCCAGGCCTACAAACTCCTCCACTCTTTGCCCTTCTCTGGCCTCCCTGTGCCTCCCCCTTCCCTCCTCCCCTCACCAGCAGCAAACTGAAGTTTCTTTCGGCCAGTCTGCACGATGGACACATTGACCTGCCCTTCACTGAGCATCAGCTCCACGTGGCCCAGCCCGTCCCCCAGGCGGGAGAAAAGTAGCAGCCCGGTGAGATCCCAGGTACGGAAGCGAAAAGAGACCGCGAGGCGGCCTCGGCGAGGGAAGCCAGGCACTTGCACGAAGTTGTGAGGACCTCCAAAGTTGATGGGGTGAGGAACCGGGTCCAGGCAACGGAATGCCACCTTACCCTAGGGACGAAAGTGAGGATCCGTCAGCACCTGAGCCGACGCCCCGCCCCACCTCTGTGAGGAGTGAGGTTCCCTGGGTGCACCTGCCCATCTCCCCCAGAAACATGTCCAGCTGTGGAGGAGGTCTCCAGCCACCAAGTCGGCCTGCAGGACTCTCTCCTGATCTACATCGTCTCCAGGGGCGACGGCTCCTTTGCTTCCTTCCAGCGTGGAGAGGCGATTTCCCGCCTGCTTCCCGGAAGCAGTGCCTGATTACGCTCCTGAGTTCGGGTGGGGGGAGCACCCACACCCACACATCGAAACAGCCCTGGGTTCAAGTCCCTCCTCAGCCCCTGCGCAGCTGCGTGACCCCTGGTGGAGCCACTCAGGGTCGCTACACCTTATTTTCCTCAGTTATAATTGAGGAGATGCTTAGACCGCACCACAGCTTTTAACTGGGGGGTTGGGAGCTGGCCTTTTGCACTTCCTGTGAGTCAGTGATGACACCATCACCCCCACTTGAGCATCCAGCTGGGGAGAGGGGTCCTCGGCTTTTACATGATTCGCAATATCTCTTCCCATTCCACCTCGTGGTTCCAAGTGGCTTTGACGCCCCAGTCCTCCCAGATCCCCCTGCCTACTGGCCTCGAAGGTGATCCGTGAATGGCGCCGCACGGCCAGGTCCGCGATGTTGACTCGGTTGAAGATTACGTTTTCCATGCAGCCGCGGAAATTATGCCGATAGGCAAGGTTCTTCTGCGCGGCGCCCACCAGACCCCCGATGAACATCTGCGGGGCGGAGTGAGGAGTACAATACAAATGGCTTCAGGGGGCCACTCCCATCAGGATCAATGGTGAAGTTTCCAGAAGTTTTCCCACTGAGCCCGGCAAGCGCGGCAGCGCGCACGCCTTTCTCACGCTCCGCCCCCCCCCCACCGCTGCCGTACACTTTCCCACGCTCCAGGCAGATTGAGTTCTATAAGACTTGAGACACACAGTGCCCCAGTATTGAAGCTGGAAGCTCGCTGGGCCTCCCCAGGCTTGGGTTCTAGCCCTGACTCCACCACAAATTGGCTGCATGCCCTTAGGTAAGTCAATGAACCTGTCTGGGATTCTTTATCTGCAGATCAGGGCCTGAAGGGGGCAATTTTCTCATCCTGTCCGATCCCCCAAATCCAGATTTCCAGACTCCATCTCAGTAGTTCTGGGGTGGAGTCCGGGAATCTGTGTGCTAACAGCAGCAGCAACAACAAAAACCCAGGCCTTTCTGGGAGTTTGCCAAGAGCTGCTAGCATATGCAGACACCCAAAAGCAGAGTCTTACCTCTGGTAGAGAAAAGTGCTGTCCCCCACCGGCCCACCCAGCATCCCACTTCACCAAATGGCTCCTCCCCTCTCCGCTCACCTCGGTGTCCAGGTTCAGTCTCTCGAAGTCGCCATTGAGCACGAAGCGCTGCTCGTAGCCGTCCAGGGTGAGATTTGCTTCGCGGCCAAATCGGTCCACGCGTACGTAATGCCAGTGCTGGTCATTGAGGACGCCACCAGCGCTCACGGTTGTGTGACCGGGCCTTGGCTGGATGGGGCTGCTGCCTGAGGGTAGGGTGGGGCGGGGTCAGACCTGGAACCTGGAAAACCCAAGTGAGCCCTACTGCCCAGCTAGTCCCCAGGCAGAGCAGCACAGAGGAGGGACTGCCCAGGGCCCAGGGCAGCCAGGGAGGGTGGGCATACAGAGACTGGACTACCCTCAGCCTGGGATGGAGCAGTGGCCATTGACAAGTATGGACTTAGAGTAAGCCATTTAACCTCTCTGAGCCTCTGTTTTCCTATCAGTAAAACTTGAGGCACGATAGTTGCTTCTACCTCATCATGTGGATGTTATGAAGAGCGATTGAGATGCAAAATAATAACGCTTTAGGCGTGTGTGTATACGTATATACAACGTTTCTACAATGAGGAAACAGACTGCAGGAGTGCTTGTCCCGCTGGTAGGTGGTAGAGCTGAGACTGGAATCCGCTTCTCCTGATCCCGAGTCCAGTGTTTTGCTAGCACCAAATTTTACACAAAAAAGGTGGGTTGGTCCAAACACTAAGGAAGGGAAGGATAAGGAGTGGGGTGCGGCTTCGCGGAGGAGGTGCAACAGGAGACGTGGGAGGAGAGCCTCAGGCTTTGCGCCGGGATCTCTGAGCTCACCCAGGCTCATGTGCAGCAGCAAGTGCGCCCCCTGCAGCTCGAGTGTCACGTAGTCTCCCTGGGCGCCCTCGGCGTGCAACAGGAGCCCGTCCTTCTCTTCGGTCTTGAAGCTGAAGGCGAACACGTCCCACAGACTCCGGCTGACCCCTCGCGGGAAGCGGTACGAGATGGCATCATCGCCATCGAAATAGAGCACGTCGGACTCTGCGCGAGGGGCACTAGGTGGGTTGGGGACCGGGGAGACTCTGTCTCCCGGGCACCACCCCCACCCCGCCCACGACCTCACACCCTTACTGTAAGGGCAGCCGTAGAGGCCGAGCCTCAGGCCGATCTTGCCGCGCGGGTTCCAAGCCAAGGGCACGATGCGGATGTAGCGCGCCGTGAAGTGGTAGTGCAGGTCGTGGCGAACCACCGCCGACTCGTTCACGTTACCGAAGAAGGTCTGAGGGGCAAGGGAAGAGGAGTGACCACGCCCCCACCCTCTGCTTGTTTCTCCACAGCCTCCCAGTCCACAGTTGTCGCATCTAGCCAATCTCGACTTCTGGAAGGCAAACACTCCTTATCTCCCCTGCCTTCATGGCTTTACACAAACACAGTTTCCCTAGCCTAGAGCGTCCCATTATATCCTCAAAGGTCAACTCAGATGTCACCACCTTCATGAAGCTCTCCCAGATTTTACCCTGAAGTATGTTAAACCCTGTCACTGGGAATATCTTGCACACATGGGGAGCCGACAATCCCTCCGGACTGAGTCCCTGGGGAGGAAGTCACTGCTCCTCATCTGTGCCCTCACCACTGCCTGCTGCCCCTCCCCCAAGATTGTGCCTGGCCCAGCCCAGTTCACAGAGCTGAAAAGGTTCCCCAAGTGTGTGCGCAGGGAGCCTGGAGTACCGCGTTGTGCCCTCGCTGATAGAACGGTGTCCAGCTGTCCACTCGGTCGCCATAGAGCAGCATGTAATGTGTGACCCAGTCCCAAGAGTTAAAGGAGCCCTGCGTGGCCACAGCCCGGATCCGGTGCTTCTTCATTAGGTCGATCTGGAGCCAGGGATTTGGGTCTCCAATCCGGGGAGACCATCCGCTTATGCCTATAGAAGGGGCAAGGCCTTTCACCACTGGCTCCCCATTCACCTCCAGCCCTCCAGAGTCCCCCACCCCACCATGGGGCGCCACCACGCTCACCGTGCAGCCGGGCAAAACGGGGTGCGGTGAAGAGCCCATAGTAGGAGGAGGCACCCAGGGAGCGTGCATACAGGGGCCCAACCAGCTCCTCGTCACAGCCGTCTGGGTTGGGGGAACAGACATGTTGATCAGGGTGGCCCCTCCCAGTCTTCCCAAAGGCCCAGCACGCTGAGCAACCGGAGCTCTTTCTTCTCTCTCCCCCATTGCAGACCCAGCCCTAACTTAAACCATCTACTCAACCTGGTCTGCAGCAACAGCTGCACGCTTCAGGGAGGCTGCCTTCTTCTTCTGAAAGAACCCGTAGGCCAGACCCTGCCTAGTACCAGCTGGGGTTCAGTACACCCACAAACACAATCCCAAACCTCAGCATCTTTTAGAACCTGAGTCACCCCAAGACACCAATCCAGCCCCAGCCTTAGCCTCAATCCCAGTCAGCAGCACCCACAGACCTGCACCAACCCCAAATCCAGGCCTTGGTCCCAACCCCAGCCAGTCCAAGCACCATCACCAGTTCCACGTGCAACCTTAGCATCATAAAGGGTCACCAAATACTGCATGGATCCCAACCCCAAAATCCAGCCCAAAACTCTGGTCCCTGGGCCAGCTCCAAGCCCAGCCCCAGCCCCTGGCAAAACCTTAACCCTAGCGGGGTCACTGGCACCACCCTTATTCCCAACACTCAAACCCAGGCACTAGCTCCCGCTTGGATCCCAGTCCCAAATCCCCGCCCGGGCCGACTCTATCTTCAGCTCTGAGCCCAGCCCCATCGCCGGGCGCGCGCGCCAGCCTCGGAGCTGCATTGCGGAGCGCCGGGGAGAGGCAGGAAAGGATGAAAGCGCACGAGCGCGCGCCGGCCGGGAAGGGACCCGCGACCACCCAGCCGCAATGCGGTGCGGGACCCGCCCTGCAGACCTTAGACTCCCAGGCCCAACCCCGCCCGCCTGCGAGCCCCGCACTCACAGTAGCCCCAGCCCCGGGCTCCCGAGACCGCGGCGAGCAGGATGCAGAAGAGCCGGAGACGCATCATGCAGGGCTGACGGATCCCGGCGGCCGCCTCCCAGTGCCCGTCTCCGGCTAGGGCTCCAGTTCCAGCTCGGGCTTTCCTCCTGGGGTTCGCAACGGATGGCTATCTCTCGGCCCCTTACCCACCCCTTCCTCTTTCCTCTCTCCCCCAACCTTTCTCCCTTGTCTCTCTCTGTGCTGTTCCTGGCCCTCCGCTGTTATCGCCTCTCCTTCCACCCTCTCTCTTCTCACCTCCCCCCTCCCCCAGCCTCTCTCTCCTGGCACGCGCCGCTTTCCCGGACCCCGCGCAAGCGCGCGCCTCAGCCCTACTGCGAATGGGCGGGGGTAGAGAGCCTCCCGTCGCCGGGAAATACCCTGAATAACCCGAGGCCGACAGGGACTGTGGCCGCAGGGATGGGGGAAGGGAGGCTAGGGCCGGTTAGGGGGTCCTGAAAAATCCAAGAAAAGGGAGTTGGAAGGGGAGGGTGCTTGGAGATGAGGAGAAGAGTAAGTAAAAGAATCTAACATTTTCTGACAGCAAATTATGCTCCAGGCACCCGTACAAGGCACCCTCAGCACCCTGTGAATTCTGCATTTTTACCTCACTCCACTTTGCAGATGAAAAACCTGAGGCTCAGAGAGGTCAGACAACCTACTTAAGATCATACAGGTGGCTAGCAAACGATGATATTACAAAACCCATTCTTTTTCTACTGGCACGGTAAGGAGAAATTATTTTTTAGGACGTAGAATAGGAAAGTTAGGTAAAGACGGCCCACAGACCCTAATCCCCACCGCCCTCCTGGCCCTTCTCCCCGCCCCTTCCTTCCTGTCCCACTAGTTTAACTTCTGTCCCCAGTGGCTTTACCTCAGAAACCTGAGTAGCCAGAGATGGGGACTGAGCCCGCAAAGCAGGTGGGAGTGGGGGCAGGGGGGTAATGGTTACAGAGAGGGAGGGTAAGGTGAAGGGACGGGATTCTCTACCTAGCACCAGGCCTCTGCCATGCTGTGACCTACCTAGGATGCCTGGAGCCCTCTGGGACCAGGGGCCCTCCAGATAGATCGGGCTGGTAATGAGACGCTGGGGGTCGGGGACGGGACTGGGGTTCAGAGGGAGGATGAGCTGAACCTAGAGATCTAAGGTCCCAACTGAGCCCAGAAAACCTGAGCTCCAACCCTTACGACCCCCTTGTCATGAGTAGTTCGGTGCACCTGTACTGGAGGCTAAGAGGTGGGGCTGAGAAGGGGAGAAGGGAAAGGGGACATAGAAAACCTCTCCAGGCCAAGCATGGAGTCCAGGGACCAGGTGTCAGGCAAAGTCTGCATGTGGATGTTCTTCCAGGAGAGGGCGCTGCAGAGGAACTGAAGCGCTAAGATCTATTAACAATACAGACGCTTGGCCTATGGAGAGCACAGATGCTTCACATTCATTACCTTCCTTATTTCAAACAACCCTGCCGGGGGGCTGGTCAGGATTTCTAATCTCGACATTATGTATTAGGCAACCGGAGAGCCAGAAAGAGCAAGTGATTCACTCAAGGTCACCGAGGAAGCTGGATGTAGAGGCAGGAGGGGTGCGAGGGAAGCCAAGGCCTGTCTGAGGGTGTGCTAAGAAGAGTGTGGAGAAGAGTTTATGTCTTCTCCCCGGGTACTGTACCATTGTACCTGGTCACACAGGAGCCCCCAGCTTGGAATGCATGTGTGGGAGGGGGAGGTGTGTGGTGGAGGCATGCCTCATAAGGGCTCTCTTCTCATTTTGGCCTCCCCAGGTCTCCTGGGGCCCCTACTCCGGGGACGATGAGGAGGCATACTCGGCTGAGCCGCTGCCAGAACTCTGCTACAAGGCCGATGTCCAGGCCTTCAGTCGGGCCTTCCAACCCAGTGTCTCCCTGACGGTGGCTGCGCTGGGTCTGGCTGGCAATGGCCTGGTCCTGGCCACGCACCTGGCGGCGCGACGCGCTGCCCGCTCGCCCACCTCCGCCCACCTGCTCCAGCTGGCCCTGGCCGACCTTCTGCTGGCCCTGACCCTGCCCTTTGCTGCAGCCGGGGCTCTGCAGGGCTGGAGTCTGGGAAGTGTCACCTGCCGCGCCATCTCGGGCCTCTATTCGGCCTCCTTCCACGCCGGCTTCCTCTTCCTGGCCTGTATCAGCGCCGACCGCTACGTGGCCATCGCGCGGGCCCTCCCAGCTGGACCGAGGCCCCCGGTGCCGGGCCGTGCACACTTGGTCTCAGTCATCGTGTGGTTGCTGTCGCTGCTCCTGGCGCTGCCTGCTTTCCTTTTCAGCCAGGACGGGCAGCGAGAAGGCCAGCGGCGCTGCCGTCTCATTTTCCCCGAGGGCCTCACGCAGACGGTGAAGGGGGTGAGCGCCGTGGCGCAGGTGGTCCTGGGCTTCGCGCTGCCGCTGGGCGTCATGGCGGCCTGCTACGCGCTCCTGGGCCGCACGCTGCTGGCCACCAGGGGGCCCGAGCGCCGGCGCGCGCTGCGCGTCGTGGTGGCCCTGGTGGCTGCCTTCGTGGTGCTGCAGCTGCCCTACAGTCTCGCCCTGCTATTGGATACTGCCGACCTCCTGGCGGCCCGCGAGCGGAGCTGCCCCGCCAGCAAGCGCAAGGATCTGGCACTGCTGGTGACCGGGGGCTTGGCCCTCGCCCGCTGCGGTCTCAACCCCGTGCTCTACGCCTTTCTGGGCCTGCGCTTCCGCCAGGACCTGCGGAGGCTGCTACGGGGTCGAGGCTGTAGTCCAGGGCCTCACCACCGCGGCCGCTGCCCCCGCCGGCCCCGCCTTTCTTCCTGCTCGGCTCCCACGGAGACCAACAGTATCTCCTTCTGGGACTACTAGGGCTGCGAATCAAGAGGAGGGGGGCGGGCTGAGGAAATGATTCCAGGGAGGGTAGCGGGAAGGGGGAGTAGGTGGGGGACACTGAGAAAGAGGTAGGGACATCAGGAATTGCTTCTGTACTTCGGCACATTAAACTGACAACATGGAAATGAGGGGCAACACAACAACTGTTACTATTTTTGACTCACCGGCTTGGAAGTGATTTGCAGCACGGCAGAGCTGGTGGGTGCCCCACGGCCCCGCCCCTTCGCACTCCGCCGCGCTTGGCTCTGAGTGGAAGGCGCTGAGAGCCTGGGTTGGGGTGAGGGGCTGCTGAGCCTGCTAAAGCTTTAGGCACTGACACCCCCTCCACCTTCACCCGGTCTCTGCCAACAGAGGTGAGGTGGGGAAGCTGCCAGGCGACGAGGGGCGAGCGTTCCTCCTGAACTAGTGTAAGAAAGAGCTTTCTAACAACCAGAGTGCTATCCAGTAATGGCTGCCTTAGCAAGTACCGAGTTCCCGGCCTCTGGAATGTTCCGGCTGAGGCTGTCGGGGACTGTGTGTGTGCCTATGCCTGGTGTGGGGGTAGGAACGGGGCCAGGAGATTCCCGTTTGGGGTTGGATTCGGTTACCACTCTACAGTCCCTTCTAAGGTTCGCTGGTGGAGAGAAAAAGTTATTTGAAAAGTTGAGTCGCAGTTTTTCACCTTGGAGAAAATCCAAGGAGAGAATTCCAATTTGCAAATTTCCAAAGAGTGGTTAGCACGGGCGGGGTGGGGGTGGGGCGACAGCCATTCTCCGTCTTCCTTGGGGACGGGCTCAGAGGGAATGTACTGAGCCTGCCGGAGAGAGGTTAGACAAGGGAAAGAACTTCCCTGCAGGCAAGGGCCTGGGATCCAGATAGGGAAGAGAGTATATGGTGTGGTGTTTCCATCCCTAGGAAGTCTCAGCGCAGGCCACTCTCATCTGGGGCGAGGGCAAGTCTGGGATGGCCTCTAAAGACATTGATCCCTGGTCTTTGTTTTACACAGTCACGACAGGCAGGCTGGTGTCCACGTGCGACAACTCTCGCAGTTTAATATCCGGTCAGCCAAGCTGGCCCGACCACTCCAGCCTGGAGTCTGGGGACCCAGGGCAAGAGGGGCGGAGCGTGGCGGGGATGTCTCCAGGGAGGCGCTGGCCTGTCGTCCCCGCCCTGTCCCGCCGCGCCCAGCTCCGGCTAGCCTTCCTTCTCGGAGTCTCCGGCGGCTGAGACCAAGAACCACGGCCTCCAGGGGCCAGGATCCAGGGAAGTCCCGGACACAGAGCCGATCTTCAAAGGGTCCCACACGCCAGTCACTGGGGGCCAACCTGGAACCCTCCACCAGTGATCTCAGGAATCGCCGCTGAGTCAGCAACGCACGCGCGCGCCCGCGGTCGCCCTGGCCCCGCCCCTCCTCTGGCCCCGCCCCGTCCGCTTAGAGCCTTGGTTAACCCCTTCCTACACAGAATCGCGGGACAGTCACCCTGAGGAGACTCCACTCCATTCGAAGACCACGGAATTCCCTAGAATCCGAAGTCACTCTCCCAACTGGAGTTCAGTGAGCTGTGCGCTCTACATTAGATTTTATTTCCGGCCTTGGTCTGCACTCTCTCAGAGTCTCTTCCTCAGCTTCTTCACCTCAAGAGGAGGTGACTGGAATCGCGGAACTGGACTCCTTCATCCAGGGGCGGAGGGCTACCTCTACGGCTGTGCTTGGCGCAGGTAGCTAAGGCTCTTTCCTTTCTCTGGAACCCTGAGACGAGACAGGGGTGCAGAGGACAGCAGTCGGAGCCTTTCTCTATGCCCTATGGGCACTTTGTTCTCCAAAGCTCCTGCTCGAGTGCTTTTAATTTGTTGGTTGGTGAGCCAAGAGTTAAAACAAGAGCTTGAAGGCGGGCTTCCGTGACGTCCCTAGCAGTCCGTGTCCGACCTCCGAAGCGGGGGCGTGGCTAACATCGCATTGCCCCCTCCCTCCTTATTCCCCTGCCCCTCCCCGCTGTCCCCACTAGCTAGCGACCCCTTGCACCCCAGAGCCAGACACCGCCTCCTCCCAGTCCCCCTCTCCCTTTCCCTCCTCCCTCCTCATCTTTCCCCCCGCTCGGGTCGGAGCCCCGCCAGTTTCTCCGACCCCCTGCAGCTCGGCCCCGGCTGCCCGCACCCCAATCCCCCGGCTGCTCGCCCGGATGCCTCTCCCCGGGGGATTGTGGTGGCTCCTCTGCTGCCGTCGAGGCTTTACTCTTCTGCACCGGGACTACGGGGACGGCGAGCTTAGCGGGGACGGGGACGAAGACGAGGACGAGGAGACCTTTGAGCTACGGACCCCGAGTCCAGCGGGCGGCGGGAGGGTAAGTCCCGGGGGGTTTGAAGCCTTGTCTCAATCCCTCTCACTACAACCGGCCGTCACGCCTGATCCTGCTCCAGACTCGAGCCAAACGCCGTGCTCTTGTGGACTGGGGACTCGGGAGACGTTTTTGCCTGGGGGCCAGAAGCCCCCGAGAGCTCAAGCAGCAGCCCGCCTCGGGATGTGCCTGTGGGCCTCGCGCAGCACGCTGGGCGCTGTCCACCTGCTGGGGGCCCTGAGGCAGGGGAGGCGTCACGCCTGGCCCGACCTGGCCCAGCCTCTCCCTTCCCCGCTGGGCCCGCGTCCCATCCCGTCTCCTTCCGCCTCCGCCAGCGCCGAGGAATGTGGCGAGGCCGGCTGGGCGGCTCGGACACCTGGGTCCGCTCCGCTTCCAATTCATGAGCGCTGAGCGCTGGGGCCAGATGCGGGAGTTCCCGCCGCGGGGACCTGGGCAAGGGGAAGCAGGCATCCTCAGACTGGGGTCCGTGGCGGGGACCCCATGGAGAGGGAGCTGGGGGCCACAACTCTCCGAGGACCCCTCATCATTACCCTGACACTCAGGGCCTCCCTGGTGAGGCTCCTGGGGAATCCCTGAGGGAACGGTGAGGGACACTCGGCTCCCGGGTTTTGTCGAATCTCCCCGTGGCGAAACTGAGGCTCTATTGGTGTGGGAGACCATCATCCCCTGACGTCCCCTCTCTGATGCCCCTGCACGCCAGCAAGCAAACTTCGGGCAACCAGACTCGCGTGTGCTGTGGCCTGGGTCAGGCTCCCTTCCCCCGCTCAGGGGTCCCCAGCAGGCCCGGTGGCTCAGTGCCCGGGTGGGGCGGGCTGCGCCGCTGGGGCCGGCGCCAGCACCTGGCGGAGGCGGAGGGCGGATAAATATAGAGGGGGGGCGGGGAGGGAGGGAATCAGGGGACTGCGATTAGGGGAGTTGGTCTAAGAGAGGGGTCAGCACCTGCCCTTATGGTAGTGTGGCTGAGAGCCCCTCTCCGACCCTCCAGAAGATAAGAGGACCTGCGCCCCCGAAGGCACAGGACCCAGGCGTCCCCAAGGTTCCAGCCTGAGCAGGGTCGGCTTTGTGAACCACTGCCACTGCCTCCCTCATGCTCCACCTCTACCGCCGCCCCCCTCCTCGGAGCTTGGGGACAGGTGTCCCTGGCCCCCTTCCCCCACCTCCCCCTCCTGACTTTAGCTGCCTGGATGCAATGGGACCATGGCACAGTTCCCGCCTGACCTGGCTCCTGGCAGGGTTTTAGGCCTTTCTTAGACCCCAGTCTACAGTAGAAGTTCCAGGGCACAGGGAGTGTGGTAGGGGGAGGGCAAAATCCTGGACTGTACCTCCCATGGAGAGTATTCTTCAGCCTGGCCTGAGCCCCAGCAAAAGGACAGGGTCTTTACTTCCTACTGAGTTTCAGGGGTCCCTGTGGGAGGGTATAAGAAGCTCTTGGAGAAAGCCCTATACCGAAAGGGTCCCTCTTCCCTTCATTCACCTCCGTGCCTACTGCCTGCCTGCCAGCCTGAACGCCCGCCAGCCAATGAAGGGAGATGAGGAGGGGGGGGTGACTTCGACTGCCAGAGCAAGAAAGGACTTCATCCACCTCTCCCTCTTCACAGATCGGGAACCTAAGGCCCAAAAACTCGAAGGGGCTTGCCAGGGTTCCTCAGCAAGTTTGTAGATCCGAGTTAGCGGTTGAGCCGGTATTAGAACCCAGGTCTCCTGACTCTCTGCCCAGTGCTTTTTCTACTCTACCCCAACACCTGATCGCCTCTTTAAAGAATCACAGCGACCAGGCGAGAGTCTTGGCTTTTTAGCTTGGGCTATTCTGTAGAGACTGGTGGAAGGGGCTAGCCCAGTGGCTTCAGCTCGCTCGGTCACAGTCACAGTCACAGTCACCATCCCACTCCTTGATTCCCCAATCCTCTGAGCGGCACTGTCCTGGGCCAGAAGCCACTGGCATCCTGCGAGGAGGGTTCTTAGCCTGAGGGCCGCCCTGCCTGTTTCCCCAGGGCCCCCTGGATGTGACGCTGACTCAGCCTGTGAGGAGCGGTCCAGTCTCAGACAGGTGAACTCAGCCCCCGCGTCCCATGGTCTGGGACCCCCATGTTCACCGGCTTCCCTCCCGTGGTTGTGCAATAAGGGAAAGGCCTTACGCCGGACGCTGTGGTTTGGCCGGGGTCCCGGGGGGCGGTCCGGCTGGGGGCGCGGGGAGGAAGGGGGGGATCCAGGCTATTTCTGGTGCGAGGTCAGAACGGCCCAGCAGTTCCCACAGCCTGGGGGAGGGGTGCCCAGCCCGGGGAGTAGGCACCCCTCGCTGTCTGGGGAGCCCATAGAGAGGAGCCTCCTGGAGGCGGGGTGCAGGACCGGCAGGCTTGCCCAACCCTCGCTCCCTTCTTGCCCAGGCTGCAAAGCTGGGAGGAGACACGGAGCCTCATCCCGGAGAAGGGGCCGTCAGAAGACGACCCAGACGTCGTCGTGAAAGGTGGGGATCCACCTCATGCGCTCTAGAGGCCCCAGTCCCAATCCTCCACGGGATAATGTCTTCTCCTGCCGATCCCCTTTCCGTCTTTCTCCCCGAAGGTTGGCTGTACCGCGAGCCCCGCGGAGGAGGGGCGCGGCCCTGGTTGCCCCCGCGCCGAGCCTGGTTCGTGCTCACCCGGGACTCCTTGGACCAGTTCAGCAGCAGCGGGAAGGGGGCGCGGCGCCTCGGGAGCCTCGTGCTCACCAGCCTGTGCTCGGTGACCGGCCCTGAGCGCAGGCCCAAGGAGACCGGTGAGACCTCATGGGGCTTCTCCTACCTCCCTAGGTAGCTGCCCCAGCCAGCCCTGATTGACCTCCGCGGCCTCTCTTTCCCCCAGGTCTGTGGTCAGTGACCGTGTCTGGCCGGAAGCATAGCGTCCGGCTCTGCTCGCCCCGCCAGGCTGAGGCAGAGCGCTGGGGGGTGGCGCTGCGCGAAGTGATAGCCTCCAAGGCGCCGCTGGAGACCCCCACCCAGCTGCTGCTCAGGGACATTCAGGTGCGAGGGAGGGAACTCCATGGACAAAGAGGAGGGTGGTGGACCCGTAAACTTTCTGGGTTCATGGTGAGCCCCCTTCTCCATCACTTTGATCATTTCCATGGCCTCTAGGAGAGTTATGGGGACCCGGAAGCTGTGGCCCTTATTTACAGACGGAACCCAATTCTGAGGCACACTAGTGGGGCCCTGTATGCCCCACTCCTGCCCCTGCCCTACGGAGTCAGTGCCCCAGGTGAGTGGTGCCATGGCCCAAGTCCCTTGGGTGAGGAATCTGAATGCCTCACCTGATAGGGATCTAGGAGTCCTCAGGGGGCCTACCCAGCCCCTCAGTTTTCAAAGGATGAAGATGAAACCAGAAGCTGAGCAGACTGGTACCCAAGGTAGAGGGGGAGGAAAGCCAGCACAGAAAGTAAAGGCTCCCTTTGACCACCTTCTCTGGACCCCATTCTGACTACTGATGTTCCTTCATGAGTTTTTTACACCCTCTATTTTGTTATTTCATTATACTCTCAACACCATGGCATACTGCCTTTACAAGTGGTGGAAAAGCCACCACCTTGGGAGAATGTGCTGACCTCATCTAGTTATACTTCTCCCCAAAAGGGAATAGTGACAGGCCCAGGTCCTCAAGCTAGAGGATTAAGGGGAGCTGGGAGAAGAACCCTGGTTTTCTGACTCGCGGTCCAACCTGTTTTCTGGCCCATGGTGATAGCTGTCAGTACCCAATTGCAGAATCTGAAGGTTGACCCTGTGTCCTTATAGTCCATCCATCCAACTCAAAGTGCAGCCTTAGGGGATCTGGAGGGGGAGATTCCCGGGAGGCAGGGGTTGAATTTGGCTCTGTGGGGACGATTGCTTTCCCTTCACTCTTCCTGTCCTTCGCACTCTCCCCTCCTTGCCACCCCTGTCCCCTTACATTCCCTCTGACCTTCCCCTGGTTCACGCCTTCCTCCCAGGGCCCAGCTCTGTGTCCCCTCTCCAAACCGTCCCTCCGCCCCCGCCGTCCCCGCAGGTCCGGGCTACGCTCCCTTGCGCGAGGAGGCGGTGCGGCTGTTCCTGGCGCTGCAGGCCCTGGAGGGGGCGCGGCGCCCCGGGCCCCTGATGCAGGGTGTGCTCCAGACCTGCCGGGACCTGCCCGCGCTCCGAGATGAGCTCTTCCTGCAGCTGGCTAAGCAGACCTCGGGCCCCGCAGGCCCCCCCGGGCCTCCAGCTACCCAAGACCCCGCGGCCCTGCGGTACTGGCAGCTCCTCACTTGCATGAGCTGTACCTTCCGGCCTGGTGGACCTGTACGGGGGCACCTCCTGGGGCATCTGGAGAGGTGAGAGGGGAGGCGTGGGGGTAAGGCCAAGGCAAGGGAGCTAAGGGGCTGGAAAAGAATGGCAGTCTTTCCAAAGAGTTTGGCAGATGGAGAACTTGGACCCAGACAAGGGAAGGGACTTGCCCCAAGGTCAGGGCTCTGCTAACATGCATAGTGGGAATTACAAGATCATACACCACTTGCGGGCGGAGGAATTACAAAAAGCCTCCCGCTTTGGGCAGCGGAATTATTAAAAGGCTGTTCTTCTCGGAGCTGATGCAGTCCAGCGCCAGGGCTTTTAGGTTGGAAAGAGGAATGCGGCTGGAGTTTGGATTTCAACCCGAAGGAGGATCATGGAAACTTTGGGAAGTGGGAGGAGGCAGTAAGGAGAAAGCTGCCAGGGGCCTTAGAAAGTAATTCTGCTCCATACAGAGCATCAGGGTAGATTCAGAAGAGCTGGCCGCACTGCCTTCAAGGAACTTAGAGTTGGAGGGGAGGGAATCGGCGAGGCGAAATAAACTATAAAGTAAGAAGGCAATAGGGTGGAGGTGAAGGAAAGCCCTTGGAGCACTGACTCTCCAGTTCTCCCTAACCCAGGACTGAGCAGGCGCTTCCGGACTCGGAACTGGCGGCATATGCGCGCTTCATACGAAAAGCGCTGGGCCGGACGCGCGGCCGGGAGCTGGTGCCCTCGCTGGCAGAGATTTCCGCGCTGAGCCGGCGGCAGGAGTTGTTGTGCACCGTGAACTGTCCGGGGGCTGGTGCCTGCCCTGTGGCCATAGACTCCCACACCACGGCGGGAGAGGTAAGACCACAGAGAAAGCCCCTGAAACCTCAACCTTCCTCCCAGCTCCCCGTGCCTGGCTCTCCTGGTGCCTGGGCCCTAGGGTTTGCCCGAGTCTGAGAGTCATCAGCTGGGTAACGGCTGTGTGTGGCGGGACTAAGAGACCTGAAAGACCCCTCCAGTTGGACCCCTCCAGAAGTACTGGCAAGACCCCTGTGCGGTCTGGGTCTGACTTTCCTCTTATGTTCTCACCCCTCCAGGTTGCTCGAGAGCTGGTGGGGCGGCTGGGCTTGACCCGGAGCCGCAATGCATTCGCGCTGTACGAGCAGCGAGGGTCCCAGGAGCGAGCCCTGGCCGGGGGGACTCTCGTGGCCGACGTGCTCACCAGGTTTGAGAAGTAAATGTCCAGCCCCAGCCCTGCTCTCCGTTAGCCCATTCGCCTCTCGGCTTCGGTCAATCCCTAAGCAAACGTTTACCGAGCGCCTGCCGCTTGCCCGGCACAGTCGTTTCACTGGTTCACAGATGGATTCTTGTCCGCCGGCGGTTTGCAGTCTGGCTTCAAGGCTTGCCTCCTCTGTCCGTTCCGCCCGGGCCCCGCCCCAAACATCTGGCCCCGCCTTTTTCCCCTGGGCCCGCGCCTTGGGGGCCCCTGCCTCCCGGACACATCGCGGCCTTCTTTATTCTGCAGCTTGGCGGCGGAGGAAGCCGGGCTGGAGGACCCGCCGGAGTCCGGATGGAGACTGTGTCTGCGTCTTCACGGACCTCTGCACCCTGAGGGACTGTCCCCAGACGGTCACGAACTGCCCTTCCTCTTTGAGCAGGTGAGGATCTCTGGCATTCACGCCCAGCGAAGACACGCGAGCCTGAACCCCTCCGTTTCTGGGCCATCGCATTTCGTCGTTATGGCAACCCCGGGGGAGGCGGTGCTCGAACCCAGACCTCAGGTGCCACACCCCTAGGTGTCTTCGAGACGGTACCCCGCCGCTCCCGCGCTGATGACCCCTGCCTCCCCGTAGGCTCAAGCTCTGCTGCTGCGCGGCCGGCCGTCCCCGCCCGACGACACGCTGCGCGCCCAGGCGGCGCTGCGCCTGCGGAGCCTGCACCGAGACTTCTCCCCGCGGGCGCCTCTGCCGCGCCTGGACCGTTTTCTGCCCACCCCGGCCCCGCCGCGTGAAGCCCCTCTCCGCCCGGTGCCCAGGCCTCCCCGCTCCGCCGCCCTGCTGGCCGGGGCAATCTGGAGTCCGGCCCTGGCCAAGAGGCGGGCGGAGCGGGCCCGGCGCGGCGGGGCCGGCCGCACGGCGGGAAGCGTGGCCCGCGAGGGAGGAGGTGGCGCCGGCACAGCGGCTGCTGTGCTGGGAGGCTGGAAGCGGCTACGGGGCATGGGCCGAGCTGAGGCCATGGCTGCCTACCTGGCTCTGGCGGCGCAGTGTCCAGGGTTCGGCGCTGCTCGGTATGACGTTCTGGAGCTGAGCACGGTGAGGGGGAGAAGGGAGAGGGGGACTCTGGCGGCCCGAGCCCCACACCTTTGCCCCAGAGCCACAGGCCCCCATTGTGGGTCACTTCACTCCCTACGCCCAGCACAGCTGCCCATTCTCAAACCCCAGGAGTCACTGGCCCTGGGGCCCTCACCTCTGTGGAGCTGTGGATTATAGGGGGGGACCAGGAAACTTCTTGCTCACAGCCATCTCCCCACACCAAAAATAATGCTGCAGGGTCCCCTCCTTCCACCCTGACTCTGCCTGTCTGTCCGCAGGAGCCTGGTGGGGGCGCTCCACAGAAGCTATGCCTGGGCCTGGGAGCCAAGGCCATGTCCCTCTCCCGACCGGGTGAGACACAGCCCGTTCACAGTGTCAGCTATGGCCGTGTGGCCGCCTGCCAACTAATGGGCCCCCACACCCTGGCATTGAGGGTGGGAGAGAGCCAGCTCCTCCTGCAGAGTCCCCAGGTGAGTGGGAAGAGGGTGTAGAAGGAGGAAGGAAGGGAAAGGATGTCAAGAAACATTTATTAAGCATTGAGCATGGGCCAGGTACAGCTCTAGACCCTGGGGATCCAACAGTGATCAAAGAAAAACTAAAGGAGCTTACATCAGAGCCAGCGATCAGACACTAAAGGAATCAAAGACTTTTTTTCTTTTTTTTTTTTCTAATTTTTTTGGCCACACCAGGCGGCATGTGGGATCTTAGTTCTGACCAGGGATGGAACCCATGCCCCCTGCAGTGGAAGTGTGGAGTCTCAACCACTGGATAGCCAGGGAAGTCCCCTCAAAGACTATTTAAGACAGTGACAAATGCTATGAAGGAAAGGGTAGTGAGACAGGAAGTGATTGGAGGGGGCCATAGCATTAGGTAGGACGGTCAGGAAAAGATACGCAACAACAGTGACACTTAAGCTAGCCAAAGGAAGATCTGGGGGCACAGCATTCCAGGTAGAGGGACTTGCAAGTGCAAAGGCCCTGAGTTGAGAATAACCTTAGGATATTATAGGAGCAGAAAGAAGCAAGTGTGGTTGGCACATTGTGAGTGAGGGAGAGCGATGATGAGGAAGGAAAAAGACTGTAGGGGGCAGCTCATGTAAGGCCTTGGGAAGGAGCCTGGGTGGAGGTTAAGAAAAAGGAGAACCCAGTGGCCCCTTGTGTACTCTGACCTCTGTCCTCCCTTAGGTGGAAGAGATCATGCAGCTGGTGAATGCCTACTTGGCCAACCCCTCCCCTGAGAGGCCCAGCAGTAGTCCTCCTCCATGCCAAGACCTGCCAGACACCTCCCCTCCCAGCCAGCACCCGGGCCTGGACGAGCCCCAGGGACAGTCTGGCTGTTTGGGGCAGCTGCAGGACTGAGCTTGCCAAGAGGTCACGACCTCCCTCTTGCCTCCATCCTGGACTTGGACTGCTCTGTGATTTCAGGGAACCATGGACCCTTTTGGCCCTGCAGGGACAGGGCACACCCCACACCCAAGGGCTGCAATGGGTGCAGACAATTTTCTAGTTTGTTTCTTAATTTATTTGTAGAAGAGAAGACACACACACAAAAATTCCTTATTTACACAAACCCTTGCTGCTGTGGGAGTGTTGTCAGTGGGACAAGTTGGAGCCCCAGGGCTCAGAGCTCCACCTCCGGGGATGCCCACACTCTGGGCTTTTACCAGCACTGAGGGGAGTCTGAACACCGCAGGGCTCCACCCTCCGTGACCTTCTGGACTTAACCTCCTCCTGGCCCGTATGCTGCCCTAGGGTGGTGGTGGGGGCAGGCAAGAGGACAGTTTTGGAAGCTGGCAATCACCCTTCTTCCACCGAGTGGCATAGGGGTGGCCTCTTGGCATCCCTGAGGCCCGAGGACAGTGAGTCATCAGGACTGGCACTACCCAGTCCTACCCTGGTGTCCAGCTTCTGGGTCTTGGTTGGGTCCATCTTTAATGTCCCCACTGCTTTGGGACTGGAACGGAAGAAGCTTGGGGCAGGGTCAGACCCAAGAACTGCTCTGGCACAGATTAAGAATTTATCAGGATGGGCTCAGCCCTGCTTTTATCAGATTTGGGCTGAATTAGATCGACTCCTGAGGATCTAATCGCCTTGTGCCTGGGAATACAGTCTTGGCTCTCCTGACCCGCTCAGAATGCTGCAGGCTGTCCTTCAGTAGCCTCTACAGCCTCTGCCCTGAGTGGAGGAGGCTGGGGCACTATGGGCAATATTGATCCACCCTGGGGCAGGAGCTTAGGCGCTGAGGAGACAGCAGGCAGCAGTAATCCTCTATAGTCTTGAGAGTAGGACTGGCTCCAGAGCAGCTTGGTTCTAGGTAAGGGATGCTCATGGAAACAGTGGACACACAAAGACCGGGACTCAGCTAGAGCAGGTTAAGGCCACCCTACCGACATATGCCTGGGAACTGTGGGGCACCATGGAGATACTTTTATCATCCCCCATACTCACAGACCAAAGCCTGACTATTCTCACAATGCAGCTTTATTACTTTATTAGAGCTAAATAAGCAAATCAAGGGTCAGGCATGGAAGGGAGGGAGCAGGGCCAACTCCTGGGCTGAAGAAGAACCTAGAAAGCTTGTTGGTGAGGGGAATTTGGACCAGAGGGACCAGGCATGATGGAGGCTGTGCTTACTGTCCAGCGGGTGCAGTGGGGAGGAATTCACTGCTCCTGGGTGCCCCAGGAGATGTAGTCTGGCCGCGTGGCTGCGTGGTACTCATCAATGAGCTCCTGCACGACCTCCCTGGACCTGTCCAGCTCGTCAAAGTTCTCCTTGAAGATGTCCTCCTTGCGGAACTGCTCCAGGAAGGCCTCCCGCTTCCGCAGCTTGTCGTACTGCTGGCAGGAACTTTCAAAGAGCTGCAAGAGATGGAAATCTCCAGGAGCCAGTGCAAGATAAGGGCTTGGAATGGATCTGGGGGAGAATGAGGAAGGTGGCTAGTGGAAGAGAGTGGCCAAAGAAGACCAGGAGGCTAGGCTCACCGAGGAGATGCTGGTGTGGTTGGCCATCATTAGCCCGCTGACCCTGTGGGCAGAAGGCAGGTAGGGCGACTTCCTGGACAGGGCCACCTGGATGCTGGCTGGGCCCCAGGGGATGAAGTTGGCCAACTTCCGTTCCCGGATCCTCTGCAGGCTCTTGTGGACCTGGGGTGGGCACAGGAGTGGTGGTGGTAGCCTCTCCTCTACCCCTGTGGGCTCTGGGGGTAGAACGAAGGGGCCTCACCTACCTGGGTGGGGTCCACCTCCCCCTGGATGATGTTGAGGATGGCGATGTAGCAGTGGTTGGTCTGGCGGTCCCGGCCCGTGGACACCATCACGTTCTTGGGCTGCAGGAGCCTCCTCATGACATCCAGGACCGTGGTCTTCCTCACGCTGGCCACCTGAGGGGACAGTGGCCACAGGGCACAGTCGAGAAACGCGTGGACAGAGAGCAGTAGGCCACACACGTCCCCGTCAGACTCGGGGTAGTTTGGCCTCTGTGGGGAGTGTCCTTAGATTCTGGCCCACGCCGAGCCTCTGCTGTGGGGTCAGGGATCTCAGTCCTCCCGAGCTCAGCAAACTCACGCCCTCGTGCAGGAGCATCAGCGGACCCCGCGCAGCCCGGGCCCTGCAGGGAGCCACAGGCAGAGGCGAGAGGAGCGCAAGTCAGCCAGGAGGTCGCCCAGCCTGTGCCAGTCCCTGAGCGCAGGGCCTCTGGGGGCCGCACGGGGCGGCTCCGGGTGCAGCAGGGAAAGAGAAAGGCAAGTCAGGGCCTGCTGGGCCTGCGGGCTGCTCTTACCGACTGGTCCGTGGTGAGGGGTGTGTAGCCGGTCATGAGGAAGTGGAGCCGTGGTGTGGGAATGAGCGAGGCGATGAGGCCGATGAGGTCGTTGTTCATGTAGCCGGGGTAGCGCAGGGTGGTGGTGCTGGCCGACATGATGGTGGACACCTGGGGACAGGGGTGCTGTGTCAAGGGCCTTGTCTTGGGAGGCCTCCCTTCCCCCGATGGCGGGGTTCCAGTCCAAAGGAGTCTAGGAGTGAGGGCTCACCAGCTGGTTGATCTGAGAGAAGGATGGGTTCTGGATGTGCAGGCGGTCTGTGGCGATCCGGTTCAGGGCTGTGTTGTCCAGCACCACCTGGGGGGACAGAAGAGGGTCACGGCACCTTTTTGAGGAGAAAGGGGGCAGAGAAATAAGTTATTTGCTTAGTCCCCCTCTGAACTCCAAAACTAGGAAGAAGTCCAAAACTAGAAAGTAGGTGTGCTAATTTAAAGGGCAAGTACTGTCTCTGGGGCATCAAGAGACACGTTTCTACCACCCAGTGCATTAAACAAATATTTACTTGTCCAACATGTGCCAGGCATGGTGCCTAGAGAAACTATGGAGAGTACAACAGGCATGGTCTTCCCCCTCACCACATCTACAGTCTAGAGGAGGGAGACCGACATTAAATATAAAACAACAGAAAAGTATAGTTATAGCCTGAAATATGCACAAAGGAATTTGACCTTGTCTGGGTGGTCAGGGAAGGTTTTGCTAAGAAAGTGACCCTTGGGCTGAGAATGTAAGCATGAGTAGGCATTAAACAGGCTAAGTGGAGCGGCTTCCCTGGTTGCGCAGTGGCCAAGAATCCGCCTGCCAATGCAGGAGACAAAGGTTCGAGCCCTGGTCCGGGAAGATCCCACATGCCGTGGAACAACTAAGCCCGTAAGCCACAGCTACAGAGCCTGCGTGCCACAACTACTAAAGCTCGCGCGCCTAGAGCCTGTGCTCTGCAACAAGAGAAGCCACCGCAATGAGAAGCCCGCACACCGCAACAAAGAGTAGCCCCGCTCGCTGCAACTTGAGAAAGCCCGTGCGCAGCAGTGAAGACTCAACGCAGCCAAAAATAAAATAAATTAGTTAATTAATTAAAAAAAGAAAAACAGGCTAAGTGGAGACACGTGAGGTGGGGGCGTGTTATTCACTTTGCTGAGAGTCTTGCTGCCTAAAGGGACTATAAGAAACTTGGGATCAGGTCCTTATTTCATAATTGGTCCACCAGGTATGGCTTTGTTGGTCCTCTGTTCTCTGGGCAAGGGCTTGGGAAGGACAGGGTGTAGATGTCTCTCTGGTTTGGGGAGGTCGACCAAAGCCCCCACTCCCTCCTCGCATGCTCACCACACAGTCTGCGTTCTGGGTCAGCCTCTTGAGCGTGAGCAGTGAGTTGTAGGGCTGGACCACCACATCGCTCATCTCATCCTGGTTGGGAAACACTGAGTATGTCTGCACCAGCTTCTTGGGATACCTGGGGGTAAGGAGGAGGGAAAGGGGAAGGTGACATAGTGAATTGGAAGGACTCTCATCACTGCCCATCTCTAGCTTCTCTAGGGATAACAGGGGCCATTCCTTTCCAAGTGCCACCAACGTCTTATACAAAAGGGGTGAGGGCAGAACTGAGTCTTCAGAGCCCAGAAGCCAAAAAAGATAAGCCTAAAGCATCAAACCTCGTAGGTCCCCTTCTCCCCCTAGGCAAAACCCCCACCTGGGAGTTACTGCTTCCAAGATGTTCCCTGGGTGGCCAGGCTCTGTTCCTACCTATGACTCAAAGGTGGTAGTGGCAGGCCTTCCAGTCCGAAAGAAAAAAGCGATAAAAAGGAAAGACATTACCCAGGGAAACAGGGCTAATGCCCTCTCCCCAAACACAGGCTTACCTGTCATTCAGTCGCTCTAAGAGGTAGGAACCCAGGCCAGAACCGGTGCCCCCAGCGATGGAATGACACAGCACAAAGCCCTGCAAGGGAGGGATGGAGAGGCAGTCTCCAGGGATCTGGCAGAGAGGCTTCAGGCTCGTGTCATTCCCCATTCCCAACACGCTAATGTGTCAAGGCTTCCTCTATGTCCATCCAGGCTGAGGCTCCTTGAGAAGGAAGGAGCTGATGCCATCCAGATTGGGATCTCCTTGAGGACAAGGACTGTACCTTATTTACCTCACTATCTCACATCTGATACTCAATGGAAGAGTTTTGAATTGAATTGCCCCCCTCACACATCTGATCAGGCTACCTCCTGACCTTTCCCCAGCACTTTTCAGCTTCCTCCCCACCCCCACCCCCCCAGGGGGGCAGCCTCACCTCTAGGCTGTCACTTCCATCTGCTTCTCGGTCTATGATGTCAAAGATGTCTTCATGGATTTTCTCACCCTGTATAGAGACATGAGGAGGGAGGATGAGGATGAAGTTTCTGGAGAGCATCTCTTTTCAGCACCAATAATTCTACTGTCGGACACTGCTGCCACCTCAAACAGAGGGCTATGTCCCTCCCCCCAGAAATGCTACTTTGCAAATGGTTTGCACAAAGTTTGCATCAACCTCTCTCTGGCTGTCCCTCTTATCAGGGTAATCCCCTTGTCTCTTATTTATTGTCAGTGTGGTCAAATTCCCAGACTGCTTGTGCCTGCTTTGCCCCAGGAAGGGAACATCAAGAATCTCTGGGATGGCCACCTGGATACCTGGGAGAATCCGCTGGCCCAGTTGTTGCCAGCTCCTCCTCCATGTTCTGACAGGTAGATGTTCTCTGGGTTGTAGAGCTTGGCATAGGGGGAATTGAGGATGGAATGGATCACCCGCGGCTCCAGGTCCAGCAGCACCGCCCTGGGGATGTAGTGTTCATCGTCCGCCTGTCAAGGGGAGTCCAGGATCGGGCCCAATAAGCTCGGGCCCACCCACTCCTCCAGTCCTCCCAACTCTGGCTCCTGCCTGCCCTCCCTCTTCAAGCCAGCCGCCCTGGCTCCTCTGCCCAGCGGGTTTCCAGTACCAAGCCACTGCCCTTCCCTTCAGGCCCCCTGGGCCACTGCCGGCCCGGGCCAAGTCGCTGGGGGCACCTGGTAGAAAAAGACGTCCTTGCGGTCAGTGCCTTCGGTGGCGAACTCCTCCACGATGCCCTCGGGGCTGATACCATGCTCGGCGCACAGCTGTTTCCAGAACTCGAACCCAACTGTGGGGAGAGGAGAGACGCCTGGATCTGCTAGAGCCGTAAGGCCTCAGGAGCCCAGGGTGAGGCTCAGAGGCTGTCACTCTCAGAGGGTGGGCCCAAGAGTCTGGGAGCCGTGACAGCCGGGGGCTGGAGGCAGGGCTCTCGGTCTGGGGTCCGGGGCTTGGTTCATCATGCGCAGTAGGGCAGGGGGTTCATGGAAGGGAAAGCGGGGGCTGGAGGATGCGAAGCACTCGGGTGGGACCCGAAGGGGCAGAACCGGAGACTGGCTGGGCCCGGCGATCGTTCGCTCACTCTGGTTGCCGCACTGGCCCAGTTGCAGGGTGATGATCTCCCGGGGCATTGCTTTTCAGACGAGGGCGCGCCAGCCCGTCCGGGCCCAGCGGGAGTCACGGCAGGGACTAATGCCTGGCAGCTGGACGCGCAGGACGTGGCGAGCGCGCGCTCTCTTCGGCTTTTGACGCGGATGCTCAGTCTGCGCGTGTGCAGTGCGGGCCTCCCCTCGGCCGGCGGCCGCGGAGCCCAACCTGGGCATCTTCTCCCCCACAGCAGTTGCAGCTGGAATTCCGCACAGGCGCAGAGTGAGGCCACGCCCCTCCTGCCCACCCACCCCAGCTCCGCGTCTGCGTAGTGAGACTTGCCAGGCCGCGGGGTAGCGACTGAGTGTGGGGGAGGGGAGGGGAGGGGCGATTCAGGTGTCTGGAATCAGCCGCGCTTCACAGGTAGGTGAGTGGTTCTGCCCGCTCTGCTCGGTAGAGGAGCTGGATCAAGCCAATTTTCTTCTTTTAAATTTCTATTTTTAAATTAAATGTACCTAACAAAATTTTCCATTTTAACCATTTTAAACTACAATTCTGTGGGATTAAGTACATACACATTCTGCAACCGTCACCACCATTCATCTCCAGAACTGTCACCTTCCCAAGCTGAAACTGTACCCCCTGAACAGTAACCCCGCCCCCATCGCCATTCTACTTTCTGTCTCTATGAATTTGACTACTCTAAGTAACTCATATAAGTGGAATCACACCGTTTTGTCCTTTTGTGTCTAATTTCATTTAGCATAATGTCATCAAGGTTAGTCCATGTTACAGAATATATCAGAATTTTATTCCTTGTTAAGGCTGTATAATATTCTGTTGTATGCATATACCACATTTTGTGTTTAATCCATCCATCCATGGACACTGGAGTTGCTTCCACCTATTAGCTCTTGTGAATAATGCTGCTATGAACATGGATGTACAAATATCTGTTTGACTGCCTACTTTCAATTCTTCTGGGTATATGCCCAGAAGCGGAATTGCTGGATCATAGGATAATTCTGTGTTTACTTTTTTTGAGGAATTGCCATACCATTTTCCACAGTGGGTGCACCATTTTACATTCCCACCAGCAATGCACAAGAGTTCCAAATTCTCCACATCCTTGCCAACACTTGTTACTTAAAAAAGAAAAAAGTAGACATCTTAATGAATGTGAAGTGGTATCTCATTGTGGTTTCTATTTTATTTTAAATTTAAAAAAATGTGAAACATACAAGCATGATTTTGTATTTTTACTATATATATTTTTGTTTTGAAATTTTACATAAATGGTATCAGAGTGTGATATCTTTTGTAACCTGGTTTATTTCACCCTACATTAGATTTTGTGATTTAGCCATGTTGACACGTGTAGATTTATTTCATTCATTTTAACTGCTTCAAAGTATTTCATTGGATGAATAAAACCAGTCTATTCTATTTCCACACAGGGCCAGTTAGATTGTCTCCACTATTCTCTCTTACATCAAGTGAGTACAGGACTCGTCCACTTGTGAATGTGAAGGAAAATATCTCTACCAAGGAGATAGCAGCTTCAACTTTACAAGGTTTGGCATATTTTTTCCTAGATGGTTGTACCAACTTACACTTTTACTAGCAACATAATTCTCATTTCTCTATACCCAGTTCCACACGGGTTATCAGATCTTAATTTTTGTCAATCCCACAGATGCTCAATGGGATCTCATGGTTGTAACTTCCAGTTATGATCACAAGTAAAGTTGATTCCATTTTCTTTTGTAACTGACCTTCTGGAATTGCCTGTTCATTTCCTTTGCCCATTTTTTTTTTTCTATTGAGCTGTTTCTCTTAGACATTTTAAGATATTCTACGAATTTCTTCTCGGTTGTATGGGTTGCAAATATTATGGGGTCTATGGCTTGTCTTTACACTTTGCATGTGATGTCTTTTGCCTTAGAGATGATTTTCATTTTAATGTAGACAAAGTTATCCATCTCTTCATTTACATTTTGCACGTTTTAGACCTTGTTAAAGGAACTGTCCCTTCTCCCACTATTATAAAGCTGTCCTTCTGTGTTTTCTTCCCAAAGCCCCATAGTAGTTTTGCTTGTTTCCTGTAGGTCTTTAGTGCATCTGGAACTTATTTGGAGGCCTGCTGTAAGATAGGGATCTACTTTATCTTTTCCATATGGATGGCCAATTGTCTCTGAACCAATTTATGGCAGCGTCGGTGCAGTCCGCCCTCACCCCCACCCCAAACTTCCAAGCACCCGCTCCGACCTGGGCCGGCTTCTGGCCGCAGTTGGGCTGTCGGTCTGTCCCCGTCTGGCGAGCTTTCTCTGGGAGCCGTTGCAGAGGCGCTGGTGAAAGCACCGCGGCCAAGAGTCATGCTCAGACGAGGTGTTTTTTTTTTTGGTTTCTTTGTTGTTGTTGTTTTCTCTCTCTCTCTTTTTTCAAAAGAGAACTCGGCCGCCTTCCAGCTCCGGCCGCCAAGAATCTTCAGGGCTTCTTTAGAAGGCTCTGGCTCGCCCCACGCCTGCCCCCTCCCGGGCTCAGTTTCCCTCCCCTCACCCCACCGGGCCTCCCCGCCCGCTCCCTCCAGCTCCCGCCGGGCTGTCGGAAGAGCTCGAGCGACCTCCTGGAGGATCTGCAGCCCAGCCTTTTCAGGGAGGATCTGGCGGCTCCCTTTGAAGTTTGAGGGTGGGGTCGGAGTTCCTCCTTCAGCCCCGTAGCTCCCCTCCCCCGACAGATCCGCTCCTTGGGGCTGCCTGTCTTCAGAGGCTTAGCCAGGCCCCTCTCCGAGTCTGCCCAGGTGAAGTGGAAGGCTTCTGAGGTGGGAGTGAACTTGCCAGCCCTCCCCTCCTTGTGGCTCTGGAACGGCTGTTTGCTTCCTTTAAAATAATAAGCTGAAAAAAAAAAATAATAAGCTGAAAGCAGTTTATGAACACTTGTGAAACGCGAGACTTTAATTTCAGCCTTTTTTTGATTAATAACAGTGCCTTGCTCCTCCTTCTAGTCTCCCAGAAGTGGGGAAGCTTCCTTCAAATCTTAGTTTATAGGCAAACAGGTTAGAACGTGTGAATTTCTCTGAGTTGGAGAAGTTGCAGTGTAAGTTTTCTCTAAGAAGCCATCTCTGACAAGCTAGAGGCTCCTCCAAGTCTGTAGACATGGGTTGGAAACTGAGATGCTTGTGTACATTAACAGAGATGAACATAAATCCTCCCAGTTATTAGCAGGCTGTGCTTTCCCTTTCTGCTGAGAACGGACCTGGCTATCTGGGTTAAATGAGATGATGCATGCGTACTTAGCACAGGGCCTGACATAGTCGATGCTCAACAAATATTAGCCGCTGCTATTATCACGAGTTGCAACTGGAACTCAGGTATAGCTTGGCGGCTGCTGCTACAGATAAAGATCTTATTCAGAGTAAAAACAAAATGAGTGATCGCTTTAAATACATTTGAAAAAATTAAAACCTAATTACTTTGTGATGATCCTACAGATTCAGTTTCAGATCTGACTTCTGCTGAGGTTGAACGGAAGGCCCAGGTTCATGGTCCTTCTCATAGGGTCTCAAGTTCATTACCCATGGCTTGATTATTGAGTGTTGGGTTTAATTTGCTTGGTTGTTGGTTTAATTTGCTTAATATTCTCTGAGCCAGGTTATGATAATGTAATGGGGATGTGACATTCCTTTGTCTGAGGCCTTGGTTTGTGTCTGATGATAAATGTAGCATTTGTCAACTAACAAGTTTGTATATGTCCTAAGCATTTATTGAACATTCCAGGTCGAATAAGACATAATTTTGACTTTTTTTTTTTTTTGCCTCACCTTGCGACATGAGGGATCTTAGTTCTACAACCAGGGATTGAACCTGGGCCCTCGGCAGTGAAAGCACGGCGTCCTAACCACTGGGCCACCAGGGAATTCCCAATAAGACATTATTTTGAATGCACCTTCGTCTCTGGCCTTTCCTGGATGCCTGGCCCGCAGTATGCCAGGAGCATGGGTATCTTGGGAAGTAAGGAGGCAGAGGTGTGAGGTTTGGAAATGAGGGTGTGTCTCAGGGGCTGGGAGATTTCGGGTCTTGAGACTGGGATCCTAGGACCCCAGGGACTTTAACTTTCAAAACGAAGCCAAGGAAAATAATTAAACAATGAAGGCAGAGAGCTGAAGCTCTTTCTGTGAAAGGAGTTGTGATAAATTCATATTTGGTTATGAAATAGAATAAAACTGGCTATTTTGTTCTGTATCGTTTTCTCAAGGAATAGGGAAAAGAAAATAAGCCTGAAGGTCATCCTATTTGCCAATTATTTGCTCATTCTTTTATTATGCGCCTATACTACGCAGGGCACGCTAATATGAACTGGGGAAATAGAGGTAACAGACCTAAGCGCTCATGGACTTGTGGAGGAGATAAACTCACAGCAAGGTTGATATGTAGACAGTGCAGAGTTGGGGGCTTAACTTGAGGGTAGAGGCAGGGAGAGGCCAGAGAACTGGTGAAGACTTTTTGGAGGAGGTGGTACCTGGCCTATCTTGAATGTCTGGTAGGAATTAGGCAGGTGGAGAAAGTGGGGGTGGGGGAGTGGGGGGTGGATACAAATCAATAAGAAGAAAACAAACACTCAGAAAAAAATGGATGAAAGGAATAGATGGTTCATGATAAGTAAAAAACATATAAAAAGATGCTCAGTCTCACTACTAATCAGAAAAACACACATTTAGGGACTTCCCTGGTGGCACATTGGTTAAGAATCCTCCCTGGTCCGGGGAGGGTCCGGGAAGATCCCACATGCCTCAGAGCAACTAAGCCCATGCGCCACAACTACTGAGCCTATGCTCTAGAGCCCGCGAGCCACAACTACTGAGCCCACGCACTGCAACTACTGAAGCCCACGTGCCTAGAGCCCGTGCTCTGCAACAAGAGAAGCCACCGTAATGAGAAGCCCGTGCACCGCAACGAAGAGTAGCCCCCACTCGCTGCAACTAGAGAAAGCCTGCACGCAGCAACAAAGACCCAACACAGCCAAAAAATACATAAATAAAAATAAATAAATTTACTAAAAGGAAAAGAAAAACACACATTTAAGGCAAAAAATTATATGAGCAAAAATTTTAAAGATTGACAATATCTAGTGTTGATGAAGATTCTGAGAAATGGGTGCTTTTATACACTATTTCTATACACTATTAGTGGTAGTATAAATGGATACATTCTGGAGGTAAACTGGCAGAATTATCGATATGTCCATCAATAGAGGTATAGTTAAATAAACTACTCTTAGCCCTACTAAGGAACATAAAGGAGCCATCTGTAAGAAAGATAAGGTAGGGACTTCCCTGGTGGTCCAGTGGGTAAGACTCCACGCTTCCAATGCAGGGGGCCTGGGATCGATCCCTGGTCGGGGAACTAGATCACACATGCATGCCACAACTAAGAAGCCCACATGCCACAACTAAGAAGCCCACATGCCACAACTAAAGTTCCCACATGCCCGCCGCAACGAAGATCCCTCGTGTGCAACTAAGACCCGGTGCAGCCAAAAGAAACAAATATTAAAAAAAAAAAACAAAGATAAGGTAGAGCTATCATTGGTGTGGAAAGGTGGCCAAACATGGCAGCTGACAAAAACAAGTTACAGAACAATATGCACGGTCTCATTCCTTATGACAAATCAGAAACAAAAGTATTTTTGGAGTGCATGTGGAAGGAAAAAAAAGGGGTGTGTGTGTGTGTTTGTGTGTGTATGTGTGTGTTGAGGGAGTTTATGGTGTGGAAGAAACGGCATATGTACAGTCCAGATGTGGGAGATGGCATGCTGAGTTTAGGAGGAACGAGGGAAATTTCATGTAGTGAACTGGAGACGTCAGCAGGCACCAGACCTGGATGCTCCTTGAGGACTAGGAAGCCACTGAAGGATCCTGAACAGGGCTGGGACAGACTCAGATTTGCCTTTTAGAAAGATGCTTCTGGTATCAGCGAGACAGGCATGGAGTGGAGCAAGAGGCAAGGTTACCAGCCAGACCTGAAATGAGGAGGGCCCTGCCCAAGGGACAGAGTTTAGAGATACTGAGTGGAGAGAATCTACAGCAGTTCAAGACGACTGAACGTGTCATGGGGGTAAGGGAGAGGGAGGACTCTGAGTGGACAAATTTCAGTCTTGGGATGTTGGGTGAAGGTAGGGCCATGTACTGAGACACGGGGAATTCAGGAGGAGTGTGTTTGCACAGGTTGAGTTCGAGAGGCCTGAAGAATATCCAGATGGAAGTCAAGGGCCAGTACGCAACAGGGAATACACAGGCCTAGAGCTAAGGAGCAATGTCTAGGTGGAGAGTTGGCTGTACCCAAGTGGCAGTTAAAGCCATAGGCCCGAATAGGGTCACTCAGGGAGACTGCATGGTGTGGGATGGTCCTAGCTTGGAAGAGGACTGGAATAGAACCTGATAGAATACAACACCTAAGGGGTAGGAAGACGGTATTGCAAAGAAAAATGAAGGAGCAAGCAAAAAGGCAGAAGAAAAACTAGTGCATATCCGTGAAGTTTGATTGCCTACCCTCTTCATTCCTGGCAGAGCCCTATTTTGTTCTGCATTCCACCTTTCCTCCAAGCAGCAGTAAATCCTGATTAATCCAAGCCAACTATGGTTATCACAGTGTCCTTGCCAGCAACTGATTTAGGAAGGGACATGTGATGCAATTTAGGTCAGTGAGATGTAAGGAAAGACGTCTGGGGTCTTCTGGGGAATGTCTCCTCACTGGATAAAAATAGATAGGAAGAGGGAATTCCCTGGCGGTCCAGTGGTTAGCTTTCGGCACTTTCACTGCTGAGGCCCGAGTTCAATCCCTGGTGGGGGAACTAAGATCCTGCAAGGGGCGAGGCATGGCCAAAAAGAAAAGAAAGGAAGAGACACGCTCTCTTCTTCCACTGCATGTTGGGGGGCTTCCCTGGTGGTGCAGTGGTTAAGAATCTACTTGCCAATGCAGAGGACACGGGTTCGAGCCCTGGTCCGGGAAGATCCCACATGCTGCGGAGCAGCTAAGCCCGTGCTCCACAACTACTGAGTCTGCACTCTAGAGCCTGTGAGCCACAACTGGTGAGACCTCGTGCCGCAACTACTGAAGCCTGCGCGCCTAGAGCCCGTGCTCCGCAAGAGAAGCCCCCACTCGCCACAACTAGAGAAAGCCCGCGTGCAGCAATGAAGACACAACGCAGCCAAAAATAAATAAATTAAAATAAATAAATTTTAAAAAAGAACACAGGTTTGAGCCCTGCTCCGGGAAAATTCCACATGCTGCGGAGCAACTAAGCCCGTGCACCACAACTACTGACCTGCGCTCTAGAGCCTGCGAGCCACAACTACTGAAGCCCACGCACCTAGAGCCCGTGCTCCCAACAAGAGAAACCACTGCAATGAGAAGTCCGCGCACGGTGACGAAGAGTAGCCCCCGCTCAACTAGAGAAAGCCCGCGTACACAGCAATGAAGACCCAATGCAGCCAAAAATAAGTCAATAAAATAAATAAATTTATTTTAAAAATTGCATGTTGGCACCTGGAACTGCAACAGTCTTCTTTTAACTGTGCAGAGAGCATCTTGAGGATAAACCATCGTGCTGAGGGTGGTAGAGCAGAAAGATGGAAGGCACCTGGGTCCCTGATGATGACACTGATCCGTCAGATTAATCAGCCCTGGAGCTGCCTCATATCTGGACCTCTTAAAATGTGGGATATTTCCTTATAGTTTAAATCTTAAAAAAAAATTTTTTTTTTTACTTGCAGCTGGAGTCATGGCCATAGAGAAGGATACTGCGGAGGCCTAGGAAGGAGAAATTTCCAAGTAGGAAATGATTTGACATCTGAGGCTGCAGGGAGATGGAGTAATATGGAGATAGAAAAGAGTCCTTCTAGTGTGGGGGAACACTGGTGACTTTGGTGAGGATAGTGACCCTGGGCTACGAGAATAAAAACTAGATTGCAGAAGGTTACTTACCCTTATACATAGTTGGCACTAATGAATCCTAAAATTAAGACATGAATGAAAGATAAGGAGGTGGGCAGGGAGTATAGACTTTAAAACAGGGGCTTTAATTTGGGGCTCACTGATCCCCTCCAAGGGGTCTATGAATAGAATTCAGGGGAATCCATGAACTTGGATGAGAAGAAAATTACATTTTGATTTTTCACTCACCTCTAATTAAAATTTAGCCTCCCCTTCCATTATAACTGTAGGCATCACATTTCACGAGTATTAGCAGTGACTGTGACTTTGTCACCTGTAAAAATCACAGCTATTTTTAGATCACATGACAGTTGATGCAGATGTTGCAAAATATTGTTTATAATCATCACTGCTTGCGAATGTGGGAGTTATTAGACTCACTTCAAAATCTTATGTTTTTATTTTCTTTTAAAAAAATATTTATTTATTTGGCTGCATCGAGTCTCAGTTGCAGCATGTGGGATCTTTGTCGCCATGTGCTGGATCTTCTAGTTGTGGCATGCAGGATCTTTAGTTGTGGCATGCTAACTCTTAGTTGTGGCATGTGGGATCTAGTTCACTGATCAGGGATGGAACCCGGGCCCCCTGCATTGGGAACTCGGAGTCTTAGCCACTGGACCACCACATAAGTCCCAGTATCTCATTATTTAATGCATTCATGGATGACAGAAAAATAAAATGAAAGAAGCACATGTATTACTGTGTCACAAATTTTAATCTATTGTAACAACTGTATTTCAATATAATTGGTTTCCATGGTAATTCTATGTGTATTTTTTTTGTTTGTTTTGTTTTGTTTTTTGTGGTACGCGGGCCTCTCACTGTTGTGGCCTTTCCTGTTGCGGAGCACAGGCTTCGGACGCGCAGTCTCAGCGGCCATGGCTCACGGGCCTAGCCGCTCCGCGGCATGTGGGATCTTCCCGGACCGGGGCACGAACCCCTGTCCCCTGCATCGGCAGGCGGACTCTCAACCACTGCGCCACCAGGGAAGCCCTGTTTTGTTTTTGATTATGAAATTTGTGCTTTTATTTCTAGGAATTGGGTTCATAGTTTTCATAAAATTCTTAAAGCCAGAAAAGGTTAACAAACCCTTGAATCAAAATATGCTATTCACCATTCTCTAGAAATGCCCATTTTCCTGCAGCTGATTTCTTGCTCTCTATTATTCTTACTATGTTCCATCTCTGCCAGTTGGAATCTTATCAGTTTTTCGAGGCCCTTCTCAAAGGCTACTTCCTCCATGGAACCTTTCCTAATGTGATCTCTTCCTCCCTTAAATATCTAAATCTTCTTGTTTGTAACTCTTTGGGGGACAATTAGTATATTTTCCCTCACTTCTACTATTCTTTATGCTTGTTATTCCCTCTTCCAGATTATGAATATCTTTTTTTTTTACATCTTTATTGGAGTATAATTGCTTTACAATAGTGTGTTAGTTTCTGCTTTATAACAAAGTGAATCAGTTATACATATACATATGTTCCCATATCTCTTCCCTCTTGCATCTCCCTCCCTCCCACCCTCCCTATCCCCTATGTGTATTGTTGTATGCATTCAGAAATCTACCAGACTGCCAAAAGCATCCGTGGTGTGAAAAAGTTTAAGAATTCCAGCTTTAAAGGGGAAAAGAGAGAAAGGGAGACTTTTACAGAGGAGGTGGGAATGTAGCGTCTGGGGAACACTTTTTTAGAACATGGGAGAAGCTTGCAAAAGTCTCCGTATTTCAACATCATGTTGAAATACTGAAGGGACAGAGAGGATTCTAAGAACCAAGTCCCTGAGGAGACTGGAGCTATTGGGATGCAGGGCTCAGGTGGAGGGATTAACTACAGGAAGGAAACTTTTCCCACAATGAAAGGGAGGAAAGGATGAGTGTGGATAAAAATAAGTGTTTTAGTGGGGTGGGAGTGGGGGGCAGGAAGTTGAGGGGGATTCTGCCTGATGGCTTCTATTTTCACTGTCAAGTAGGAGTGAAGTGAGAGTGAGAGGGGAGGCGACAAAGGTTGGGAGCAGAAGAGAGGGCTGACAAGGACAAGTAGAAGGATTCCCAGCCCAGTGGCTGGAGAAGGTTGGGGCAGTTAGGGACCATCAGGATGTCAAGGCAATAGTCCGCGGCGGGGGGAACGCTGCCTCGGCAGTGTTCAGCTGTCCAAATGTGGGTGTCAGAGGCAGATCAGTGAGAGCCAGGGCTGGCTTTTACCAGGAGGATGAGGTAAAGATCTGGGGAATAAAGGAGGGATGGATCAGATTATCCAGACTGCCTGGACAAGAATGTAAAGCTAGGAAGGGGCTGATTGCTTGGGAGAGTGAAATCAACATTAGAGAGAAGAATGGGACAAAGGGAATGAGAAGGTGGAGGTGCAGGAAGCTGTGGTGCAAGAGTGAGACAGTCAAGTTTGAAGTTAAGGAGTAGTTTGTAGGATGGCAAGTGCTGAGGTCTGTCCGTAGTGTGGGTGACAAGTAGAGAAGTGGTAAAGGACATTGGAGGTGAGGAGGTCAGGGAACAGCCAGTACAGTCAGGACCATCCATATGATGGTGAGGCTTGGAGTGGAGGGGAAAGTCTGGAGAATGTGGAAGAATGATTTGGAAGTAGGTAGGTCTTTGGAGCAAGCAGTAGAAGAGTGTGGTGGTGGATAACAGGTGCCTCAAAGGAGGAGGATGGGTGCTTCCCTGGTGGCGCAGTGGTTAAGAATCTGCCTGCCAATGCAGGGGACGTGGGTTCAAGTCCTGGTCCGCGAAGATCCCACATGCCACGGAGCAACTAAGTCCATGTGCCACAACTACTGAGACTGTGCTCTAGAGCCTGTGAGTCACAACTACTGAGCCCACATGCTGCAACTACTGAAGCCTGCATGCCTAGAGCCCGTGCTCTGCAACCAGAGAAGCTGCCACAATGAGAAGCCCGCACATCGCATCGAAGAGTAGCCCCCACTCGCTGCAACTAGAGAAAGCCTGCATGCAGCAACGAAGACCCAACACAGCCAAAAATAAATAAATAAAATAAATAAATTTATTTTAAAAAAGAAAAGGAGGAGGAGGGCTTTTTCAACAAGGTAAAAGAGTAATTCTCTAAACCTATGGACTGGGAGAAAATATTTACAAGCAATGCAACTGACAAGGGCTTAATTTCCAAAATATACAAACAGCTCATACAGCTCAATAACAAAAAAACCAACAACCCAATCAAAAGTGGGCAGAAGACCTAAATAGACATTTCTCCAAAGAAGAATACAGGTAGCCAATAGGCACATGAAAAGATGCTCAACATCTCTAATTATTAGAGAAATGTAAATCAAAACTACAATGAAGTACCACCTCATACCAGTCAGGATGGCCATCATTAAAAAGTCTACAAATAACAAATGCTGGAGAGGGTGTGGAGAAAAAGGAGCCCTCCTACCCTGCTGGTAGGAATGTAAATTGGTGCAGCCACTGTGGAGAACAGTATGAAGGTTCCTTAAAAAACTAAAAATAGAGTCGCCAAATAATCCAGCAATTCCACTCCTGGGCACATATCCAGAGATAACTCTAATTTGAAAAAATACATGCACCCCAGTGTTCATAGCAGCACTATTTACAATAGCCAAGACATGGAAGCAACCTGAATGTCCGACGGATGAATGGATAAATAAGATGTGGTACACATACACAGTGGATTATTACTCAGCCATGAAAAAGAATGAAACAATGCCATTTGCGGCAACATGGATGGACCTAGAGACTAACATACTAAGTGAAGTAAGTCAGAAAAAGACAAACACCATATAACATCACTTATATGTGGAATCTAAAATATGGCACAAATGAACCTATCTACAAAATAGAAATAGACTCACAGACATAGAGATCAGACTTCTGGTTCTGAAGGGGGAAGCAGGGAGAGGGATGGACTGGGAGTTTGGGGTTGGTAGATGCAAACTATTACATTTAGAATGGATAAACAGCAAGGTCCTACTGTATAGCACAGGGAACTATATTCAATATCTCACAATAAACTATAATAGAAAAGAATCTGAAAAATAATATACCTGGATATCTACATATATCTGAATCACTTTGCTATACACCAGAAACTAACACAACATTGTAAATAAACTATACTTCAAAAAAAAAGTAATGTCCAAAAATAGCAATAAGGAGATGAAAAATGCCTACCCACCATGAGGTGAAAAGTGAGGACCCATGCTCCTGCTGTGTCATCAGGCCTTCAAACAAATAAACAAACAAACCAACAAAAGAAAAAAACAAAAAAACACTAGCCTTTATCAAAGAGGCCAGGAAGAATCACATGATTTTGGACCAGACACCATATAGTACGATGGTTTCCAACCCCAGAAGGTAGTCCCCTACCATGCTCCACCCCAACCGAAGGCATGAGCAGGAAAACAGCAGAGGCCTATTTGGTTTTATCACAAAGGTGGGTGTGGGCAATACTGAGTACCTAGAGATCAGAGTTACTAAATGTCCTGCAACGTACGGGACAGACCCATACTGCAGGTGAGTTGTCCTGCCAAAATGCCAGCAGTGTATCTCATACACTTTACAAATGAGGAGACTGGGGGATCAGAGAGCTGAGACGTGTACTTAGGTTTTGGAGCTTCTGTTTGTCATGTTGTTATGTTAAGATCTGTGTCTGTGTCTTAGATCACTGTGGTAGACATTGTTGGCTGGCGAGGCCAATCCCCTCTGTCTAGTCACCTTCCAGTGATTGGTCTATGGTTGCCTCAGTTCTGGCCAGTGAGATGTAAGCAGAAGCCATGGAGCGAGACTCCTGGGAACACTTTTTCAGAAGGGCAAGTGCAGCTGGATGCCCCTTCCACCTTTGCTCTATTCCCTTCCTTCTGCTTGGAACTTGGTTCAGCAACTGTCTTGTGTCCATGAGCACAAAAAGCCACACATTAGTGATGGAAGAACACAAAGATAGAAAGGCCATGTGTCCTTGATGGCTTCCTAATAGGTACGTCAACCCTGGACTCCCCACCTCTGGGTTTACCAAGTGAGAAAAACAAACTACTATTTATTTAAGCTACGCTTCATTGAATGCTCTTTTAATTGCAGCTGACTGCATTTCTACCTGATGGAGTCAGAGGGCCAGTTAGTAACAGAGAGGCGGTTAGACCCAGGTGTTCTCTCTCCCAATCTAATATTCTTTCCTTGAGAGCAGTGATTCTCAAAGTGTGGATCCCAGACAAGCAACATCAGCATTGCCTGGGAACTTGTTAGAAACGCAGGGAATTCCCTGTCAGTCCAGTGGTTAGGACTCGGTGTTTTCACTGCCCGGGTTCAATCCGTGGTCAGGGAACTAAGATCTCATAAGCCTTGCAATGCGGCCAAAAAAAAAAAAAAGAAATGCAGAATTTCATTACCCCACCTCAGGTCTGGGGGTGGGGCCCAACAATCTGGTTTAAGGAGCCCTCCCCATGATTCTCACGCACCTCAGTTTGAAAGCCATTGCTCTCTAGCTATGCTCCTCAGATATGGGTCTGGCCCAGCAGGATCAGCCTCACTTAGAGACTTGTTAAAAAGTAACAAGGTCCCACCCAAGATCTACTGGATCAGAATCTGCATTGTCAGGAGATCCCTGGGTTATTTGTATGTACATTGAACTTTAAGGAGCATTACTCAACAATATGCTCGATTGAGTCTTTTTATTTCTCTTATTGAAGCAAGAGTGCTGAAAACGTAGATCACTGACCAGGCTGAAATAACACACTCAGGATTCAGCTATGCACATCACGTAACAAAATCTAAACATTTTAAAATTAAAAAGATATAATCTATAATTAAACTTTCAAACTTTTGATTTTGGACATTTAAAAACATAAAAAGTAGCAAGGATCATATAATTGCACCCTATGTACTTCATACTTGATTTCAAGTGAAGAACTTATCCTATGTATAAATTGGAGAACATTCTTTTAGGAATCTCTTGAATGCTAAGGTAAATTTGTGTATGCCATCAGTGCTCTGTAAAAAAATCATGCACTATTTTAGGAATAAGTGATTGGGGCTTCCCTGGTGACTCAGTGGTTAAGAATCCGCCTGCCAACGCAGGGGACACGGGTTTGAGGCCTGGTCTGGGAAGATCCCACATGCCGCGGAGTAACTAAGCCTGTGCGCTGCAACTACTGAGGCTGCGCTCTAGAGCCCTTGAGCTACAACAACTGAGCCCACGTGCCACAACTACTGAAGCACGCGCACCTACAGCCTGTGCTCCACAACAAGAGAAGCCACCCTAATGAGAAGCCCGCGGGCCACAACGAAGAGTAGCCCCCACTCGCAACTAAAGAGAAAAGTCCGCTTGCAGCAACAAAGACCCAATGCAGCCAAAAATAAACAAACAAATAAATTTATTTAAAAAGAATAAATGATGGTGTTTTAATATCTTTATACCCACTAGAGAAAGGATAGGGGCAAATTTCAATTTTTTGATTTTATTACGTATTTTTTGCATCCTTTTTTTATACTACTTATTGGAAATTATGTATTTCATGATGACAGTTTCAGGATTCTGTGTTTGTCCTTAGTTCATGTCCATGTTATCCCTGTAACTGTGGCTGGGGAGAATGTAATGGCTACATTCTCTTAGTTGGTAATAGCTACAGTTACAGCCATCAAATGGATGACCTTAGGCCCTCATTTCAGTCTGCCCTAAAACACATTTTGCTAGGAATGCCTGCTTTAAAATGTATTTAATTCTTTTAATCTTGATATTCTTTAAATGTACTTTCCAGAAAAGTAGCTTTTAGAGAGAGAGAGAAATGTTTCTGTCATTTTCATTACTTGTTATAACTTCTTTGTGTAGAACGGGGGATTCTGTCTATTCAAATTGTTGTCACTGCATTTATTGGAGACACAGTGACAGCATGCTAGAGCTGGATGGGACATAAAGATCATTTATTAACTAAACCTTCTCAACCTTTCCCCCACAGTGTTCACAGAGAAAATGACAACTACACCTTAAGGAAAGGGAAGGGTAGAGGCAGTTCTCCTCGGGAGGGGTTGCCTGGGGGCTCCTGTCACCCCTATAGCTCATTTACCATTATAACCATTTTTAAATGTACAATTCAGTGGCATTAAGTACATTCCCTCTGATGTGCAACCATCGAGATAGCTTCTTTTTTTCTTTTTTATTGAAGCATAGTTGATTTATAATGTGTTAATTTCTGCTGTCTAGCAAAGCGATTCAGTTATACATGTATATACATTTTTTAATATTCTTTCCATTATGGTTTATCACAGGAAATTGAATATAGTTCCCTGTGGTATACAGTAGGACCTTGTTTTTTACCCATTCTATGTACAATCGTTTGCATCTGCTAACCCCAAACTCCCAATCCATCCTTCCCTATCCCCCAAGATGGCTTGTTTTTTGTTTTATAAATTTATTTATCTGTTTACTTTTGGCTGCTTTGGGTCTTCATTGCTGCGCGCAGGCTTTCTCTAGTTGTGGCGAGTGGGGGCTACTCTTCGTTGTGGCCCGCGGGCTTCTCATTACGGTGGCTTCTCTTTTTTGTGGAGCACAGGCTCTACGCGCGCGGGCTTCAGTAGTTGTGGCGCACGGGCTTAGTTGCTCCGTGGCATGTGGGATCTTCCAGGACCAGGGCTCGAACCCGTGTCCCCTGCATTGGCAGGTGGATTCTTAACCACTGCGCCACCAGGGAAGTCCAAGATAGCTTGTTAACGCATAAAAATTTTGATCACTAAATCCTCAGTCTATTTTAACTTTTCATTTCATGAATGAGGAAACTGAGGCTTGTTTCTTTTTCAAAAGAATATCTTTGCATGATCTACTAGTAATAATATCGTGCATGGGCTGTATTTTCTGTATTGTGAAAGTTGTATTTTTTTCTCCTTCTAACAGTAAAGATGATTTCTGTTGAAGTCATGATATATTTGTGCTGGTGCTCTTGTCAGAATTCCTTTTTAAGGTCCTATTTTCCCAGCCATGAAAAAATTAAATCAGATTTTTTTCTGATGAAATAAAAAAAAATATTTCTACTGTGGTAAGATGTAATATGTTCTGTTACTGCTTTAATATGTTATATTTAATAATTTGATCTCCTCAGGTATCTGGGACTAAGTTATTATTTCTAGGGCTTCCACTGTTTTTATATGTGTGTTGAAATTTGTAGTCCATTTTGACCTTACTGATGTTTATTATGCTATCAATATGTCTCTCCAGCGATGCCGGGCTAGTATATTTGGCTAATTAAAACTATTAGGGAGATTATTAAAAATTAACTTTTGACATGGTTTTAGTTTCCTGCTCTCTATCATTTGGTTTGTTAAATCAGCCCAACAAATTTCTAAGAATAGTTACTTAACAGTTTAACTGAGAATTGGAAAATCCAGCCCTAGCACTTTTTATTAATGGTTTTTGTTTGTGTGTTTTGGAGCTCTTGTTTTCTTAGTCCTGGCCTGCCTGCCCCTCGGGCTCCTTACCTCTCCAGTTTAAGACTTTGGCGGTTGAACCCCAGGGTTTGCAGGTCTCAGACAGTCCTTTTGTGCAGGGTCTCAGGGGGGATCTGCGTCTATTCTGAGGTTTCCGAGTGAGAAGTGTCAGAGTCCCTTCCCTTACTTACTTCAACCCCATCTGTAAATGTGTGATAGAAGCAAGTCATCGAGTGTGTCTTCTGGATGGATCAAGACCAAACAGTGTTCCCTGGTTGAATCACCCCGTGATCAAATAAGATGAGAGTCCAAGGAACCCTGGAAAGCCTGTGTCCACTTCCCTCTGCCATAGTTCCTCTGTGGCTCAGGAATGATACCTAACTTAACGGTGTTTTTCTGTTAATCACATGTTGAAGCAAAGTCATTCTCAAATTGTTCTCATGTGTTGAATCAAAGTAATTTTTTTTTTTTTTTTTGGCGGTACGTGGGCCTCTCACTGTTGTGGCCTCTCCCGTTGCGGAGCACAGGCTCCGGACACACAGGCTCAGCGGCCATGGCTCATGGGCCCAGCCGCTCCGCGGCATGTGGGATCTTCCTGGACCGGGGCACGAACCCGTATTCCCTGCATTGACAGGCGGACTCTCAACCACTGCGCCACCAGGGAAGCCCGAATCAAAGTAATTTTAATCTTATCTTCCCTAATCTGAGTTGACATCTGTTGTGTCATGGCTCTTCCTCTTTGGCATATCTTAAAAGCGTTTTAGTGTACAGAAAAGAAGATTTTATATTCTGGTAGTCTTCGCTTTGTTAATGTAGAGATATCTTTTTTTTTTTAAGAAAGGAATAAAACTGTATTTACAGAAGACATAAGACAGAGATATCTTTTTTTTTTTAAGAAAGGAATAAAACTGTATTTACAGAAGACATAAGACAAGATTGTACATAGAAGATCCTAAGGACTATTCCTTCAAAAGCTACTGGAACTAATAAGGGAGTTTAGAAAGATTACAATACAAGGTCCATATGCACAAGTCAATTGCATTTTTAAAAATAAAACATTTTAAATTATTTTTTTAATGTGGTAAAAGATACATCCATAAAATTTACTCTTTTAACCGTTTTTAAGTGTACAGTTCAGTGTAATTTTTTTTTTTTTGGCAGCATTGGGTGTTCATTGCTGCACGTGGGCTTTCTCTAGTTGTGTCAAACAGAGGCTACTCTTCATTGCGGTGCGTGGGCTTCTCATTGTGGTGGCTCCTCTTGTTGTGGAGCATGGGCTCTAGCCACACGGGTTCAGTAGTTGTGGCACGTGGGCTCTAGAGCGCAGGCTCAGTAGTTGTGGTGCACGGGCTTAGTTGCCCCACGGCATGTGGGATCTTCCCGGACCAGGGCTCAAACCCATGTCTCCTGCACTGGCAGACGGATTCTTAACCACTGTGCCACCAGGGAAGCCCTCAGTGTAATTTTTACATGTAATATTCAGTAAGTACATTCACATCGGTGTGCAACCATCAAGGTGGCTTCTTAACACATAAAATTTTTGATAACTGTATATTTTTAATAAATATATATCAAATATACATAGATATACTTTTATCAAAAAAATATATATAGGGCTTCCCTGGTGGCGCAGTGGTTGAGAGTCCGCCTGCTGATGCAGGGGACACGGGTTTGTGCCCCAGTCTGGCAAGATCCCACATGCCACGGAGTGGCTGGGCCCGTGAACCATGGCCAAAAAAATATATATATATATATATATATAACTATATATAACTATATATATATATAACTATATATATAACATTAACTGATGAAGAATTGAAAATGGGATGGGGAAGCCTTGTATTTTACCTGTACTCCTACTTCAAGATAGAACAAAATGTAAGCACTGAATTGTAGATATAACTGGCTTACCAGTCATTTTGCATGTGGCAGTATCAGATTCCACACACTACCTTGGGAAGACAGGAAAAACTAATAAATATTTTACTGGGAGAGGACACACCTTATTCTATGTAAAATAATGACCTTACCAGGTTTAAATATTACAACATCAAAACATATTTATTGGGCTTCCCTGGTGGCTCAGTGGTTAAGACTCCACCTGCCAATGCAGGGCACACGGGTTTGAGCCCTGGTCTGGGAAGATCCCACATGCCACGGAGCAACTAAGCCCGTGCGCCACAACTACTGAAGCCCGTGCACCACAATTACTGAAACCCGCATGCCCTAGAGCCCGTGCTCTGCAACAAGAGAAGCCACCACAATGAGAAGCCCGTGGGCCACAATGAAGAGTAGCCCCCGCCTGCCGCAACTAGAGAAAGCCCGCACACAGCAACAAAGACCCAATGCAGCCAGAAATTAATTAATTAATTAAAAAAAATTTATTGTAGTAAATATAGAAAAAACAGGTAAGCAGAAAAAGAAAATAGCTTGGAAGGATTGATATTGATCTTTTAGGCATTCACAACTCTGTTCCTCTCAGTATTTGAGGATTTAAATTGTATTAACTAGTGCTTGTGAGTTAATTGTAAGCCACATTTAGCAGACTTTCGTTCAGTAGCATCTCAGGGTGAATGAGTTCCCAGCAATCACAGATCAATAGGTTTTATTTCTGGTTTTTGTTTGAAAGAAAACCTTATGATAGATTCATTTTATGTGTGTAGGGGTTTGGTTATTTTCCCCCTCCTAAATGATGTGTTTGTTTCATCAACTGGTTAAGTATATATGTGGCATAAGTATACATAATGTGTTTTCTGACCTTTGAGTCGGAAGAGACTTGATTTCACCAAGTGTCATTTACACTCGTAGGTAATCATTGGAATTGGATATTGCAAAGGTCTGATAATGAGAATCTGGCTTCTATTCAATTTGAAAGAGGTATTGGTGCCAAATGGTAAACTGCCAATGGTAAATGCCTTATCTGCACTAGTGGAGGGGTGGTTTGCACACATTTCCCTGAAGTGAAATATCCGAATGGCTGCTGGGCCCTTTTGGAATGCATTATGATCTTAGAGTAACAGACTCTTTCATCTGAAGTCCAATCCCCTTATTTTTACAGTTTTCCTCTAGTACCTTGTCTGGCCTCCATTATTACCCTAGTGTGTTATTGCCCTAATTATGTGTTAATGTAAATAACTCATTCAGCCATGTGATGAGTTATTTACATTAATACATAAACAATAGAGTGGGAAATTCTTCAGCCAGTCTATATCTTGCTAATCTTTGTTGTCATTAGCACTTAGCACAGTGCCTGGAGCTTACTAGATTCTCAATAAATGTTTGCTGAGTGAATGAATGATGAAACAGAGGCCCAGGGACAGGAAGTGCCCTGCCCAAGATCACAGATCTAGTTAGTAACAACGTTCTGAGACATAGGTTATGATAACATTTTAAGTGCATTGCACTGCTTGACAGCATGTCGGGAGAGGCCAGAATTGGACTGAATCTTGGAATAAAACTCTGGTGACACGTTATTCACATGGATTTCTAATTCATGTGATGGTCCACAGCATCAGGAATTGACTCTGAGGTCCGTCCTGAGAGGTTTTTTTTGGTACCTTACAGTTTTGTTTCTCCTGGCTGGACCTCAAGGATGAAATGCTCTACCGGTAGGAAAGATGGTATATGTGGGGAGGAGGAAGCTTTCCCACGATTGGGAAAGGCTAGAGTGGGAGAAGTCCCTAGTCTATGGAAGGGCAGGGAAATCTCTCCCTATCCCTGGGGTCCACAGACTCTAGATTATGTTCATGGTCAGTCTTTGTTAGAAATATGTAATCAGGGACTTCCCTGGTGGCACAGTGGTTAAGAATCTGCCTGCCAATGGAGAGGACACGGGTTCAAGCCCTGGTCTGGGAAGATGCCACATTCTGCAGAGCACCTAAGCCCGTGAGCCACAACTACTGAGCCCGTGTGCCACAGCTACTGAAGCCCATGCACCTAGAGCCCATGCTTTACAACAAGAGAAGCCACCACAATGAGAAGCGTGTGCACAGCAACGAAGAGTAACCTCTGCTCGCTGCAACTAGAGAAAGCCTGCGTGCAGCAATGAAGACCCAACGCAGCCAAAAATAAATAAATAAATAAATTTATAACCAAAAAAATGTTATGAATGCCATGCAATACATTATTTACTTTTTTTTTTTTTTTTT
>NW_020171981.1:394360-452685 GCF_003031525.2 Neophocaena asiaeorientalis asiaeorientalis
CCGGGGCACGAACCCGTGTCCCCTGCATCGGCAGGCGGACTCTCAACCACTGCACCACCAGGGAAGCCCTATTGACTATTTTTTTTTAAAAAAAGATATGTAATCATTTTGAGCATTGGTTGGGGAAGGTTGGTGGCAACCCTCTGTGTGTGTGATGACCACTTAGTTTTGTGCCAAGATCAAGGCTGTTTTGTTTTGTTTTGAGGCAGAGAGTGTTGGAGTAGGATGTCAGCATGAGAATACCAGCTCCGTGATGGCTGTGGCCTTTGAGGAGGTCACAGTGACCCAGGAAATGTAATCTGGACAGTGGCTGAGTGACAGTCATGACTGAGCTAGGCAGAGTCATCCCTGAAGATGTGCTCTGGGAGAAGTGCTCCGAGGGGGGCCTCAAGATGCTGACACTGGCTGTTCTCCTGAGTGACAGCTGGAATGTGTGTGTGTGTGTGTGTGTGTGTGTGTGTGTGTGAGAGAGAGAGAGAGAGAGAGAGAGAGAGAGATGAAGGTAGAAGAAGGAAATATAGAAAAGGTGTGGCCTGGCAGACCTGGAGGAAGTCCTTTTCATCCACTATTTCAAGGTGACAAGGTAGCACCAGAGTCACCTGGCATGCCTGGATGGCCATAGGGGAAAGGTGTGTAAGGTCTGGGCTAGCCCCATAGGTGGGAGTGTGTTGGTGTGGGCAAGGGCAGGGGCCTGTGTCTGCCAGCCTCAATGAGGAGATGCTGCCTCGGTTGGTCGTTACGAGCCTAGCCTGCTGCCTGAGCTCGGTGGACAGCTGAGCACAGCACCTGGCTGGACTTCAAGGATGAAACTGACAAACTTTTGTCCCCAAATCTTCTGCAGGCTTTTATGCATATGGAGAGCAAGTAGGTTAAGCTGTTGCTCTTTTTTATTTTTCTTTGTCCGCGCTGCGTGGCTTGTGGGATCTTAGTTCCCTGACCAGGGATTGAACCCAGGCCCAGCAGTGAGAGCCCTGAGTCCTAACCACTGGACTGCCAGGGAATTCCCCAGAGCTCTCACTCTTCTGACTGCCTGTCTCTTTCGAAGGGTCATCATTTCTTGCCATCAGGAATTGTTAGCATTGGGTTGGAGTCCAAAGGATGGGCTTTAGGAATCAAGAGCCCCTTAACATTATTTTCAAATTCATATGTTTCCATTTTTCTGGGGAAAGGTTCATAACAGATTCTCAAAGTGATCCATGCACCAGCAAAGGTTAAGAAGTCTTGGTGTAGGGGAAGCAGAAGGAACGCTTGCATTTATAGGGGGCCTTGCTGTTCACATGGCAAGGATATAAGTGCATGGAGTATGGCAGGGTAGGAGAATCAGTTTAGTGGCTCAGGGCCTACGGATTAACAGCTGCTGCATCTCCTGATAACAAAACTTACCTGAAGGCATGCACTCACATGTGGGTTAGAGGCAGTGGTCAGAAACTTACTGAATGAGCAAGGGACAACTGCAGTGTACATAGAGAAATAAATAGCGTGAGGCCAAGGGAACATAGCTGGTTGGAAGAGAAGAGTCACTATGGGGAGATCCCTGAACACAACTGGACACCAGAGCAGAGTATCCCAGTGCTCTCAGGAGTCCATTTACAATCCACGAGAGAGTGAGGTCACAAGGATTTCCAGGGGCCACACTAGACTTCAGTTAAGGTTGTCCCAGGGCTTTGGGTGGGGGACCCTCTTAAGCTTTATCGTCTATAGTTATGTCCTAGAAGCAGAGGTAGTAGTCTGGCCTTCATTAGCTCCTTGACATAAACCCTAGTATGCTCATCGCTACTTGATCCTTTTCATGAACCTCAGGTGACTTGGTGTTTTTTTCACACCAACTCTGTGGCCAGTGCCCTGTGTGATTCCTTTCTGCCCTTGGGGTCCTCCCCGCTGATAGGATACTCAGAATAGTACCATTTCCAGAACTGGAATCTAAGTGGGCAAGAGAAAAGTTTTGGGGAGCGGTTCTCTCTAGGTTCTGGAATCCTAAGGAAGAATGGGACATGGTGGGAGTAGGGCCTCTCAGGGAGGACTGTAGGTTGGGGAAAGGAAAAATTTCATTTTCCTTGAATCATTTTCGAGTCTCTGGACAAGGTTTGGGGCTCTTTGGCCCAGTGTTTTTCTCATTGGCCCAACCAGCTGTAGTTGGGTGTCGATGAAGCTCGCTCTCATTCCTCACCTCCTCCTTTCTGTCATCTCTTGGCTGCGGCTCTGCTCCTTGAGAAAGGCAAGCCGCTGCAAAGTTGTTTCAAAGGAGCACATCCAGTTGGCAACTTTGTTTTACCCTGTGGGTGACCTTCCCGCTGTGCCAGTTCTGACGCCCTCTTTCCCAACTGACTTTGCAGGGAGGGCCTTGGAACTGCCATACCTTCCACTGATTTTCTGTTTTGGTGCAGCCGTCTACAGATCTAGTTCGTGATTCATGACTATTATTTGATCTTGTAGGAAGTAAAATACTCCTAGTCACTAGTTTGTTTCCATTCAGGCGCTAATGGCACATTGTATAATGTATCCATTGGGAAGATTTCCAAAGGATCAAATATCAGAAATTCAGCTACAACAAGCCACTTGGTTCCTGATACCATAAAGCTATTCAGTGTAAGAATCTGGGGATAGCTTTCCTTACGTCATGCATAAAAGGAATTGAAAAAAATTTGTCTCTGTAAGTTGCAGAAATGACATCGCTTGCCCCCTTTTCCCTCCTTTTTTTTTTTTTTTTTTTTTTTTTTTTTTTTTGCGGTACGCAGGCCTCTCACTGTTGTGGCCTCTCCCGTTGCGGGGCACAGGCTCCGGACGCGCAGGCTCAGCGGCCATGGCTCACGGGCCCAGCAGCTCCGCGGCATGTGGGATCTTCCCGGACCGGGGCACGAACCCGTGTCCCCTGCAGCGGCAGGCGGACTCTCAACCACTGTGCCACCAGGGAAGCCCTTCCCTCCTTTTTGAAAATGGTCTGGGATTAAAGTCACAATGTTCTTGATCTGAAGGCCAATGTGGTGAACACACAAATTTATCCTGGGGTACACTATTATGTGATTGTGTGGCAAGTCTTTTATTGTCTCCTTGTTAGAGGAAAGACAGTAGAAGCTATGGCCTTGACACTGTTCTTTCACTTATTTAACAGATGTTTGTTGAACGGTTACAATGTGCCAGGCCTGCGGTAGATATCAGGGCTACAGAGATAAAAGACCCTCTCCCAGCCCACAAGAAATGCATAGACCAGCGGGGGAGACAGAGAAGTGAATCATTAATTGAAATGTAGTGGAGTAATTGCCAGGAGAGCAGTGAACAGGGGGCTGGTATCCCAGAGGAAAGATACTACCTCTTTCAGTGGAAAATGAGTAGTCCCTCACTGTTTAACAGGAAAAAAAAAAAAAAAGATTTTCCATGTAGCTAAGTGGATTTTCCAGATAACCAGGCTTATCTCTTTAGGTCCCAGAACTTAAAACATTTATATATATATATATTTTTTTTTTTTGATGGGAGTATATGTAAAATGTACTCTTCTCTTTTTTCTTAAATGGAATATACTGAATGAAATTCAATCTTTTCTCGACTCGAGGCACTGCATGAATGCTAGGCTTTGAGTTTGGCCATGCTGCCCAAAGACTCTTAGGTTCCCCCTAAGCCAAATGGCCCTTCCTTGTGGCTTTTGGTAATGTTTCTGTTTCTTCTCTCCTTATCAGGATGTTTGTGCTGGTCCTGACTGCTTTTTACTTGACAGTCCCTAGTAGCTCTCTCCTTTCTCCTTTCAAATTTGTGTTGGTCTAGGAATTCATGCATCTAAACAGGTCAGACTTTTATTTTTTTAAAGGATTTTAAAATTTTTTAAACTTATTTATGGCTGCATTGGGTCTTTGTTGCTGTGCATGGGCTTTCTCTAGTTGTAGTGAGCGGGGGCTACTCTTCATTGTGGTGCGCGGGCTTCTCATTGTGGTGGCTTCTCTTGCTGTGGAGCCCGGGCTCTAAGCGTGTGGGCTTCCGTAGTTGAAGCACACAGGCTCAGCAGTTGTAGCTTATGGGCTCTAGAGTGCAGGCTCCAGTAGTCGTGGCGCATGGACTTAGTTGCTCCAAGGCATGTGGGATCTTCCCGGAGCAGGGTTCGAACCTGTGTCCCCTGCATTGCCAGGTGGATTCTTAACCACTGCGCCACCAGGGAAGCCCTAAAAAGATCAGACTTTTGTTTAAAGTAAGAGTAAGTAGACTATGGGTCAACACTTGACAGTACAGGGACTTCTCTGCTGGCCCAGTGGTTAAGAATCTGCCTTCCAATGTAGGGGATGTGGGTTTGATCCCTGGTTGGGGAACTAAGATCCCACATGCTGCAGGGTAACTAAGCCCACCCCCGTGAACTTGGCTATCCAGAGTGCCTTTCTTTAGTTTTCTTTCTGCCTCGTATTTACATTCATTTGAGGGACATTTTTTTTCTTCTTTTCTTTTCTTTTTTTTTTTTTTGCTGCACTATGCAGCATGTGGGATCCTATTTCCCCAACCAGGGCTCAAACCCATGTCTCCTGCATTGGCAGGCGGATTCTTAACCACTGCACCACCAAGGAAGTTCCAACATATTGTTTTTTTTTTTTTTGGTTGCCTTGGGTCTTTGTTGCTGCGCGTGGGCTTTCTCTAGTTGCGGCGAGCAGGGGTTACTCTTCGTTGCGGTTCGTGGGCTTCTCATTGGGTGGCTTCTCTTGTTGCAGAGCATGGGCTTTAGGCACGTGGGCTTCAGTAGTTGTGGCTCTCGGGCTCTAGAGCACAGGCTCCGTAGTTGTGGCGCACGGGCTTAGTTGCTCCGTGGCATGTGGGATCTTCCCGGACCAGGGCTCAAACCCGTGTCCCCTGAACTGGCAGGTGGATTTTTAACCACTGCACCACAAGGGAAGTCCCAACATATCCATTTTTATATTTCCTGTATTTGTAGAAATTAGTTCTGAGGCAAAGTTTGATTTAATGTATAACTCTTAGGAATTATAATTTTCACAAATACTTGTTTTTAAACAATAAATCTTTTTTTTTAATTTATTTTTATTTTTTTGGCCACTCTGCAAGGCTTGTAGGATTTTAGATTCCCTACCAGGGATTGAACCCGGGTCCTCGGCAGTGAGAGCACAGTGTCCTAACCACTGGACTGTCAGGGAATTCTAACAAATCTTTTTTAAAATAAAGAGCTAAATTATGGGGACTTCCCTGGCGGTCCAGTGGTTAAGACTCCACGCTTCTACTGCATGGGCTCGGGTGACCGATCCCTGGTTTGGGAACTAGGATCCCACGTGCCTCGGTGTGGCCAAAAAAAAAAAAAAGCTAAATTATGTTTGGTGAATATTAAGAAAAGAGAATTTCTTATCTATATTACTTTCTACTATGGAAATAGATATAGGAATGTAACATCTAGTTGATTATGTAACTGTATTATTCAACTCACTTAATAAGGCACTAGTTCTTAAGTTAGCCATGGGGAAATTGGCCTTTTCTATTATCTTGATTGAATCATGGTTATATGACGATTAGAAATTGCCTTATAATTGTCTTCTTCAACCTTACCCCTGGACCCAAAGCAATATTTTATTTTGCCCATATTTACATTCTTATAAAGGGGCAAGCCTTCATATCTGTGGTAGATTGTTGCATTTGGTGGCCCCTAATGACCCTGACTCCCAGTATTCCTGCCTTTGTGTAGCTCCCTCCCTAATCAACTTTGGACTTTACCAAGAGACTCATGAATCACACAAGCACAGGAGGGTAAGCACTTGTGCACTGGGGCTTGCCCTCTTGGAACCCTGTCCTGGACCAGTGTCTAGTCTACTGGAGGTTGGGAGGTCACAAGAAGAACTGAGACTCCCTGCCCAGCACCAACTGTCAGACTTGTGAATGAGGCCAACTTGGAATAAATTTCCAGCTGTTCCAACCATCTGTAGTAGCCCAAGTGAGCCAGAAAAAGAACTTTGCAATCAACTAACAGAATCAAGAGAAACAATAAATCAATATTTTTTGCCTCTACGTTTTGCGATGAATTTTTATGCAATCAATAGATAACTGAAACAATGTCCTTTTACTGTGTTCAAGTTTAACCTTATAAAGGCGGGCTAAGATAGAATTATGAACAACGCTTAGATGTTTTACCTTGTAAATCGCTCTATGGGAGATGGAAAAAATTTTACACCTGGAAAGGAAGGGCTTATTTTGATCTGTTGGTAAAGTAAACTTCAAAACAAGTTAAAATCTACCAGAATTGTTTCCAATTTGAAAATTGTTGGATCACGCTATTATAAATACTATGGTATATGCTTTAAATTTCTTCAAGATATTATCCTCATAAAAGTAATGGATTCTCACTGAAGAAAAATGGAAAAGACTGGAAATTGTAAAAATAAAAAGTAAAATAAAAAATAAATCAAGCATTATTCCACAATCCAGACATCTATCGACAATCGTTTTGCTGTATTTTCTCTCAGCAATTTTTCTGTGCTCCATTTAATATTTTTTCATATTTAAATCAGGCTGAGGGGAGGGTGAGTGTGGATATAAAGGGGTGGCATGAAAGAGTCGTGGGATGTTGTCACAATGAAGTATCATGTTTATTGTGGTGGTTACATGAAAGTACACATGTGATAAAATTGCATAGGGCTGCACACACAAATGAGCGAACTATATATAACAGGTGAAGTCTGCTTATGCTCTGTGGATTGTGCCAATGTCAGTTTCCTAGTTTTGCTATTGTACTATAGTTATGCAAGATGTTAACATCAGGGGAGGCTGGGTGAAGGGTGTCAAAGACCTCCCTGTATATTTCTTTGTACTTTCCTGTGAATCTATCATTTCAAACTAAAAAAAAAAAAAAAAAAAAAAAAAAAAAATCAGTCTGTAGCTAGAGTTTTGTACCCTGCCTTTCCCTTTATATTTTCATTTTTAACGAAAAAAGAGAATGTCCATGTTTCATATCCACGTCTTGATTACTTTAAAAAATGAACTGAAGAAACTGTCTTAATTATAGAGTTAACTGCTAAGGAAGGGGGTACATTTCAAAACCAGCTTTATTTGTTGGAACTTAATTATTGCAAGAATGCCAAAGCATTTTATGGACTACATGGGGTTGTGTTTGAGAGTTTAGAAAAGGAAATTACATGACAAAAATATAGCTATAACACTAACAAAATATTGTGAAATTACGCATCTGGTGGACTGCAGACAGAAGGGGGAATGTTGTGGTTGAGCTGGGGGAGGAGGCCTGGCTGAGCCTGTCAGGAATGATTTGAGGGCTTTGGGGGAGGGAAGGAAGCAGGGCAGGCGCTGAGCAGAACTGGTCTGGGGCAGCTTAGGGCAGGGCAGGCCATGGCTCCTCAGAAAAAAATGATAAAGAGCAGGCCGTCAGCGTGCTGGCAACAGCGTCTAAGAATCCACCTTCAGAAAGGAGTGGCAGGGCATAGACAAGAGTTTCGACATCAGATTTGCCAAATATTGGTTGCAGAAAAAGTTAGGGAACAGGAGGGAAGAGAAAGCAGGGGATGAGCAAAGCAATAGAAATAAAAGCAAAAATAAACAAATGGGACCTACTCAAACTTTGCACAGCAAAGGAAGCCATAAACAAAACCAAAAGACAACCTACAGGACTGGGAGAAAATATTTGCAAATGTTGTGACCGACAAGGGCTTAATTTCCAAACTATACAAACAGCTCATATAGCTCAATAACAAAAAAAAAACCCAACCCAATCAAAAAGTGGGCAGAAGACCTAAATAGACATTTCTCCAAAGAAGACATCCAGATAGCCAACAGGCACATGAAAAGATGCTCAACATCTCTAATTATTAGAGAAATGTAAATCAAAACTACAATGAAGTACCACCTCACACTGGTCAGAGTGGCCATCATTCAAAAGTCTACAACGGGGCTTCCCTGGTGGCGCAGTGGTTACGAATCCGCCCGCCAATGCAGGGGACATGGGTTTGAGCCCTGGTCTGGGAAGATCCCACATGCCGCGGAGCAATGAAGCCCGTGTGACACAACTACTGAGCCTGTGCTCTAGAGGCCTCGAGCCACAACTACTGAGCCTGCATGCCACAACTACGGAAGCCCGCGTGCCTAGAGCCCATGCTCCACAACAAGAGAGGCCACCACAATGAGAAGCCCGCTCACTGCAACGAGGAGTAGCCCCTGCTCGCCGCAACTAGAGAAAGCCCACGTACAGCAACTAAGACCCAATGCAGCCAAATAAACAAACAAATAAATAAATAAATAAACTTAAAAAAAAGTCTGCAAATAACAAATGCTAGGGAGGGTGTGGAGAAAAAGGAACCCTCCTACACTGTTGGTGGGAATGTAAATTGGTGCAGCCACTATGGAAAACAGTATGGAGGTTCCTTAAAAAACTAAAAATAGAGTTGCCATATGACCCAGCAATCCCACTCCTGGGCATATATCTGGGGAAAACTCTAATTCGAAAAAATACACACGCCCCAGTGTTCATAGCAGCACTATTTACAATAGCCAAGACGTGGAAGCAACCTAACTGTCCATCGATAGATGAATGAATAAAGAAGATACGGTATATATACACAATGGAATACTACTCAGCCATAAAAAAGAATGAAATAATGTGACTTGCAGCAACATGGATGGACCTAGAGATTATCATACTAAGTGAAGTGAGTCAGAAAAAGACAAACACCATATGATATCACTTATATGTGGAATCTAAAACTATGACACAAATGATCTTATGAAACAGAAACAGACTCACAGACATAGAAAACAAACTTACGGTTACCCAAGAGGACAGGGGGTGGGGGAGGAATAAATCAGGAGTTCAGGATTAGCAGATACAAGCTACTATATATAAAATAGATAAACAAGAAGGTCCTACTATATAAGACAGGGAACTATATTCAATATCCTGTAATAAACTATAATGGAAGAGTAAAAAAAAATAAGAAAGAAAGCAGGAGGGGGCGTGGGGGTCATTTGGGGGGAAAAGTCCAGAAAGGGCAGGCTGGTGACTGGAGCTTCCCAGGTGGCCTTCAGGGATTTCCCTTTGCTCCGAGAATAAAGTCCAAACTCTACATGGCATAAAAGGCCCTACATGACCTTTCTGGTCTTGGAATATCTCCCTGACCTGGTCTCCTGTTGCTTCCCTAAATGCGCCTCTGAGCCTCTGCAGCTTCCAGAGCCCTGTCCAGTTTTGGGGGCTCCCTCCTCTCTCAGGTGCTCTTCCCTGTGCCTACCATGCTCTTCCCTCTGGGTGTCAGTGCGTTAACTGCTCCCCGGCATACAAGGCCCTGCTGGTTTCTCTCTGTGAAGCCTACTATCATACCTGGGTTGGGCCACAACCCCCTTTCTCTGCCTTTCATCTCCCCTCAGCCCCAGGTGAGCCCTGGTGGCCTCATTTGCCTGGTGTGAGCTTCCCTTCGCAGCCACTGATGGGAAGGGAGTGGTTGAGCTTCAGAAGAGAGGTGAGCTGCAACTCGCACTCCCCTGCCCAGCCTGGGCCTTTGCACATGCCAGCCCTCCTACTCTCTCGTAGATCTCCACTTGGAAGGCCTTCCCTCAGAATTCAAGACCCTGTCAAATGATTGTTCTTCTCTGTGACTCCCACACTGGCCTCTCACAGCCTTTCCTTCTTGCAAGTATTCAACAAATTATATATATATATATATTTTAGCTCTTTTTTAAAAAATTTATTTATTTATGGCTGCATTGGGTCTTCATTGCTGCGCGCGGGCTTCCTCTAGTTGCAGCGAGCAGAGGCTACTCTTCGTTGTGGTGCGTGGGCTTCTCATTGCAGTGGCTTCTCTTGTGGAGCACGGGCTCTAGGCACGTGGGCTTCAGTAGCTGTGGCTCACGGGCTCTAGAGCACAGTCTCAGTAGTTGTGGCGCACGGGCTTAGTTGCTCCACGGCATGTGAGATCTTCCTGGACCAGGGCTCGAACCCGTGTCCTCTGCATTGGCAGGAGGATTCTTAACCACTGCGCCACCAGGGAAATCCTCAACAAATATTGATTGAGCACACACTGTTGTGATCCTTCTGATGTTTGCTTACCACCTTGACTGTCACTTTCTGCGTAGATGTCTTGGGCTATGAATTTTTTGAGATTCAGCACCTTAGTTTATTCATTTAGGTATCCCCAATTCCCAGAAAAGTTCAGGCACGCGGTAAGCCCTTAATATATTTGTTTTGAAAATGAATAAGCTTTACTATAAAAGAAAGTGGTTTTCAAGAAATTCCTAACAGTCCTTAAGGCTGGAAGGCACATTAAAGGTCACCTCATCTGGGAATTCCCTAGTGGTCCAGCTGTTAGGACTCTGCTCTTCCACTTCAGGAAGCACGGGTTCGATCCTTGGTCGGGGAACAAAGATCCCGCATGCTGTGAAAAAAAAAAAAGGTCACCTCATCCGTCTCCTAGGATCCGTCCATTCCAGGCAAGTCGTCATGCAGAATCTGCTTGACCGAGTTCAGTGGAGGGGGACTCACGGTCCATGTGGCCACTCATTGCACCTGGTAGACAGTATTGATCATGGGGGAGTTCTTCCTGCTGCAGAGCTGGACCCTGCACCCCCCCCATAGTTCCCTCCACTGGTCCTCATTCTGCTCCCTGGAGTGTCACAGAATGAGTCCCCTCCCTCTTGCAGCTGACAGCCTATCATATATTTTGCAGTTACCACATCTCCTCCTAAGTCTTTTCTTTCCAGGTGGGGAAAGACTACTTACTAGCCATGTGACCCCGAGCTTCACCTTCCTCTGACCTTCAGTTTCCTTGTTTGTAAAAATTGCGCTAAAACAGTACCTATCTACATTTAATTTTGTTGTCAAAATTAAATGAGCTCTTATATGTAAAGTGCTTAGAACTGTGCTTAGTGTATATTAAATGCTCAATAATGATTCCAAAATTATTTTGTATTATATTTTACATATAGCACTTAAAATTGGACAACATAGTTTGAGACATTTAATTAAGAAAAACAATATACGATCACATGCAAAAATATTATTAATATTTTATAAATACATAATATAAATTACATTATATGTTATATGACCCACTCCCAGTAAAATTGGAAACCCCCTTAGGTAGGGTCCATTGTGAAGCTTAATGGGCAACTTGGCCTCTATTTTTTTTTTTTGGGTTCACGGGCCTCTCACTGTTGTGGCCTTTCCCGTTGCGGAGCACAGTCTCCGGACACGCAGGCTCAACGGCCATGGCTCACGGGCTCAGCCGCTCCGCGGCATGTGGGATCTTCCCGGACCGGGGCACGAACCCGTGTCCCCTGCATCGGCAGGCGGACTCCCAACCACTGCACTACCAGGGAAGACCTTGGTCTCTATTTTTAATAAATGCTTGCTTAATTAGTGAACAAATGAACTGATGTCTACTTGGCCTTGATTCAGCCCTGATCACTCACTTGTACTGCTTTGAGATTTTCCAGTCATTCTCTATGGTGTTCTTTAATTTAGGGTGACCAACTGTCCTGTTTTTCCCAGGAATGAGGGAATATGGGAATTTTAGTTTCAAAACCAAATCTGAAGGGGTTCTTGGGACTCAAGACATTCAGTACTAAAACCAGGATGAGTTGGTCACCCAGGTGATAATTCAGTACCACTGGATTTGAGGGTTGAGGGTTATGTAGAAGAACTGCCTACCTCTGGATTCCATGGCCAAGGTTACCACTATAGCAATGCCACAGATATGCAGATGGTGTTTCCAACTGGGTCTCATGGGGGTGTTAGACCCTGACTGATGGGGCCTGCAGCTTTGCAAGGAACTCCGTTTTACCAATTCCCTCTTAGTGATCGGGCCCTAGGGAATTTAATTTAAACTTACACATGATGGATTAGTAAATCAGAATGTCACGTTAAATGTTCCCGTGACTTTTCTAGGGCAGCCCCTTACCTGCTTCAGATCCTCAAGTGGGACTGGAAAGTGAGCAAGTAGTAGAGGGGTGGGCATTACTGGAGGGGGGACCGTATGTTGGATTTTTAATTTTTTTTGCGGTACATGGGCGTCCCACCGCCGCGGCCTTGCCTGCCGTGGAGCACAGGCTCCGGACGCGCAGGCCCAGCGGCCACGGCCCACGGGCCCAGCCTCTCCGCGGCACGCAGGATCCTCCCGGACCGGGGCACGGACCCACGTCCCCTGCATCGGCAGGCGGACTCCCAACCACTGCGCCACCAGGGAAGCCCTGTATGTTGGATTTTAAGATACAGTCTGGGCACTCTGACTATCTACTGCAGAGTGCCCATTTCCAGGGATTTCTAGAATACTTGAGTCCAGTGGAGACCAGGGATAAGGCTTGCTAGACGATTCACCAACTCGGTGCAGTGGCTGTGCTCACCCTGAGCCTCCCTACCCTTGTGCTCATTACCTCTTGCCTTCATCTCCACACACTTTCCAAAATTACAATCCCGAGGTTTTAGATTGGTTTATACCACTCTTAAAGTGCTTCCTGCTGCTAGATCTCTGTCTCATGCGTGTTTCAGGGTCCCTGGGGTCACATCACACTGGAGTGTTCTAGGAACATTACCTTTAAATGGCTCATTTTCTCTGATTTGTTTAGTCAAGAGAGGTTCCTGTTCCGGGCTTGAGCGTTCTGCTCTCTCCAGCTCTTCTGTGGCAGCCCTCGTCTCACTGTTACTTCTGTGGCTGGCAGGCTCTCAGACTGCAGGGAGTTTTCACCACCAGCACCAACTGCTACCCTGATTCCCAGAGGCCTCCCTCCCTTTCCACCTGGCCTCCTCGCTGCCCTCTGGTTGACATACTTTGGGGTGTGCTGCTGGCCAAGAACAGGGAGGGGCTGTGCTGGTGTGGGGTGATGGGTGATCTGGAAATAGCCTTGGGGGAGGGGCCTGGCTCTGAAGCTGTCATTGAGGTGTTTGTCTGCGCTTAGACACTCAGCGGTCCGAAAAAGGAGGCATCTTTGTTAAGTCCAGTTCTCCCTCCCAGGGATGGTATTCACCCCTCTGAGTTGGTGACTGTAGTAATATCCACACACAACTTTACTCCGGACTACCTAGGTGTTCCCTCCCCCTGGGCTCCACACTCTTTAACTAGGTCTTGCAGATGAGGGCCCTGGGATGGCTTGTGGCCTGGAGGGGGACCAGCTGCTATTCACATATAGCAGCCTCACCCCATCTGCCAGCTCATGATCCCCTACTCAGCACCAGCCACTCGTGCAGATGCCCCAAGTGATGAAAGGCTGGTCATCAGGGTCAGAACAGGAGCCAGGCAAGGTACCCAGTGGTGCAGGGGTCAGAGGTAGAGCTGAGAAGGGATCCGGTGCCCATAGGTTTTCCCTGAAGTCATCTTCCTCCCTACTGGATGAAGGGAGGAAGCTGGCTGACACCAACCAGGCTGGCTCTCCCTAGTCAGTCACCTACAGACCCTGGCAACCAAAAGTGACAGGCTTGTGCTTTGACGGTGGTGGTGACAGGCTTGTGGCCTCCCTGCCACCCCTCAGGCAGCCCAGGACCTGGCGTGTGACTGTGCATTCTCTGCCCATCAGTCCTGTGTCCCCTCTGTTCATGAAGGTCTGGCCTGTATGTTGCTCACTTTGTTCACGTCCAGAGCTTTATAAAAGATAAATTGGTTCGTGGAAGGAAAAGTGTGTCCCCAGGCTAAAAGGCAGCAAAAGGAGAAAAGTCTTAGTTCACCCAAAGCTCCTGTGTACTCTTCAGCCTCCACAGAGTTGCAGGAACTTTCTTGGGCTGCTTCATCTGCTTGCTGAGCCCGGCCAGCCCCAATCCTTTGCCCTTTTGATCCTGAAGATTTAGGCCACTATGTATTGACTACTTCCCTGCAATCTTGCACCAGAAGTGGAAGGCTCTGGCCTTTGAAATAACTGGAGACCACCTGAATCCCCAATTATGGTGCCCCAGATATGGGCCCATTTTGGCCCTGCTTACAGTCTAGACTTTGGATTTGGTCTCCTGATTTGATTGTCCTAGACTCCAGCTGCCTGACCAGGGCTCTCCCGGACTGGCTTTCTGTCACTGCTCTGCCTGCAGAAAGATTAAAGGCACTTGGGCTGACTCTATTGCTTGTCCAGAGCTTGGTGGTGAGGGTGGTGGCCACAGGCCTGCTGCTGTGACGACCAAGAGAACACTCTGATGTGGAAAAGTGAACCTGATGGAATGGTCACCATACAGGGAGGGGTGGGAGGGAACTGGGACATGGAGTGTCAGATAGAGGGCAAGGCAGTATTTGTGGACCTTTTTGTCCTGGAAAGGAACGTCTCAGGTGGGTCAACCTCACCCATGTTCTCCAATACTGGGCGGGAGGACGAAAAGCTAGGGGAGGCCGTTTGCTTACAGTTGAAGGTGTAGGAGGTAGAGGAAGACCCTGTCAGAACGATGGAGAAAGAACAGGCACCCACCTCCCCCAGTTCTCCAAGGCTTCCAAGAGACCAGTGACTTGATTTATAGCCAGTGCTTTATTAAACATAAATAGTCTCAAAAGAGGAGAAGTACATGTGTCTCCTGGCCATGTACTTGTATGTTTACAAGAAAGAGGTACGAGGTCCCTGATCTGTGCTCTGAGGGGGTGGTCAGGCAGGTGGGGCCTGGGCCAACCAGTAAGGCAGATGAGGGTCCCCATCCTGAGGACTCACTGCTCCTGGGTGCCCCAGGAGATGTAGTCGGGCCGCGTGGCTGCATGGTACTCATCAATGAGCTCCTGCACGACCTCCCTGGACGTGTCCAGCTCGTCAAAGTTCTCCTTGAAGATGTCCTCCTTGCGGAACTGCTCCAGGAAGGCCTCCCGCTTCCGCAGCTTGTCGTACTGGCGACAGGTCCGCTCGAAGAGCTTGGGGTGTGCAGAAAGCAGGGGTCACAAAGAACCTCAGCGAACAACAGGGCTCAGAGAGCCAGGGAACCAAGGCTGGGCTGTCTCCACAGTAAAAAAGCCAGAAGCAGGGGCAGCAGGGGTGCGGCACAACCAGGACAATACTTATGTGCCAACTGTGAGACTCACCGAGGAGATGCTGGTGTGGTTGGCCATCATGAGCCCGCTGACCCTGTGGGCAGAAGGCAGGTAGGGCGACTTCCTGGACAGGGCCACCTGGATGCTGGCTGGGCCCCAGGGGATGAAGTTGGCCAACTTCCGTTCCCGGATCCTCTGCAGGCTCTTGTGGACCTGGGGTGGGCACAGGAGTGGTGGTGGTAGCCTCTCCTCTACCCCTGTGGGCTCTGGGGGTAGAACGAAGGGGCCTCACCTACCTGGGTGGGGTCCACCTCCCCCTGGATGATGTTGAGGATGGCGATGTAGCAGTGGTTGGTCTGGCGGTCCCGGCCCGTGGACACCATCACGTTCTTGGGCTGCAGGAGCCTCCTCATGACATCCAGGACCGTGGTCTTCCTCACGCTGGCCACCTGAGGGGACAGTGGCCACAGGGCACAGTCGAGAAACGCGTGGACAGAGAGCAGTAGGCCACACACGTCCCCGTCAGACTCGGGGTAGTTTGGCCTCTGTGGGGAGTGTCCTTAGATTCTGGCCCACGCCGAGCCTCTGCTGTGGGGTCAGGGATCTCAGTCCTCCCGAGCTCAGCAAACTCACGCCCTCGTGCAGGAGCATCAGCGGACCCCGCGCAGCCCGGGCCCTGCAGGGAGCCACAGGCAGAGGCGAGAGGAGCGCAAGTCAGCCAGGAGGTCGCCCAGCCTGTGCCAGTCCCTGAGCGCAGGGCCTCTGGGGGCCGCACGGGGCGGCTCCGGGTGCAGCAGGGAAAGAGAAAGGCAAGTCAGGGCCTGCTGGGCCTGCGGGCTGCTCTTACCGACTGGTCCGTGGTGAGGGGTGTGTAGCCGGTCATGAGGAAGTGGAGCCGTGGTGTGGGAATGAGCGAGGCGATGAGGCCGATGAGGTCGTTGTTCATGTAGCCGGGGTAGCGCAGGGTGGTGGTGCTGGCCGACATGATGGTGGACACCTGGGGACAGGGGTGCTGTGTCAAGCGCCTTGTCCTGCGAGGCCTCCCTTCCCCAGACGGCACTCCGGCGAGGCGGGGTTCCAGTCCAAAGGAGTCTAGGAGTGAGGGCTCACCAGCTGGTTGATCTGAGAGAAGGATGGGTTCTGGATGTGCAGGCGGTCTGTGGCGATCCGGTTCAGGGCTGTGTTGTCCAGCACCACCTGGGGGGACCGAAGAGGGTGGCAGATTTATGGGGCCAGAAAGGACAGGAGCTCTGCCTGATTCTGGGCTCTGAAGCTTAATTTCCTTGGCGCCAGAAAGACCCATCCAAAAGGGACTTGAACAGGACTGGGGCACAGGAAGGTCCCAAATGGACATTTAAAAATGCATGAAAATGATAAAATAGGAAGGTTGGGAGTGGAGAAGGGAGAATCCAGGACTCACCACACAGTCTGCGTTCTGGGTCAGCCTCTTGAGCGTGAGCAGTGAGTTGTAGGGCTGGACCACCACATCGCTCATCTCGTCCTGATTGGGGAACACCGAGTATGTCTGCACCAACTTTTTGGGGTACCTAGTGGTGTTTGAGAGAGGATGGTCAAGGGCAACAGACTGGAGGCTTGGTAAACTTGGGGTTTCCAATGACTGTCAGGGTGGGGAAATTTGGGTGGGGTCACAGAACAGCAGAGAAGGGAGACTTGACTTTTGGAAGTCTGTAACCCAAAAGCGGGGAAGGGTAGAGAGACATCTTAGGACCTAGGGTTCTAATTCCAAACCGGCCATACTCCTTGAATTTTAATCTAAGGCTGAGATGCTAGACTCCATTTCCAACCACTGGGAGTGTGATTGGGTTCTTGGTCATTGTACCTTGTCTTTCCTCAATACAGGAGGGAATAGAAGGGCCCTTTCCTGCTCCAGGAAATAGGAAGGTTTATCTGGAGGGCCTCCCAGTCACCTGGGAAACCAAATCCTCCCAGCCCCTCAAAACACAGACTTACCTGTCGTTGAGCCGTTCTAACAGGTAGGAGCCCAGGCCAGAGCCTGTTCCCCCAGCGATGGAGTGACACAGCACGAAGCCCTGTATGGGGAAGGGGCCGACAGTGTCTACATATCTAGTGGCAGGATTTCAAACTGGACCCATCTCATAATTTCTTGGACTCCTATCTTCCCAGGCCCTCTCCTCCACTTCCCTCCCCGCCACACATATGCAGCTTAGGAGATTCTGCCTTGTTTCCAGCAAGGCCCTGTGGCTTCTGACCAATGCAAAGGGTACATGGGAAGGTCTCGTACCTAACAGGTGGCTTCTAAAGGGTGTTGCTGAGCCTTCCCCATGTTGGCTCCCACCAGCATTCCTGAGACACTCACCTCTAGACTGTCACTGCCATCTGCCTCCCGGTCTATGATGTCAAAAATGTCCTCATGGATCTTCTCTCCCTGTACAGACATGGGGGGTGTCAGAGTGGGACAGGACTAAGGGACAAGGACTCTGACCTCAGAAGAGCCACCCTCGATTCTCCTTATAGCACCTAAAGGTCCTTTTTAGGAGCACAGTGGTCCTGCTTTTTATTTGCACTGAGAGGTAGTACAGCCTAGCGGTTACAAGCAGGCCCTCTACATCCAGACTGCCTGGGTTCCTATATTAGCTCTAGTTCTAGTTGGCTGGGTGACTCTGGGCAGGTTACTTCATCTATACCTCAGTTTCCTCATCTGTATAATGAAGGTACTAATACAGGTCCACAGTTCCTTATCTAAAATTCTTGGGGCCAGTTACGTTTTGGAATTCAAGTATTTCAGATCTAGGAAGGCAACATAGAATGTATAATACGTACCAAGTAAAATGCCAGTGGGGGTCTGAGGGGTGCTAATCAAATACATTAATATTTCTGCAATGGAAGTTATGAGTAGTGACAATAAGTTGCAAAGAAACTATAAAATAACTTGTCTCCATTGAGATTTGGTTTTGCTGCTAAATGAGTTGTTATAAATCGTCTTTTGGTTTCAGAGGGTTTTTTTAATTCTGGAAACCCACAGAGCCTGTGGACCTGTAGAACCTACCTATAGGGTTGTTGGGAGGTTTAAATAAGTTAATATACGTAAAGCACTTAGTATGGCCTGGCACACAGCACTAGCTAGTACAGTTTCTTAACAATATTACAGAGTTGGCTTAGAACTCCCCTCAGCCATGTCTCTCTCTCTACTGTCACACATCCTCCATCTGGTTCATCTCTCTCTAGGAAGTCATAGGGCCTGTCCCCACACGGGAATGGAGTTGTTCTGCCAGGGAACAGCAAATGACCTGGGAGAATCCGCTGGCCCAGTTGTTGCCAGCTCCTCCTCCATGTTCTGACAGGTAGATGTTCTCTGGGTTGTAGAGCTTGGCATAGGGGGAATTGAGGATGGAATGGATCACCCGCGGCTCCAGGTCCAGCAGCACCGCCCTGGGGATGTAGTGTTCATCGTCCGCCTGTCAAGGGGAGTCCAGGATCGGGCCCAATAAGCTCGGGCCCACCCACTCCTCCAGTCCTCCCAACTCTGGCTCCTGCCTGCCCTCCCTCTTCAAGCCAGCCGCCCTGGCTCCTCTGCCCAGCGGGTTTCCAGTACCAAGCCACTGCCCTTCCCTTCAGGCCCCCTGGGCCACTGCCGGCCCGGGCCAAGTCGCTGGGGGCACCTGGTAGAAAAAGACGTCCTTGCGGTCAGTGCCTTCGGTGGCGAACTCCTCCACGATGCCCTCGGGGCTGATACCATGCTCGGCGCACAGCTGTTTCCAGAACTCGAACCCAACTGCGGGGAGGGGCGGGCGGGGGAGAAAGAAGATATCTAGGTCTGGGCAGGTTCCAGCTAGGAGCGGGGACTGAGCGCCTGGGTCCAGGGATAGGAATTCAAGCTTCGGGAGTCTCCCGTGTCAGAGGAAAGGGCTGTATGTCAGCGACTGAGCAGGGGACAGCCCCTCGGGGTTGGGCAACTGGACACTGGGTCAGGTATGTCCTGCCTTTCGGAGAACTACGATTCTGGGAAGGGCCGATGGAGTCCAGGATCCCACAGCGAGATCCCATAGAACCTAAGGAACCTGGCTAGTGGAGGGGCCGGAGGTTCGCTCACTCTGATTGCCGCACTGGCCCAGCTGTAGGGTGATGATCTCCCTCGGCATCGCTCCTCAGGCACCTGCGTTGCAGCCGCTCCCGCCAGCCCAGCCGCGGCTCGCTAGCCCGCTAGCCGGACGACGCAGGCGCCAAACAACTCGCTCCGCCCACGAACATTCTTCGCTCCAATGAGAACTGAGTTCTGCCGACCGCACTTCCTTAATCACTTGGTTTCAGTCTTGCAGACTGCGCGTGCGCGGCTCCTGATTGGGGCGCCGGGGACGTACTTTGACGCAGCGTTCTTCCCTCTGGGTGGACAGGAGTTAGACCCTACGCGCAGGCGCACTGTGGAGGGACGCGGCCTTCCCGCCGAATCTTGCACCTGCGCAGTTGGTGTTATTGTGACTGTCGAGCCGTGGCCCCGGATGTTGTGGCTGCCGGGGGGAGATGGCGGAGGCTGAGGGGGTGGCCGTGGCCCCAGGCCCAGCTTCGGGGCAGACTTTCAGGGGCCGCCGCAGTATGTCAGGCTCCTGGGAGCGTGACCAGCAGGTTGAGGCGGCGCAGCGGGCCCTGGTGGAGGTGCTGGGGCCTTACGAGCCTCTGCTGAGCCGGGTGCAGGCAGCCCTGGTGTGGGAGCGGCCAGCCAGGAGCGCCCTGTGGTGCCTGGGGCTGAACGCGGCTTTCTGGTGAGAGAACTGGATCCTCGGAAACCCTCCGAGGCGCGAATTCGTCAGGTTTCTCTAAGGCTCTATCTCTCGCCCCCCTTATTTTCTTCGCTGCATTGGCTCCTTCCTATACCTGCCTAATTTTGCCTCACCTTCCACTGCTTCCCGCCTGCGGCTTTGGCACCGCAGTTCTCCCCAGGGCCTTCCAGTTGTTTCCCGTGCTTTACCTGCTCCCGCACCCTCGCCCCGCACATCTGGCAGGAGCTTCTAGTAACATCTTGAGCCGCTCGCAGTGAGCGAGGGCGCCTCATTTTAGCCAGGGGAAGCTGTGTCCCGTTAAGGCCATCACCTCCCTTCTCTTGTCTGCTCAACAGTGGTTTGAAGACTGTCTCCAGGGATTTTACTAATTATTGTTGGGGTAGATGCGTGAGGCGTGAGCTCTTGAAAAGGTATACATAGGTGTGATAAGAAAACAAACTTGAGCGATCTGAATTAGCATGTTAGATAGATATCCTTTCGCCCACTCGGGAAGTTTGCGAAGTCTGAGCGTCCGTGAGAGCCTCCATAGCTGCAACTTGAAAGAAAATTGTAAGCTTTTAAAGAACAGTTATGAAATAGTGATTGTGAGATTTCAGCCGTTTCAAAGTCACGTATGACGGCAAGTCTTCCCTGTTACAGGGAATTAGAGAGGCATCCTTAGCCATGGTTTATAGCCAGGGAAATTGAGGGTGTCTAATAGTGTGTGTATTTTCCTGAGCTGGAAAAGTGGGGCTACAAGTATGCTTTAAGAATCTGTCTGTGTCATGCTCTGTGAAAATGGAACTGCTGCTTCTCTGAGTTGTCATCACCTAAAGTGGACTTAGGTCTTCCTAAGATCTGCCAAGCAGAGTTTGGATTTATTAATAACTAGGGAAGTATTATTGATCAGATTCCAAGGGAACTGAAGTGTAGGGTGGCTTCTACAGCTGAGTGAAATAAAGCTGTTCTGGATAAGTCTGAAACAGAACAAAGTGTGTGTTTCCAAAACAAAATTACTTTTGCTAAAAATACATTTCCTCTTGAAATTCTTGGTTTTAAAACCAAAACATTTATTATCCTTTGTCTGAAAGAAGACTTTCAGTGAGCTGGAGCAAAATGAATAATTCCAAGTTCATTGACAGGAAGACACACTGGTGCTTATTACATTAATCCTCTCACAGTTTGAAGGAGACTCAGGTTAGAGGTGTCACAGCAGTTGTTGCTTCTAGAGTCTTGAGCAAACTTGATGATAAACTTCTACAGCATTCTTCTTTCATTCATTTATTTTTAAATTATTTTGTGTCCCTCATGACTTTTTTAAAGAGGGTTCTTTTTTTCCTTAATTTATTTATTTTTGGCTGCTTTGGGTCTTCGTTGCTGGGTGTGGGCGTTCTCTAGTTGTGGCGAGGGGGGGCTACTCTTCGTTGTGTTGTGCGGGCTTCTCATTGCGGTGGCTTCTCTTGTTGCAGAGCATGGGCTCTAGGCGCACAGGCTTCAGTAGTTGTGGCTCGTGGGCTCTAGAGCGCAGGCTTAGTAGTTGTGGCGCACGGGCTTAGTTACTCCGTGGCATGTGGGATCTTCCCGGACCAGGGCTCGAACCCGTGTCCCCTGCCCCTCTTCATTTATATATATATATTTTTTTGCGGTACGCGAGCCTCTCACTGTTGTGGCCTCTCCTGTTACGGAGCACAGGCTCTGGATGCACAGGCTCCGGACGCGCAGGCTCAGCGGCCATGGCTCACGGGCCCAGCTGCTCCGCGGCATGTGGGATCTTCCCGGACGGGGGCACGAACCCGTGTCCCCTGCATCGGCAGGCGGACTCTCAACCACTGCGCCACCAGTGAAGCCCCTTCATTTATTTTTGATAGTGTTTCTTCCTTGATCCCCAGGTGCCTACTTCTCTCCTTGGCTGTCTGTCAAAAACCTTAACTGTAGCACCTCATTCTGGAGCATTTTCCAAAATGACCTTTTCTTCTTTTCCTCTCACCTCCCCATCCCAACCTCTAACCCCAGACCGTTTAGTCAGAACTTCATTTCCTACATTGGGTTTGTACTCCCAGGAAAAAGTTGATCATAAACCAATTTGTGTCAGAGTGTGACTGATATATAAAAACTTTATCAGGATTTAAATGAATCCTGAGAAACCAAGGGTTTATTAATGCAGATAGATCAGTAGCATGTATGTTGTTATTTTTGAGGAGAGGGCTTTCCACATCCGCCTTGCCTGAGAGAGATTTTCAAAGTAGAATATGGGGTTGAGGTCTGCACATAAGGAGCCGCTCTGACTGAGACACATCTTTAAATGTTAGTTATCTTTAATTTATTGGCTCCCAATAGTATATACTTAAGTTTACTAATATGCTGTGTTTAGAATCTAACTCAGATCCCCTTTACCTACTCTGAGTCTCTTAAAGCATCAGTGTGATTGGTCTTTATCTCTGGCATTTCCTGGTAGCTTGCCTGTTGTGTATCCAGAATGCAGTTACTCGTGTTACGTTCCCATCAGGCTCTAAGTAGCTGAGGGAGAGATGTAGCAAAATGAGGGTGTGACTCTTGAGAATGAAAGAGCAATTGGGTATGCCATTTTTGGAGAGGACTCATACCTGTGAAGGGTACAAAATGACTGACCCCAGAGGCTAGGGTCGTTTTAGCATTGGAATTCACAGGATTGTTTGTTTTAGGATATGAGCTTCCTTGGAAGGTAGCGTGAGGTTCAAAATAAAAGTTAGACTTCACATTCCAGTAGCATCAAATTGAATGTGGGTGTTGAAGTTTTGCCTAGGAGTGTTGAAGAGTAACTGCTTTGTTCTCACTTTATTTAAAAAAGCAATTTAGGAAACACAGGTGGATCCATTAGCTCAGGTCAGAGAAAAATCAAATCTGAAACATTTTACTTTTCTTGCATTATTTGTTTTGAATAATGATATGTCATTAACTGAGGTGTTTTATGCATTTTGAGGTATTAGAAGACTGGATAGGAATACAAACAAATCATCAGAATTCAGGTAGGTAGCTCTTAACTTTCAGTGTTCTGTCTTCTCATTTGAGGTTTTTCCATACCTGTGAATGTGCCCTCTTACATATTAATAAAAAACAACATAAAAGATAGGGATAGATGTAGATGCCTTGCTCCTATAGTATTTCAAGGCTTTCACTCTTATTTTCAGGTTCTAGAAAAATTATAGTGATCATATTAGAGGTCTTCCAGCCTATATTGCTTCTGGTCACTTACATGTTATTTTCTCTAGTGTAATAACAGAAATGTCAGGCCTTCCTTATCAATAGCCTATATTTTCATTAGCCTCAGCACCACCTGTAAATGAATGATTTGGGGGAAGAATATGAGTCAGCAAGAGTCTGTCGTGACAGGATCAGAAAAGAAGAGTTTCAGTAACTTTTTAGTTTGACTCACAAGGTAAGGGGAGGACAAAGGAGCCCTGGAAATGTGTGTGAACTCTAAGCCTTCTCACCGCCTCCTATGAAGTACATATGGTTCAAGGAGGGCTAGATGACTGCTGAGCTCCTTTTCAGTTTTTAGCAGTCTGTGATTCTAGATGGTCTTTAAATTAGGAATATTGATTTAGAGCAATCCACAAGCTGTTTTTTTGTTAAGATCTCTGTTGGGATCTGCTTTTACAGTCACTAGTCTGAGTTAACCAATCCCCCCCGTGTCCCCCCCCCCACAAAAAAATGACCGGAGAAGTGATTAAAGGTATACCGCAATGCTGATCTAAAAGGTTAGAATTTGAGGGATTTCCCTGGTGGTCCAGTGGTTAAGACTCAGTGCTCCCAATGTAGGGGGCCGGGATTTGATCCCTGGTCAGCGAACTACATCCCGCATGCCGCAGCTAAGAGCCCACATGCTGCAACTAAAAGATCCCGCATGCAGCAACTAAAGATCCTGTGTGCCACAACTAAGACCAGACGCAGCCAAATAAATAAATATTTTTTAAAAGTTAGAATTTGAGTAAAAAGTAATAGTGAGAGATAGGGGATGGAAGGGAGGGCCTATTTAAGTAGAAACATTTGTTCTGTGAAAAAAAAAATCTACACGTCAAATTTCAGATGAAATCTATTGAGCAAATGTTTCTGATGATAGTTTTGGAGGGTTCTTGTTGCTTTTGATAGCAAGGAAGACTCCCAGAGATGCCTTGGCTTACTTTTTTTTTTTTTTGCCTCTCTTTTGCCATCGGTTTTTATCTCTTCTGATTATAAGGTTGGGTGCTTTCTTTTTTTTTTTTGAATTTTATTTAATTTATTTTTTTATAGGTTGGGTGTTTTCTGTCCATTAACATAAGGTAGGTCATTTGCAGCTAGCTGGTTTCATTTCTGGTTTTGTGCAAGCAACAACTATCTACATGATATTGGTTGGGTTAATTTTTTTTCATTCTGACTTACCAGTGACTGGCTCATTAAGCAGACAGCCACAAGTGCTGTACAATAGTGGGCTTTCTGTCCCTATAGGATGGGATGCTTTGTTCGAAGTGCCACTGAGAGAAGCTTACTCCATAATAACAAAGGAACCCAGAAATAGTATCTTCTTTGATTGAAAATAGACTTGGGATCTTTCTTTTGTTTATGATTATAACAAACTTTAATTTATCTGTACTAATGATGAGGATCCATGGTATATTTGACCTCAGAAAAATTGTTTATTTTTGAAATTTCTCATGATTTTTCTGGACACCAGATTGTTTTTCCAAGGAGTATTCTATTTAGACTGATAATTAATTGGATTTTAGCCCATAATAAAGGGGATGGACGGTTTATAAAAAGACAAAAAAACTCAAATAATAATAAATCCATGGATATATAAATTTTTACGTATTAGTAATAAAAAATTCTAATATAAGTGGCAGTGAGTTACTAATTTCTGCCTATTAGGTTTTTAAAAATGATAGTATTTAATTCCGGGCACAATATGGAAAAACTGGTTTATTGTTGATAGGAACATAAATTCAACAGACTTTCTGGAAAGTAATTTAGCAACATGTATTAAGATACTTAAAAAGTTATTACCTTTTCAGGGGCTGGGAGAAATGGGGAGTGATTGCTAATGGGCATGGGTTTCTTTTAGGGGTGATCAAAATGTTCTAAATTAGATAATGGTGATAGTCACACAACTCTGAATATACTAAAAAACATTGAATTAGTTTGAAAGGATACATTTTATGGTATGCAAACTGTATCTCAATAATACTGTTACAAAAAAAAAGTTAATGCTTTTTGACCTAGTACTTCTATTTAAAGTGGTTAATCATAAATAAGGTCAAAGATTTATGCTCAGTGATATTAGTTCAGCTTTATTACATCAAAAATTGGAAACATCTCAGTTCAATTAGGGAAAGGTTTAGAAAACTAATTGTAGGGGCTTCCCTGGTGGCGCAGTGGTTAAGAATCCTCCTGCCAATGCAGGAGACAGGGGTTTGAGCCCTGGTCTGGGAAGATCCAACATGCCGCAGAGCAACTAAGCCTGTGCGCCACTACTACTGAGCCTGCGCTCTAGAGCCCACGAGCCACAACTACTGAGCCTGCCTGCCACAACTACTGAAGCCTGCGCGCCTAGAGCCTGTGCTCCACAACAAGAGAAGCCACTGCAATGAGAAGCCCACGTACCGCAACAAAGAGTAGCCCCTGCTCACCGCAACTAGAGAAGCCCGCGTGCATCAAGGAAGACCCAGTGCAGCCAAAAAAAAAAAAAAAAACCACCTAATTGTATCTGTGTATGATGTAATCATTTTCAAGTTGTGGTGCTTTTCTGGTGATGAAGGAAAACATGCCTATGTATTTTTAAATGAAGGAGGAGGTTTTTAAACCAGATATTCTATATACTTACATGGAGTTTTTATATTTGAATATTTTTTTAAATGAAGAACCTCTGTTGCCATTTTAGGGTATGTGTGTAGATAATAGGTTATTTTTTAAACTTTTTACTATGGAAAATTAAAAACATATACGTAAGCAGTCAGAATAATAGTATGTATTACAATTGTACCCAGCTTTAAAATTTTTCAATTCATGGCCAGTTTTGTGTCTTCCATACCCCAGTTCTTTTCTGCTTCCTTTCTTGTTTTGAGGGAAATCCTAGACGTCATGTCATTTAATCTCTTAAGTATTTCAGTATGTGACCCTGAAAAATAAAGATTTTTTTAAAAAATCACTACCATTATCACATGTAAAAAATTAATGGCTCCAGTCAGTGTTCAGATTTTCTCATAAATGTCACTTTGTTTTTTCAACAGTTCTTTGGGGTTAGCATCCAAATGCAGTCCACATATTGTGACCGATTGTTCTGTTTTTAGCATCTCTTTTACTCTGTTGCTTCCCTTTCAGTCTTTTTTCCTCTGCAATTTATCTGTTGAAGAAACCAGTTTGTCCTGTAAAGTGTCCTGCAGATTGAATTTTGCTGATTGCATCCCTGTGGCGTAACATGTTCCCCTGTGCTCCTCTGTGTATTTCCTGTAAATTGGTAGCTAAATCTAGAGTCTTGATCAGATTTAGTTTCAAAAAAAAAATTTTTTTTTATTGGCAAGACTGTTTCATACAGGTGATAGTGTACTAATTATTTTTATTTTCTTCCTTAATTAGTAATTATATTTTCTAAAATTTCTCCTGTAAACATGCTTGCCTTTAGAAATATGAAAAAATAAATATCATTAAGGAAAAGTCTATTGTGAGCCTACAATGGGTAGAAGGAGTAATGGGCTATGGGCAGTAACCAAATTAAATAAATCACATGTGAATATCCAGAGTTGACTGCATTTGTAGTTATCTTTGCTAAATTGGAAAGTTCTCATGCTGATTATAGTTGCTGAAAAATGTTTTGCATGTTGTCTTATCAAACTTGTACACATATCTGCATGTGAATTTTTTGGCCTGCGTGAATAGACGTTGCAGGACTAAACTAATCCAGAGGAATCCTCTCTTATTTTTCTTCATTCCTTACCTATACCAATCTCACAAGTACTTTATCTTCAATTTTGTCTTGTCCTTGTACATAGTTGCAGAGGTTTTTTTACAGGTCGGCTTCCAAGTTACCGCCATAAAATAAAAGTAATGTGACTTTAGTATATCCCAAACACATGCATCTGAGATTGATATTTCCTTTTTGTTTAAGAATTTAGTATTGAGGGCTGAAGGAAAGGAGCACACACTTATCCATATTCTTTTATATTTGATAGACCCCCTAAGGGAATTAATAATATTTGATATTAATTGTCTGGTTACCTGGGAGAGGTAACTCTAGTGGTTTGAGGTGGTCTTTCCATTAATTAAGATTTTATCTATATGGAAGAAGCTATTTTTCCAAGAATTGTTATTTTGCACCACACAGAAAAACTCTTCCTCCTCTTAAGTTTCTGCATTGGCTTGTTCAAGGAAAGGTTATCTTATATCTGGCTCTAAAATCGAATTATGGACCAGGATTAATCTGGTTCAAGAAAATGCGCACAGTTTCAGCCTTCATGATCCAGAAAATATACCCTTTGTAAAACTCTTTGCTGATTCAACTTTATCTGCAGGATAAAATCCAGTACCCTTTGTCATGAAAGGCCCTTCATGATCTGACTTCTGCCTCTCTCCCCATACTCATCCCCTCCCTCTGTTCTTTAAGTTCCAGTTCTATCATACTACTTGTAGTTCCCTAAATACGTCATTCCAGCTGGCTCTTCTCCCTATCTGAATGTCCTCTCTTTCCCCGCATCCTTTTGCCCTGTTGTCTAACCATTAATCTTTCAAATCCCAGCTTAGATGTCCTCTTTGTTACCGTTTCTGTCATGCTATATTACAAACACGTACTGACTTAAATACACTTGAGAGTATGGTCCATGTTTTACTCTTTTCTGTAATTGGCCTACTTACCACAAGGCCTCAGCATATAATAGGCAATTAATAAATGTTTGAACTGAGTTGAAGCATAGGTGGGGGCTCTAACAGGTTACTAAAATAGTCCAGCTCTTGGAGAAACACTATTTTTATTGCCATCATCTTTGGAAAACTGACCTTTCTTAGGAGAGCTTAGTATCCTTTCCCTACCCCAGTTTATATTTGTGTTAGTAATCATGATTTGGGAAGCAGAGATTGCAGACAGCCTGGATTGCCTCCCCAGAGAGCCCTTTCCAGTACTCCAGAGAAAACAGTCCAGCCACACATCCTACTGCTGGGACATGGAAGCAGCAGCACTGGGGAGCAGGATGCCCTCGAGCCCTTCTCCTTGGCCTTGTTAAATTTCCTTGTTTGTTGGGATGATGAACTGGCTTTGGAGAGAAGATTAATGGCCTGGGGCAGCTCTAGAGGCTTAAATCTATTAAACTACTTTCATTCTGTAATCTCATATATAATTACAGTATCCTTCAAGTGATGGAGTGGAAATATTGGAATAGGGTTGTCATTGATGACTGGATTTCTAAGTTCTTGGTTTCTTCCATCCCTCATTCTTTGTATAGTTTAAAAAATTATGTGACATAGATTCATGTTTATTGAAAACAGTGCAGAAACGTCTCGAGACCAAAATTAAAGTTCCTCTGACAATTCCTGCTTGCATATACGTATTCATAGATACAGATAAAGCTTTTTTTTTTTTTTAATGTAAGGATTATACTCTTAGTATGGTGTTCTGTGAATATGTCATTAGGTCATGTGTTGAGGAGAGAAGAGGTCATTTATAACCAACTCTTGGTCATCCTTACTCTTGTTTGATCAGTTGCTGTGATGATAGCTAACGACACTTCTACATTGTAAAACTGAATAGGACATACATTAGGCATATATTAGGTGCCTTGTATTTTCTTGTCTTTTTAGCAAGATCAACTATGATATTTTTTAAAAATTTTGTTAGTTGTTTTCTTGCTGCTTTTCTAGTTCTCTGTTCCTTTCCTTTTTTTAAATAAATTTATTTATTTATTTATTTATGGCTGTGTTGGGTCTTCGTTGCTGTGCCTGGGCTTTCTTTAGTTGCGGTGAGTGGGGGCTACTCTTCTTTGTGGTGTGCAGGCTTCTCATTGCGGTGGCTTCTCTTGTTGCGGAGCACGGGCTCTACGCGCGCAGGCTTCAGTAGTTGTGGCACGTGGGCTCAGTAGTGGTGGCGCACGCTTAGTTCCTCCGCAGCATGTGGGATCTTCCCAGGCCAGGTCTCGAACCTGTGTCCCCTGCATTGGCAGGCGGATTCTTAACCTCTGTGCCACCAGGGAAGCCCAACTATGATATTTCTATAAGTGATTAAGTATGTTGTTTCTAATACCTACAAATAATCTTGCATGATTTGTTATTTTTTAAAAAAATATTTATTTATTTGTCTGCATTGGGTCTTAGCTGCAGCATGTGGGATCTTCATTGAGGCATGAGGGGTCTTTCACTGCAGTGTGTGGGCTTCTCTGTAGTTGTGGCGTGTGCGTTTTTCTCTCTCTAGTTGAGGCGCGCGAGCTTAGTAGTTATGGTGCGCAGGCTTAGTTGCCCCCGCGGCAAGTGGGATCTTAGTTCCCCGACCAGGGATCAAACCTGTGTCACCTACATTGGAGGGTGGATTCTTTACCACTGGACCACCAGGAAAGTCTCCTGATTTGTTATTGTTAACATCACATATAGATGAGGAAACTGAGGCTTAAAGAGGTCAAGCTAATTTATTCAAGGTCATCAACTCACAGTGGCTGTTCGGAGAAACAAACTCAAGTCGGTCTAAGAGCCATGCCTGCTGAACCGCCTCTTGTGGTGCATTTGGCTTCCTTCAAGATCTTAGAACACTGTTTCTCAAACGATCTGCAGTGAAGGACTAGTGTTGTCGTTTTCCCCAGTCTATTTCTGAGCAATACTTTTGTAAAATACAGTATAAATGAGTTACTAGATATGTTTAAAATGCATACAAAATACAAGCCCAAATATACCCTTAGATTCAAAATTACTTGGTCAAATTGCTAAATTCTTACTTTCAATTTTTATACTTATTTCCTCACAGTCTGGTAATGTCACTGGACTACAGACACTGTACAGGGCATTGCCCTAAAGGCTTTAGAGTTGGATCATAGAAAGACTCATAAGAACTAGCTTTTTTTGAAAAAAAAATTTTATTGTGAAAGATTTTAAATATATAGAGGTAGAGAGAATAGCATAAATAATCTCAAGTACTCATCATCCAGCTTCAGCAATTATCAACTCATAGTCAATCTTGTTTCCTCTTCTTTCACACCCTTTCCCTTGCCAAACTATTGTTTTGACACAAATCCCAGATATCATTTCATTCATAAATATTTTAGTATGTATTTCTAAAAGATAAGGACTCTTTAAAAGCATAACTTCCGTAACATCATAGCCCCAAAATTACAATAATTCCTTAATATCTTCAGATGTACTGTCAGTGTTCAGATTTCCCAGATTTTTTGTAAATATCTCTTTATGGTTGATGCCTTCTAATAAGAACTAGCTCGTCCTTTATTCTCTTAATGTGATACAACTGTTGAGTTTTTGTATGTTGAACCACCCTTGCATTCCTGGAGTAAATCCCAGTAATTGGTCATGGTGTGTAGTCCTTTTAATATGCTGCTGAATGCGTTTTGAATATTTTATTGAGGATTTTTGCATCTATATTCATAGGTATCAATATACTTTAGTTTTCTTGTAGTGTTTTTGTCTGACTTTGGTACCACAGTAATGTTGCCCTCATTAAATGAATCAAGAAGTGTTCTCTCTTTTTCAATTTTTTGGGAAGAGTTTGAGAAGGGTTGGTGTTAATTCTGGAGAACTGGCTTTTAGATGTAGCTTCAGTGCTCACTTTCTGTGTGACCTTGACCAACTCGTTTTACTTTTTTGAGCCTTAGTTCCTTCCTCTGTAAAAGGATATCTAATTAAATTAGGTGCTCTTTAGTGCATGTCTGTCAGTTTGTTGCCCTGAACCAGGGTCTAATTTGGTAGAACGATGTTTGCTTTCATCAAAACAACTTGGTCAGTACAAGAATGAATTTCGGGAATTCCCTGGCCGTCCAGTGGTTAGGATTCTGCGTTTTTCCCTGATGAGGGCCCAGGTTCAATCCCTGGTCAGGGAACTAAGATCCCACAAGCCGTGCTGTGTGGCAAAAACAAAAACAAAGAATGAATTTCTCCTTGATATTAATAGAATCACAGGCTTGAAAGTTGAAATGGGCTTTAAGAGGTTATTTGGTTTAGTCCTCTGCCTTTACAGAAGCAAATTATTATCTCTGCACCATAGGTGAAATAGCTGAAGTCCAGAAAGTTTAAGTGATTTTTCCCAAGGTGTATAACTAACACTTAAGTCTGTTTACCGCAGGACCAGTGGTGCACATATGGTCTTTTCTGAAATTAGCTTAATTGGATAATGGTCTTCTGTTCTTCCTTCTCTTTAGGTTCTTTGCTCTGACATCCCTTCGTCTTGTGTTTTTACTTGCATTCAGCTCAATGATCATTGTGTGTATAGATCAATGGAAGAGCAAAATCTGGCCTGAAATAAAAGGTAAGTCTGGTAGCATTTAGAACAATCTGAACCGGAAATGGCTTTTCTGTCATTTTTACCTTAAGTTTTAGGGGGTTTGGGGAGAGTATGTGGAGCTGGGAATATCTTTTGAAGTCTGAATTATTTGCTTTAGGAGACGTTTGAAGGGCTAGTGCCCCATCTGTAGTTCCTTAGAGCTGAGTTCTGTCCTCCTCATTGTTTATTAAGCTTAGGAAATCTGTATCCGCCACCTGAGATATTCTTGCCCTCATAATTGGCCTGAGGAATAAATAGTCCTCAAGTTGTTAAAAAATAATTCTCCTCACTGGGTACTACATCATTACCAAGACAGTATCAATTTGCTTCTGGAATTTCTTTTAAATTGTTTATTTGCAAAGCACTAAGTTAGGTATTATGACTTAGATAAAGTCCTCTAAGATATGGTTCCTTTTATCCAAGATGATACATAACGTAAACATAAGAAAAGTTACAGAACAGCACCAGAGATGTCACAGTGCAGTATGTGATCAGTATGTTTGTCATGTATTTTGGCCCTAGCTCAAGCCTTGAATGAAACAAAAGATTTGGACAGGTAGAGAGATAAGTGGGTTTCTATGGGGGTCAGAGGCTTGATTAGTCTGAGGAACCAGAAGCTGCAAAGCATCTCCTGAGGGCAGGGAACTGATCATTTTCACAGGAGTGGAGAGGTCATTAAAGGGAGTGCTAGGAAATAAAGTGTGTTGGGATTAGATTTTATAAGGGCCTTTAAGTTAGGCTTAGAACCTTTATCCTATAGATAGTGGGTGGTCCCTGATAATTCTTTTATTAGAGCTATATGCTGAGAAGATATTAAAGATTAATTTGATAGCATTTTACCCAACCACATGGTAAGAGAAAAGGGCGAAGAAGGGAGACTCTGGCTGTATCTGTGTGAGAAGTAGTCAGAGAGGTGTCAGTGGAAACAAACGATGGGTGGCTTGGAGAGCTGTGAAGAAGGAAGACGCGTCAAACTGATAAATAGAGGTTAGGAGAGTAAGGGATAACAGCAGCTTTGGGATTTCAAAGGTAGGAGAGTAGCAGTGGCATTACAGTTAGATGTAGGCAACGTCAGGCAGGGCAGTTGGTTTGGGTGGGGAGTGAGAGAGAGGAAAATTGATGTAGGTCGGACATGGTAATTTTGAAGTGTTGGCAGAATATTCAAACCGGAGTATACAGCTTTTAAATACATTCCCATCCTATTTTGGAGAGACTTCAAGGAATCAGGTAGTTTACCCACCTGTCTTATGGCTAGTGAATGTCAAAAGACTTTACATCATTGATTGTAGTTAATGGGTCTCTTTAAAGAGAATAGGCAGGTTTCTAGAGTTGAAGTAGTCATATAATGCCTTCGTAACCTAGCACACATCGATGCGTACGCGCAACCCAGACACACTTGAGGGGTGGGATGGACCTTTTTTTATGTGCGCCTTGGCTCTGAACTGTAGTAATTAGAAGGGGCCCTAATGCTCCATTTGGATCCCCACCCCATCCCACCAGAGAAAAGAGCGGGCATCAGCCATCATTCCCTTGTCTGCAGCTCCCTAACTCTGGCAGTATAACATGGTGTCTCCTTTTTATCGTCTATTACTGTTTTCTTTTCCCCAAACCCATTAGAACTTGAGCTATCAGACCAACAGCCTAACATTTTCATGTTTAAGTTTTCCTTACCAACTAATGCTGGTGTTTGTTTTAATGTTGTAGTGCCAAGGCCCGACGCGTTAGACAATGAGAGGTATGGAACCCTAATTAAATCCCTTTTCGTTGCTCTGATTGATTCTCTTGTTGTAATATTCTGGTTATAGGTTGTTAACTCCATGTTCTAGATACAAAGTATAAGCTGAGAACCTAGTCTGTTGCAAATAATCATTTTAACAAATCCTCAAGTTCAGGAAGGAATATGTTAAGACGGCCAGTGTCCTGTGATATTCACAAAAGATGTTTCTGAGAAAGAAGCATTACAGTGCCCCATAACCTGACATAACCGAGGAATTGGCTGCATTATTCAGCTCTAGTATGAAAACTTAGAGGCAACTTACTTCATTTGTCTCCTGGCTTTTATACCAGGCCATTTAGTGTTTTCTGTAACCTCTGGCTGTTTCAAGTTCTTGGTCAGAAAACACAGTGGTTCCTGGCATCAGCAAGCCAAAGATTCCCCTTGTGGCTTACAGCTCCTGCTTTCATTTCTCAATTCATTCATCTCATATATTTGACCCAAAGAATTTTCTTTGCCATGGTTTATTTTGGTTTTGCTTTGTTTTCTCTCTCAGGGGCACATCCTTTGCCTCTCACCTCTGCAGCAGTGGTATCAGACTGTGCTTTACTTTTTTCCCTGCATTGCAATCACAGTGAATTGCAATGGTCTGAGCCCAGGAAAGATGTTTTTAAGCACAAAGGGCCTTATAGCTGGTGGCAGGTTTACACACGTGGATTGGGCTGCTTGCTCATAGGGTGGAGTTGTCAGAACAAGTCTGCCCTCCTAGTCCTTAAATTCCAGTTTCAACCTGGTGAGCCAAGAAGAAAGTCATGCTTTACCTCCAGAGCAACCAGGACTAGCCACTTCCCAGACCCTATTTAAACCGGAAGGATTGGCTGCCTTCACAGTGAGATGTGGGGGGAACCTTCAACACCCTCCTTTCACAGCTCCCCCTTCTCTCTCCCATAGCTGGGGCTTTGTGCACCCTCGGTTGCTCAGCGTGCCCGAGCTCTGCTACCACGTAGCTGAAGTCTGGGTTAGTGGGACCATTTTCATAAGGAACCTTTTGCTTTTCAAAAAGCAAAACCCAGGCAAGGTAAGACTCTTCCCTTTTTCACTCTCATTTCTGGCTCTCAGTTCAGTTCATGCTAAACTGAAACAGCCCTTTTACTACCTACCCTCCTTCAAGAAAGAAAAGACCATGGTGTTTGTCTAGACGAGGGACGTCATAGGAAGGGGCTTCTGACTAAGACTAAGGCAAGAGCTTGATGATTCCTTCTTTGGGTGCTTGCTACTTGGATTAGGCCATCTTCCTGCCCCAAGATGGGAAAGAAAGCTTGCTTGTGTGCATTCTGTGTCATTAAACATGTGGTAGGTGGTTGAGTTTTTTATTTTATTTTACTTTGACGTAAAAAGTCCACCACCAACACTTGTTTTCAGAGAGAACTTTTGGCTGAGTCCTATTCAAACCAATTTGCCAGCATGAAAGGTGCGGCCCTGTGGGGTTAGCCATGTGAGAAGAGTTTGAATAGAAGTGGACATCCTCCCTTTCCTCCCAAACAGAATCACCACTGGATGCAACAGTAGCTAGGTACATGTCATTCTGACATGTCCATGCTTTACTCAGAGGTCATAAAGAATCATTTCTATCACATCTCCATCTTAGCCGCCCCCCATGCCCAACCCAGTCCCCTGCCGTATAGCAGAAGCTTAATACTGTTTCCTAACGCCCCCAGTTCTGCTTGCTGAGCTGTGGGATACTGACCTTTTTGGCTGTCTTGGGCCGCTACATCCCTGGGCTCCTGCTCTCCTACTTAATTCGTAAGTATGGTATATACCTCCCCCACAAGCTTACCCTCCTCATAGCTTTTCCAGCCATAGCTAACTCTGGGTTTAGGGAGAGGACTTTTATATTTTGGTTCTCCAGGAAATGACCTTTTTATATTTTCATGTCCTGTTTCGTGTCATGAAAATATCTTTCTTCTTACCTGTATCAGGTTCCCCCCATATAAAGTCCTTTTCTTACCAAGTCAGCTTTAGAAACTGATGAGGGTCCACTAACATATATTGTGTTACCAGCTATAAAGGACTGTCTGTCCCTATTTCAGGAGGGAATTTTTAGAGTCAGTGTATTGTATAGCAGTAGAACATAACACTTGGGGGATCCTCTACTAGGTTCTGTTTACCCTGGAGCACTTTTTTTCCCCCTGGAGCACAGTTCTTTAAATTTAGTTGCTTCATATTGGCATGAACTCTGTCTGCTTGAGGCTGGAAGAACTGAGTAGTGATGGCCCTGGCCATTATATATCAGAAGCTCACATGATTTGTTGTGTATTTGCTGAGGCATTGTTACCGTTTGGCCTTATTTATGGCTCAGCAACACCCATATGCAAGTGACAGCACTGCCTGGTTCTGCCCTCGATGTGTCAGCATGTGCTCTGCTATGCACAGCCCTGTAGGTGACTGCGGAAGTCTCTGCCCTCCGGAACCTTCACATCTGTGAAGATGACCAGCAGAATTAGAATTTATTGTGTCCAAGCCCTAAGGACACGATAGCAGAGGGACAGTCAGGACTGTTTCATGCAGCCCTTTCTCCATTTTGCCACTCTTTCCCACTCCTCTCAGTTGTCACTGTCATGATGTGGCCCCTTGCTGTGTACCACCGACTGTGGGATCGAGTGTGTGTACGACTGAAGCCAGCTCTGCAGCGGCTGGACTTCAGTGTCCGTGGCTACATGATGTCCAAGCAGAGAGAGAGACAATGTAAGTGTCAAGGGGAAGCTTCCTTCCACTTGGACAATTTGGGGAGGAGAAGGAGAAGCCCGTAGGTCTGACATAATAGGTCCTTGAACATGGAGAAGTGGGATGTGGTTGGTATGTGGGGGGTTGGTGGTAAAAGTGACCTTCTATTCCAGGGAAATCTATGCAGGCTTACTAGTTTTTCCCGTTTGGAATTCTAGACGCTCCCATTTTAAACAAATAACGAGAAAAGTTCTCCCAAGTCAACTAAAAGACAGACAGTGAAGACATTCCCAGTGTTAGCTTCTTTTTATGAAGCACGTCCCATGTGCTGGCTGCTCTGCATACGTTGTCTTATTTAATGTTTATAACAACCTTGAGAAGAGGGTGGTATTATCTTTTTCTGGTTGAGTTTCTGGTTGAGGAAACTGAAGCTCACGGTTAGTAAATGGCAGAGCAGGTCTTTCAAACTCCTAAGCTCGGTCTCCATTCAGTACTGAACGCTGCCTTCCAAAAGTAATTTAAAACTGGCTTCAGAAGCCAGAAGTGTACTAGCCCAGGATCTTCCAACACACGAGTGACAGTCGTGCGAACTTTTCCCTCTCTTTTATGGTATGGTCAGGTTGGGTTTTCATTAAACCCTGGCCTTCTAAGAGCCCTGCACATGGGCACCAAGGCCCAGCTCCCCCTAACGCAGCCAGTTGAATAGTACCAGTCCTCAAAAGGCTGATTCAGCCCAGGTGGGGCATCTCCCTTTGCCCTCTCTGTGACAGTGCCCGCTTTACACATTGACATCTGGTCTGTCCCTAGCTGATCCTGAAAGTTGTTGACAAGCCTGGTAGTTGGTATCTGACCAGAACAAAAAGGGAGGGATGTTGGAAGAGAGGTCTTTCTCCTGTGTTATCAGCTTACCTTGCCACTTAGGCTCAGCAGCTCCTCCCTCAGGCATTGTTATGTAGGCTTAGGGGGTTCATTCTCGTGTTCTGATTTTATGCCTTTGAAATCCGAAGGGGACAGGGGTTTCCCCTCAAGGGAAGGTGTCAAGGCGTTTTTGCTCTTTCCACATAGTGCGCCGCAGAGGTCTACACCCAGAACGTGCTGGGGACAACCACAGTGACAGTGAAGAGGAGCTCGCTGCCTTCTGTCCTCAGGTATCTTGGGTGTGGGAGCTGCATCGCTGCCCAGTTTTTTTTAGCTCCTTTTTAACCATCTGGCACTCATGTTTAGACAGTAACCAGGTTTTCAAGCTCCCTGTGGGCTCTCCAGGGACCCAGCTTCTTGCCCTTTTCCAAGGACCTCACTGCCCCAAGAGCAGTGAGGAGAGAAGCTAGTTTTATATTGGGACTTTGTATGTAGAATCTCAGTTTGAGCATGATGACCAGCATACCCTCTTCCATGCCTCCTTTTAACCCCTGCCATCATGGCAGAACTTCTGCAACTGGCGTGATCATTTTTTAAACAGCCCAGCTTGCCTTAGGTCAGGCGATGTGTGTATCCTCCTGGCCACTTGTGAAAAGCATTCTCTGGATCAGTTATTTGCTTAAGAGTAAGTGGCTGGCTGACACCCAAGACTGCTTTCCTTCCTGTGCTCAAGACTGATGAAAAAGGGTGTTTTCCCTGGGGGAGCAGCCTAAAAGGGGTCAAGATTTTGACTCAGGTCCCCATGCATGCCTGGTTACACTGTTGGCCTTAAGGTAGCCTTTAGGGCCAGCTCACTGGTGAAGCTGTAACTAGGGAACTGCGCTCGTTTCTCATGGCACCATCTCTTCAGGCATGTTGGTCTTTTCTTTTCCTAAGCTGGATGATTCTACTGTTGCCAGGGAATTGGCCATCACAGACTCAGAGCACTCGGATGCCGAGGTCTCCTGTACAGACAACGGCACATTCAATCTTTCACGGGGCCAGACACCTCTCACAGAAGGCTCTGAAGGTAGAGGAACCTTGGGCCCAAGTTGCTATGGGCCCTGACTGTTGCCTCTCAGCTTCCCGGGCAGCGGGGATGCTGCCCCCGCTTTTCCTGTTTTCTGAGCTGTGGATCAGGTGGCAGAGCAGCTATAGGGGTATGGCTCCAGCCAGGTGGCACTGCTGCTCTCCTAGAAATCCTCAGTCCCTTAGTAGCCTCAGATTCTCGGCTTATGGGGGACATAGCAGAGGAAGAAAGGGGGAGTTCTCTGGCCGGTAGAGGTCACAGCAGTCTATAAGTGGAGGGGGAAAGCTGACCGGTGCCAGAAATCCAGGGTGGAAACATCTGGTTACTTGGAGATGACTTGGTGGGGCTAGGGCATAGGAAGGCCAGGCAGTTGCCATGTCTCAGACACTCCTCTGTTCTCCCAGACCTAGATGGTCACAGTGATCCAGAGGAATCCTTTGCCAGAGACCTTCCAGACTTTCCTTCCATTAATGTGGATCCTGCTGGCCTGGATGATGAGGACGATACCAGCATCGGGATGCCCAGCTTGATGTACCGTTCCCCACCAGGGGCCGAGGAGCCTCAGGGCCCCCCTGCCAGCCGGGACGAGGCTGCACTGCCGGAGCTTTTGCTTGGTGCCCTGCCTGCAGGATCCAACCTCACCAGCAACCTTGCTAGCCTGGTCTCCCAGGGCATGATCCAGCTGGCCCTGTCAGGGGCCTCCCAGCCAGGCCCTGCTGGCCTACCTCCCCGGAGAGCCACAAGAGGTGTCCTCCGGGCCCCCAGTTCAGACCTGGACACTGATGCTGAGGGGGATGACTTTGAACTTCTGGACCAGTCGGAGCTGAATCAGCTGGACCCTGCCAGTTCCAGGAGCCACTGAGGCAGAGACTCCCCTTGGGGGTCATTGTGGTTTAGGTTTTTTTTGCTCCCCATTCCACTTAAGGTGAAGGGGCAAGGGAAGAACCCAGGTCCCAGCCCCTGAATTATATATGTGTGCTCAGTAGCCTGGCAGATGAGCAGAGGCCTGATGAGAGAGGACACTCACTCCTCTGCCACCAGCTGGACACTGACTTCTGAGCTCAAGTCACTGATGTGAGAATGTGCTCCCCTGAGGGACACTTCTCTCCATCAGGATGGTGGTATTTCTGGGGAACAAAGTAGTCAGGGGTATTGGTTCCCTTTTGAGGGGATGCTGCTGTGTGCTTCTAAGTATGGGTGCTCAGAAGCCCTCAGTGATAGATCCCTTCCTTCCTTCCCCCCTTTATCATCTGCCGAGAGCTCCAAGTCAGGCAGCTGGGAGAGTTACACTGTCATCTTCCTCTTTTGCTAAGCCATGCTTTGATTTGCCTTTTTCTAAGAAAGCTTGTCCTTTGGTTCTGCAGAGCAGGCCTGTTCCCTCTGCCCCAGCCCATCCTCATTTCTTGAGGCCTAACCTCCAGTGCTCCAAAATATTGCTTGTGAAATTTACGAATGTGAACATGAGGTGGGGGTGGGCCTCTTCTACATTACTTTGGGCCATGGGGTCAGCTGGCTGGGAGGGTGAGTGCCTCGATATCTCATGGTCTCACTGAATCTTTTGGAGCTGCCTGGTTATTTTTGGTGCTGCTAACCCCTGGCTCCATTTGCCCATCAGCCTGAGCAGTGAGCAAAGCAATACCATACCATACCCATTTCCATGTTCCTGTTCCTTCCCCTGCTCCTCCTTTGGAGAAGCAATAGTCCCACATGGGCAATGTCAGAGTAGCACTTTACAAATGGCTCAGTGGCATTCATCCCAGGAGCCACCAGCTCTTCTTGCACCAGCTATTCTTACTCCTTGTTCAGCTCCTTTAATAATTTTGTTTTCAACTCCTTCCCAGTTTGGCAGGGCTTCTTTTAAGGATGAGCCCAGTTAGCAAGAATGTGTCTATAATCAGCAGAGACCCCAGTAAAGGGTATCTGTTTTACTGCCCCTGATAAAATCATGCGAGACAAAAACTTTAAAAGGTCATTAGTTCTAAACCTGTGCCTCCCCAATCAGAGCTCAAGCTGAACTCTTCTGTCCTCTTTCCCTCTGCATTAACCCTTTGCTGATCCTCAGGGACCACTCCCCCAACACCCCTGTAGCTGGGTGAGGGATGTTGGACAGAGCCCATTTTCACGTGCTGCAGGTGGGAGTGTGCTAACATGTTTGCTCTTGGTTGATGGACAAGGTAGAGGCCAAGGAGTGAAAACAGTCAACGGTGAGAAGGGAGAAGAGCTAGGTGTCTGATTCATAGTCACTTCCCTTTGTGGAAGGTTAGGATAACGGCCTCTCCCCACTTTAGTGTTCTCAAACAGACTTTGGATACCTTCTCTCTTCCCAGAGCCCAGATGTCTTACAAGTGAGCTCTGATGTGGAAAAAACAGGTGTGGGAAAGGAGTGGGACTTTGTGTGTTTGCATGAGTGTGTTTAGCTTCGGGCCTTGGGAATTGGCAAGAGGGAGGGAAGGAAGGAGAGCAAAATCTTTGGATGGTGTTTCTTGTACCTGCGGATCCTGCTCTGAATCTCCTTAGTCCTCCACTGTGAATTGGGATGGGGATGAGGGAGGGAGGGGTGCTGGGGAATAAATCTTGTATGAGAACAATCTTTTAAGAGACTGATGTTGAATGGTGCCTTATCCTTTGATAGGTCTTGTTAATCTGAGATGATATTAATTTGAGGAGGTGATAGCCTCAAAAGAGGAAGCCCATGTGTGAGGGACCCACCTGCCCATCCCTGTTTTTCCTTCTGTGATGGCCAGAACAATCACCATGGTGGGAGGCTACTTCCCCTCTCCAGGAGAGCCCAGATGTGAGCAGAACCGGCACTTTCGGCTGGCATCTAGCCTGCAGTTCCGTCATTTCTAATTCTTAATATTGTCCCCTAAACGTGTGAAGACAAGCACAGGTTTCAATGGCTAATGAGATTTTAGGTAATAGAAGCTTTAAACATTAGCACCATGGCCCTCTGGATTGTTTGAGCCTGCAACTCAACAGCTGCTCTTTGGCCTTCAGCTGACCTCAGAAACTAGAAATACTTATTTCAGGTTTTGTCCCATTGGCCGATGTGGGCAGGAGTGGAAAGCACCTGCCAGGTGTTGCCATAAGATTGTCTCGGCCAAGAGGAAACTTCTTACAAGCATTGTGGCTTAAGAGCAGCCCCCTCCCAACCCTACCTTCAACCACAGCATGTGCTGAGCGCCCCCTGTGTGCGAAGCTCGGTAACGGGCAAATTAAGGCAGCGTTATTCTTTCCAGGGCGCTTACCCCTTCTATTGTCTTCATAACTCCCCTCCTGCAAACACCTCTTGTTGCCGTTTTACAAAAAATGAGAAAAACCGACTGAAAGGTTTGGGCCGTGGGAGGGGACACGTCCGTAGGTAACTAGCCCTGTGACCTTGAGCAAGTCGCTTGCCCAGCGGGAGGTGATGCTGAGGTTTCTTTCCGTTCGAATACTCAGCCCAATTCAAGGTCACGAGCGCTCAGCGGCCGCTAGAACTGGGTCTCGAAACATCAGCGCGTGATTCCCTACAGCCCTGGTTCCGAGAGGAGTAAGTGAGAGGTTCGAAGCGCGCGCCCCGCCTCCCCGGCCGGCGAGACGTAGGCGCCCGAGTTCCCGGCCGAGCTGAACCACTGTGTCCGTGAAGGGCTGCTCCGCCCCTCGCGAAGGCTTCCCTCCGCCAATCACCACTTGAGGCCTGCCCGGCTCATCGCCGGAAGGAGCTGTTGCCCCGAGCAACTGCAACTTCCGGCTTTCGGAGTTTTGTGGCGGTAAAGGACATGAGTAAAGGCCGGGCGGAAGCCGTGGCGGGAGGTAACGGCCGTGGGGGCCGGGAGACCGGGGAGAAGGGTGGGCAGGGGTCGGTTGAGGGAACCCCTCCCCGCCTCGTCTCTCTCCGTAGCCTCCGGGATCCTGCTGAGGTACCTACAGGAGCAGAACCGGCCCTACAGCGCCCAGGACGTGTTCGGGAACCTGCAGCGGGAACACGGACTGGGCAAGGCGGTGAGGACCCTCTCCTGGGATTCCTCCCCTGGGACCCCTTGAATCAGCCTGGATTCCTCCCCTCCCGAGGCTGCCATTCTAGCCTTGGGCTTCCTAAGGCTCTTCGGGCGCTTCCCGCCTCATTGGTGACATTCTCCAGCCCGGCCCGAAGTCACTCCCCCGACTTCTCCGCCCCCTCCCCTCTGCCAGGCGGTGGTGAAGGCGCTGGACCAGCTGGCCCAACAAGGCAAGATCAAAGAGAAGATGTACGGCAAGCAGAAAATATACTTTGCTGACCAGGTGAGGGAAACGTGCAGATTCGCACGTGTGTGAGAGTCCGGCGTTAGGTGAATCAGCCCCTGGTATGAACTCTTTGGGAGAATTGAAGCAGCCTGTGAAATTCACCGGTCTTAGGCCAATAAAAGGGTCCCAGCCAGCCTTTAAGTCAAAGTGTGGACCCCCTTTGCTGTCGTCCAAACTTCACGAGATTTCCAGACTTGAAATATGATAGAGGACAGAAGATCCTGAGTTGTTGCTATCGAGGTCCATTTATCCTTGGAAGTTCTTATTCCCAATCATCTAGATGAGAACCACCGTCTTCCAAATTATTTTCCTTCTGTCTCCACCCCCTTCCGTAAACACATGTGACATTAACTTTGTATCTCCAGCCCAGACCCCCCTCACCTGGATGCTTCTCAGTCCATTCAGAATCAATATTGCCAAAGTGGAATGCCTCATCTCTCCCCGAAACTGGCTCCTCTTGTATTCTTCTCCCTTAATGGAATCACTCTTCACCCAGGCCAGAGACCGGGCCGTCATTCTTTTTTATTATTATTATTATTTGTTTATTTTGGCTGCATTGGGTCTTAGTTGCGGTGGGGGGCTTAATTGACCCCCGCCCACCCGCACGTGGGATCTTAGTTCCCTGACCAGGGATCGAACCCCCGTCCCCTGCATTGGAAGGCGGATTCTGAAGAAAATGAGTATATTTTATTAATCTTTTTTTTTTTAACAACTTTATTGGGGTATAATTGCTTTACAATGGTGTGTTAGTTTCTGCCTTATAACAAAGTGAATCAGTTATACATATACATATGTTCCCATATCTCTTCCCTCTTGCGTCTCCCTCCCTCCCTCCCACCCTCCCTATCCCACCCCTCCAGGCGGTCACAAAGCACCGAGCTGATCTCCCTGTGCTATGCGGCTGCTTCCCACTAGCTATCTACCTTACGTTTGGTAGTGTATATATGTCCATGGGAAGGCGGATTCTTAACCACTGGACCACCAGGGATGTTCCTGGAGTCATTCATTCGTTCGTTTACTTATTTCTGCATTGAGTCTTCGTTGCTGCGTGCGGACTTTCTCTAGTTGCGGCGAGTGGGGACTACTCTTCGTTTCGGTGTGTGGGCTTCTCATTGCGGTGGCTTCTCTTGTTGCGGAGCACAGGCTCTAGGTGCGTGGACTTAAGTAGTTGCAGCACGTAGGCTCAGTAGTTGTGGCACGTGGGATCTTCCTGGACCAGGGATCAAACCTGTGTCCCCTGCATTGTTAGGCAGATTCTTAACCACTGCGCCACCAGGGAAGTCCCGGGGAATCATTCTTAACTTCCCTTATTTCACATGCCCAGTCAGCCATCAAGTCCAGTTGTTTTCCTCTTCTTGAATCCATCCTCTCCTTTTCCAGCTGCCACCACTGCTCTAGTTTAGGTGCTCCTCATCTACTGCAATATCCTCCTAACTCCTGGCCTCCTTAAACATATCTGAAACATTACAGCCAGAATAATCTATGTACGTACAAATCTAGTCATGCCGTTTCCCTACTGAAAACTCTAGTGCTCCCTAGAACAGATAAAAGGCACTTGGAGACCTGGCCCCAGCCTGCCTCTAGCCTCTCCTGTCCCTGTTATTTCTCCATTCATCAATACTAGACCATTTAGATGCGTTTTACTCCTGTGGCCTTTGCTCATTGTCCTTCCTCTGCTCAGAGTTTTTGAGTCCCTTCTTTCCCTTTGCCCGGCTAACTCTTACTTATCCCTTAGGATTTCACGCAGGCATCACCTCCAGAAACCTTCCCTGAATGCTGTGAGCTAACTGCCTTCTTCGGGCACCTACCTCTTTTGAGGCACACTCTATTGTAATTGTCTTTTCACTTGTCTCCCTCACAAAACTGAAGCTGTTCTGGGGCAGACCCCATTTCTCATCTTCCTTTACTCAGTAACCCCACAGGATTTAATAGCCACCATCAAGGCTAATTATCCTAAAATAGGTTTCATTATATTACTGCTCTATTGAAGATCCCTTAAAGTTGTTGGCAGATTTTTTTTTTTTTTCTGTAAAGGGCCAGTTAATATTTTTATGCTTTGCAGGTTAGATGGTCTCTTGTCCCAGTTACACAACTGTCACTAGTACTCAAGTCTGCCACCGTAGAGCAAAACCAGCCATGGACAATACGTAAGCAAGTGGATGTGGCTACGTTTCCATAAGTTTTTTTCAAAAACATGCATCTGGCAGGATTTGGCCTGCAGGCTGTAGTTTGCTGCCTCCTGCCCTAATGGTTTACCTCACCTGAATGTAGAGTCCAAACTGCCTGGGCTGGTATTCCCATCCTTTCCATTCTGCTTCCCATCACCACTGACAAGACCCCACTGAGCCCCAGCACAGGCTTTTTCTAGCTGCTGGTCTCATGGGAGAGGTTCCTCAGACTTCACTGGTATCCTTTATCTAAATACCTCCCACCATGCCTCTTCACCTGTCCAGATTCTTCCTATTGTGGAAACCCATAATTAGGTATCATCACCTTGAGAAGAATGTTCCTTTACTCCTTCAGCCCAGTGAGTGGTTTTGCCGGTAACCTGAAAGATATTTCTGTCCTGTTATTCAGTATCCTGCACCTCAAAACCCCTTGAGGACGATTATCAGGTTTCAACTTGTTCTTTTACAGCTTTTTGAGTGGACTGGTACTGACCGAGTGACTGCTCGAAAGTACCCTCTCACTGTCTTCCCAGGCCCAGATTTGCGAGTGTGTATGAACGTGGCCTTCCCAAACGTGGGTTCCCTTCTTGCTTCTCCCATCAGCCTGCTTCTATTTATCCTTTTGTCTCTGGCAGGAACAATTTGACACGGTCAGTGATGCTGACCTCCACGTCCTGGATGCCCGAATCGTGGCCCTCACCGCCAAGGTGCAGGCACTGCAGCAGGGCTGCCGCCACATGGAGGCGGGTAGGACTGTGCAACCCCAGAAGGTACCGCTAGTGTCAGGGTCAGTCCGAGGTCAGGAATTACCAAGTGAAAGGTTTGTTGACTGCAGTGTTGTCTTCTTGCAGCAAAGATCCCTTTGCTGGGCTGTCATAGGCATTACCTTAAAATCAGTGTCTAATAACTAATGGCTTTTGAAGATAAGTGGGCAGGACAGGCATTTGCCTTCCCTGCTGTGAGTACCAGTATATGGTTCCCACACTTCCCTTTACTCTGCTGCTTTAACTGACTACAGCTAACAGTCTACTCGGACTCACTCCCCTCAACTATTTGTAGATGGGGAAGGAAAGAAAACTAGAATAAACCGATAATTCTGTAAGCCTTAATCTCTCTTGAGGATTTCCAGAATATGGGACCCATTCTGGACCCTGTGTATAGAGCCCAGAGCGAGGTGGAGGCCTGGTCTCCTACCTCAGGGTAGCCAGTGACCTCTCCGTGGGATGTGGTTTTAGAGCTGAAGGAGTTAGCTAGTGCCCTGACCACACCGGAGATGCAGAAAGAGATCCAGGAGTTAAAGAAGGAATGTGCTGGCTACACACAGAGACTGAAGAACATCAAAGCGGCCACCAACCACGTGACTCCAGAAGAGAAAGAGCAGGTGGGTGGGGAGGGGGTGGGGAGCAGGGAGGGCTGCCTGTGCAGGTTCAAAGTGAGGAGTGTCGACCCCAGCGGCTGCTGTGGGGCTGAGGGGGTCAGAGGAACCTGTTTCCCTGTCTAGGTGTACAGAGAGAGGCAGAGGTACTGCAAGGAGTGGAGGAAGCGCAAGAGGATGGTAAGTGCGGGGGAACCCTAGGCAGGCCCTGGACAGCGGCAGCCGCCGGGGGTATCATGGACCGTCAGGCAAGCCAAGTACTGCCCATCTGAAAGGGGGCGGTTTTGTTTCTTGTCAGGCAACAGAGCTGTCTGATGCAATCCTTGAAGGATACCCCAAGAGCAAGAAGCAGTTTTTTGTAAGTGGTGTTCTCCCTTCCTTGCTCCCCTGGGGCCTGCGTCCAGGGCGGTCTCATTCCCTTGTCTTGCTGCCCCCCCCCCCCACCCCCCCCCGCAGGAGGAAGTTGGGATAGAGACAGATGAAGATTACAACCTCAAGCTCCCAGATCCCTGAGGCCCTCCGGCAGGCCTGGGAACACAGACGTCCTGGACTGGCTGCCTTGTTTAGGTCAGCTTTTTTGTTGTTCCTGCTGCTGTCCGCTTTTGGGCACACACCAAAGTACTGGGTGGAGCACTGGTGGCCCAGAGAGGATGGTTTCACACATTTCGTCATCCACGTTTCGACTGCCTGAACTTAACAGTTAGATGGGGAACAATGCAAAAGGAAAAGCATTTGGCAATATTTATTGTAATATAATTTGATATAAAAATATTTAATTTCCTCTGGATAATCAAACCTCCCAAATATCAAACCTGAGGAAGGCAAAAGAGAGCTTGGGGGACAAGGGCAGGGAGAGGCTACTATGCACAGCATTTAAGGAGCCCAGGGCCTCACCCAGGACTCTCCTGGGCTCTACACTCCAGGAGACCTTTAGAAAATCTTCTCTACCCACCTTCACCCCGCCCTAAGTCCTGGGGGAAATGCAGGCAGCACTGAGATGCTGGAGACCCAGATACACTTGACAGAAAGCCTGGGAGTGATCTTGAGACCAGTTTTCCAAAATTGTAACTTTAGCAAAATTGCATTGTTGGTGTTTAGAAAAATTAAAAAAATGTAATATGTAGTGTTGTGTCACATTTGACTTTGCCGTGCAGTGCTACTGCCTGTGGGGACACAGAGGGCAGGAGTGGGTGAGGAGGTTGCTTCCCTCCACCACCCAGAGTAGGGGGCAAGGGCAGGAACCTGGCAGCCCTGCCCTGAGCTGGCCAGAGAAAGCTCTGGCCTCACCTTGGGCTGACCAGGCAGCCCTAGCCTAGGCATGAGGCCACCTTTCACCCTTCATGGCTGTGAGAGTATTTTCCCTTCCTCCTTTCTTCCCATCCAACGACTGCCACAGTGGCCAGACTTAGGCTAAAGGTTGCCAGAGAGACCAGAACAGGCAAACGGTAGTTACCAAATGGGAGCAGAAACCTGAGGCCTAGACAAAGGGAGAGGCCAGGAGCTTTCTAGGGTTCCCAGAGCAGACCCCATCCCGAGGACTCCTATGGGGAGGGGGAAAGACTAGGTAGGTCTGAGATCTATGGTCAGTATAATAAATTAATCAAAGCTTTCATAATAACCTTCCCCCCTCCCCAGCCCCACTGAAGATGGGGCTGAGGGGGAGGGGGGAGCTGGGGAGCCAAACACTGGGGAGAAAGCAGCTGACTGGTGTACAGTGTCACAGTCCAATCTCAGAAGCCCAGTGGCTCCACGGCCAAGTAGGAGACTCAAGGCCTCTTGTTGGCTGTTCTGCAGGTTCCAAGAGCTGGTCAGTAAAGCTGGTTCTTCAACTGATGTAGGACACCAGTCACAATCTCCCGCAGGGTCTGAGGGGCAGCAGAGAAGAGAGAGATCATGCTCACGGAGGGCACAGAGCTGCTCAGCGACGCCTGCCTGAGCCACGTGTGCTCTTCAGAGTGCAGTTAAAACAAAGAACCTGGGAAGCACTGATGTCTACAATTTGCAGACGCCCCCAAAACAGGATGGAGTCAGTCAGGGATGGAGAGATGCATTACTATGTGATCAAGCAAATACAAAAAAGGTTAATGGTAAACTCTGGCGGGGAGGGGGGGATATATGAGTGTTCATTATAAAATTCTCTCACTGCTGCAGTATGTTTAGTGTTTCACAATAAAAATGCTGGGACATGCTTTCAGCTGAAAACATTTCCTCTAAGATCAGAAACAAGACAAGGATGCCCACTTTCACCACTTTTATTCAACATAGTTTTGGAAGCCCTAGCCATGGCAATCAGAGAAGAAATAAAAGGAATCCAAATTGGAAAGGAAGAAGTAAAATATCACTGTTAGCAGATGACACAATACTAAACATGGAAAATCTTAAAGATGCCAGCAGAAAACTACTAGAGCTCAGCAACGCATTTGGTAAAGTTGCAGGGTATAAAATTAATGTACAGAAATCTCTTGCATTTAAGTATCAAAGAAAAATTAAGAAAACAATCCCATTTACCATCACATTAAAAAGAATAAAATAAACCTACCTAAGGAGATAAAAGACTTGTACTCTGACGGAAAGAAATTGAAGATGACACAAACAGACAGAAAGATATACCATGTTCTTTGACTGGAAGAATCAATATTGTGACAATGACCATACTACCCAAGGCAATCTACAGATTCATTGCAGTCCCTGTCAAAATACCAATGGCATTTTTCACAGAACTAGAACAAATAATTTTAAAATTTGTATGGAAAGACAAAAGAACCCGAATAGGCAAAATAATCTTGAGAAAGAACAGAGCTGGAGGTATTCTCCCTGGCTTCAGACCATACTACAAAGCTACAGTAATCAAAACAGTATGGTGGGCTTCCCTGGTGGCACAGTGGTTAAGAATCCGCCTTCCAATGCAGAGGACGCGGTCAAGATCTGGTCAAGGAACTAAGATCCCACATGCCACAGGGCAACTAAGCCCAAGCGCCACAACTGCTGAGCCCGTGAGCTTGAGCCCATGCACTGCAATGAAGAAGAACCCGCATGCCGCAATGGACCCAGCGCAGCCAGAAAAACAAAAAACCACAATGAGACATCACCTCACGTCTGTGAGAATGGTGATCATCAAAAAGAACACAAATAACAAATGTGGAGGAAAGGGGACCCTTGCACCCTGTTGCTGGGAATGTAAACTGGTGCAGCCACTGTGGAAAACAGTATGGGGGTTTCTCAAAAAACTAAAAATAGAGCTACCATATGATCCAGCAATTCCACTCCCGGGTATATATCCAAAAAAAAATAGAAACACTAATTCAAAAAGATATACGCAACCCAATGTTCCAGCAGCATTATTTACAACTGCCAATATACGGAAGCAACCTGAGCATCCATCAACAGGTGAATGGATGAAGAAAATATGGTGTATATATATACAATGTAATATTACTCAGCCTTAAAAGAATGAAATAATGCCATTTAAAGCAACATGGATGGACCTAGAGATTATCATACTAAGCAAAGTAGATCAGAAAGAGAAAAACAAATACCACATGATATCACTTATATGTGGAATCTAAGTTGACACAAATCAACATCTCTACGAAACAGAAACAGACTCACAGACACAGAGAACAGCCTTGAGGCTGCGGGGGTGGGGGAGGTAGGGAAGGGAAGGAGTGGGAGTTTGGGATTAGCAGAGGCAAACTTCTGTATATAGGATGGATGCATAAACAGCAAGGTCCCACTGCAGAGCACAGGGAACTATATTCAATATCTTGTGACAAACCATAATGGAAAAGAATATATGTATGTATAACTGAGTCACTTTCCTGTACAGCAGAAATTAACACAACACTGTAAATCAACTGTACTTTAATAAAAGTTTTAAAAGTACCAAAAAAAACCCTGCAAAAAACCGAGATGAATGGATAAAGAAGATGTGGTATACACACACACACACACACACACACACACACAATGGAATACTCCTCAGCCAGAAAGAAAAATGAAATTTTGCCATCTGCAGCAACATGGATGGACTTGGAGAGCATTATGCTAAGTGAAATAAGTCAGAGAGATTCCACATATAAGCGTATAACATTACTTATACGTGGAATCTAACTAAATACAACAAACTAGTGAATATAACAAAAAAGCAGCAGATTCACAGATACAGAGAACAAACTAGTGGTTACCGGTGGGGGGCGGGGCTGAGGGCAATATCGGGGTGGGGGAGTGGGAGGTACAAACTACTGGGTGTAAGGCTGCAAGAAGGTATTGTACAACATGGGGAATGCAGCCAATGTTTTTTGTAATAAGTGTAAATGGAGTGTAACTTTTAAAAATTACATTTAAAAAAATGTTGGGAAACAAAAATGTGAGAATCTCAGATACAAGTCAAGCCTCAGAAAAAGCAACCAGGCCTCAAAAATGGAAGACTCAGTGCAACCATTAACACACTCTCCATTACAAATGATAATTAGAAACCCCATGGAAAGCTACTTCAGTGGGCCTGGGGGTGGGGGCCAGGAATCTTTCCAAAAACCCCAAGTAAGTCTGCTGCGAGTGATCGGGGCTTACTTGCTGGGCGGCTGAGGAGGAATGCCTGAGGCTGCCATTACTTGCCGCTATGTGGGTGAAACAAAGGCCAAGAGCTAGGCCTTGCATTAGGGAGTGCTCCAATCCTTCTTGCCAAATGAAACCTTAACAGGCAAAACTGGGCTAGAAAGCAAAGGGGGAAACAGGAATACTGAAAGTTGTAGAAATATCCTCCAGAAACCTACAACCTGCTACCCTGTCTCTCTGAACAAACAACGGCTGGGGCCCCCGTGCCTGAGGGAAGACCCCCAACCCCGTGTCCACTGCTGCCCCATACCTGAGGTTTACAGTGCTCCTCGATCCAGCTGAAGACACAGGCCGACAGCTCCTGGAAGCTGGCCACGGAGATAGAGGCATTGAAGGACTGGAAGAGGGAGTCCATGATGCCTTGAAACACGTTGAACTTCACCTGGTCGGAGACCTGGTCCTCCCCCTCGTGGGGGTTGTCCTGGTGTGCCTTCACAATCTGCTCGTAGTTCCTGAGAGCGAACAGGCCGGGGCTAAGGGGCTGCAGCAGCTCCACCGGCCCAGGAGGAAGAACAGCGCTGCCCTACGTACTCCCCTGGGAAGGAGACTCCCAGAGAGCCTTGGGGAGGTATTCAACATCAGCTAGGTACTGCTTCCAGGTCAGAAGTGGTGACCCACCCTCTCCAGCCTTCCCTTCATTAATCCCACAGGCGTTTCCAGAGTATCTGCTACAGTTGGGATAGAGTCCTGCCTACCACATGAGAGAGTGAGAATATTATCTGATGTGGCCTTTGAACAAAGGGAAGGGCGTGAACTGAAGGGGCCTCAGAGTCCCCTCAGAACCAGAAGCCCTGGCTCCCCCAGCCCAGCACCCCCCTTACACTTTCATGATCTTTAGGGCCATGACGTCCTTGCGTAGCGTGGATACCTCCTCCTCCTGCTTTTTCTTCTCCTTGTGCAAAAACTGGATGTAGTCAATGGCTGGAGTGGGGGAGGGAAGAGGGGGTGGGCACAACCAGAAGGACCAGGCTGATTGTGTCTCCCCTTCCCCCAGACCCCACCTCTCCTGTTACAACCACCCCACCAGGGCCAGGCCAAAAGCGGCTCTGAGGCGCTAGCCTTCACAGCCCCCTTGGCTCCAAGCCCTCCAGTGCTCTCCTGGCCATACTCTTCTGCAGAACGATGGCCTTGCTGAGCTTTTGGGAGCCAATGGAGAAGTCTTGCTGCTGACAGGTGGGAACGATGGTCTGCAGGTCATCATAGCCTCTCTGTGGAGACAGCAGGGGACATGGGTTCCTTAACTAAGGGGTTAAGGCAAATGGGCACAAAGTTTTTCTTCCATGATATCAGGTACCATGCTCACTCACTCAAAGGGAGTGGGAAGGAGGGAGAAGTTCATGTCCAGGGCCTAGACTAGCTTGGGACTGCCCCCAAGCCTGCTTGGGACTGCCTGACGGGGTCAAGGCAGAGTGGATCTGAAGTGTGCAGCGCCCTCCTGCGCTGGCTGAGGTGCAGGCATCCCCAATCACCTTGATGGCATCCCTCCTCTTCTGCTCAGCCTGAGTGTGTGCTCGCCGCCGCCGGTCCTTGTAAGACTCCTTGTAGGATTCCTGGTGGTAATCGCTGTCCTCGTCATCTACGCTCAGAGTTGGGGGCAGGAAGAGGTCATTCTGGGGCCCAGTGGGGCCCATCTAGCCCACTTTTCCCCAGCTGGGAAGAAGAACCTGGTACCCAGAGATGGCAGATAGATACAAGAACCTAATATCCCAGATGAGGTGAGAGATGGCAATACCCTGCTTCTAGCACTACGGTTCCAGCACCTCCACGTGGATGGCTGGAGCTGCCCTGTCTAGGAAAGATACTAAAATGAAGGCATATCTGGTTCCCCCGAGTGGGGGGGACGTTGCTGCCTACCTGTGTTGGGGACAGAAGAGGCACTGGTGGAACCGATGCTATTAGCTCTGGACACTACACTCCCCTTGCGGGTGCTTTCTACAAAAAGCCCTGGAAAAGAGAGGCCCCAATCACTAAGGGGTAGGATAGAGGGAGGGGCCCTGCTAGGAGCATAATGGCTTCCTGGGCCTTAAATACTGACCTCTCCCCTTCAACCCAAAAGCCAGCCATACTGGGCCACCCACTTCCTGTCGTGCCATTTCGTAGTGCTCCTGTCTCTAGTGTCTACTCTGCTCCACAGGCCTGCAGTGATACCTCCTGGCTCACAAAGTGGCATCTGGGCGTGATGATGGTGAGTGACCAGCTGTCACTACTTCCATCACGTCCCTGCTCCAGGACATAGGGAACTAGGTGTCACCCTCGGATGCTTCCTGCCCCTGTCCTCCAGCTCCTCCTCCCTCGCTGCTCAGGCCCGCTCAGCTCAAGGGCAGTGGACTGTGCTCAGGTGTGGCTAGCAAGGCCACTTAAATCTATAGGGCTGAAATGGGAGTGTCCCTCCAGAGCTGCAGACGGTGGGGGAGGCACTCACCGGGGTCCAGGCTGTTGTCGCTGTACGCATACTCGACCTGCGGCACCGAGCAAGGGAGAAGCCCGTTCAGACCTCCGCCCCTGCGCGCGTGTACAAACACACACACACACACCCACCCCTGGGGTGCGCGGGCAGCCGCAGGATTCCCCCAGAGCCAAGAGTGGCTAGGCCGCGGGAGCGCCACCCCTCGGCAGGACCCCGTCCGCCCACTCCACACCCCCAGCCCTCCAACCCCGTCCCCTCACACCCGCGCGCACACGCCTCAGTTGTCTTCCCACCTTGGCACACGCGGGGTGAGAGCTGTCTTCTCTGCAGCCCCGGGGCCCGGAGAGCGGGAGTAGCTCTGGGGACTTCAGGGAATCCCCTCGTCTTCCGGACCCCCTACGTGCACGAGCCCGACCCGCCCTCCCCTCGCCGGCGTGCGCGCCCACGGGGCTTGCCTTGACCCAGGGGTCCTCCGGAGAGGGGCCCGGCTCCGTCATCTCCGACCCACCGAACCGGAAACCTGCCCGCGGGCTGGCCCCCTGCGGCGAGGAAGCGGCGATGCGCGCCCACGTGACCCAAACCCACCAACCCGCGGCCCAGAGGCGGGGGGCGGGGCGGGGAGGCTGCGCATGCGCGACCCGGAAGACGCCCACGACGCCCACCACCCCCACCCGCTGCGGCCGGTGGAGTCCTGGAGTCCGGCTTGGTGTCGGGGCTGATACCGGCGGTCTTGGGGCCGACCTACCCGCCCGTCCCTGCCCTTCCTCAGGGCAGGCGTCCCAGCCGCCGCGACATGAAGCACATTCGGTGAAACGGGCTCCCCGCAAAAGGCTGGTACGCGGTGTCGCAGAGAGTTGCGGGCACGCGCACTGCCGAGGCCAGCCAGCTCCCGAGGACCGGGACGAGTTTCCCGGACCTGCAGTCTTGGCCACCTCGTCCGACCCCTCCGGGGTGCAACCTCTGTGAGGCCAGAGGCCCCGCGTGGCTTGTTGTAGGATGCTCCTGCAACGCCCAGCCCAAGTCTGGCAGGATAGTTGTGGAACTGACGCTTTCAAAGAGCCTGTTAGCCAAGTCATGCTACTTTGTAAGCTAAGCAAACTGAGGTACCTACAAAGTCCAGAACGTATCCAAAAGCACACAGCTAGTCAGTGATAGGGCCAAGACTGGCCTCAGTCCGGCTAGCTTCAAAAGCCATGCTCTTAACCACTGCATTCCTGGCTTACAGCTCGGGCCTGGGCCCTGCACTTGTGGCTTAAGTGTCGCAAAGATACCCAAAGGCATTGGAGCAGGAAGTAAGCACCACACAGGCAGCACCTAGCAACATTCACCTTTAATTCTGTAACAAGTTTCAGTGTTTGCCCTGGCTCCAGCCCACCATGGGTGCCACAAACCTGTGGGCAAAAGCGAGGATGGGACAACGCTAGGGGGCCTGCTCCCCCAAGAGCTACATTCTCAGTGTTGGCCAAACACTGGCAAGCTGGGTAGGCTTCCTGTGTCCAGCAGGCCCAGCTTAGCACAGAGCCCCCTAGGCCCCAGCTAGGGTGAGCTTCAAGGCCCCAATTCGCCATCATCACTGGATCTCTTGTCAGCTCCAGGGGTCAGTTTGGCCCCACAGAGAACTCATTGTCAGTCATGGGCCTGATGGTGCCTCGGAGATGCGCTTCTGCAGGAGGGCCCAGGCTTTCTCCACCTTCGGACAGGCCAGAATGTTGGGAAGAAAAGAGGACAGGGTCCTACACGCATCCACTGGAGACTCCCTCCCCACAAGCCAGCCTTTCCCTGGGCACCAACCTGGTGCTGGGTGACGTGTGGCTCCCAAAAGGTGCTCAGCACCACGTGGCTCTGGTCCACAAGCTGCTGCCCGCTCATCTGGCTCTGCAGCCGGCTTTGGGCCGCAGCCTCACTCAGGCCGTCCCTCTCCACAATGCGTCGTACAGCCTGGGCAGACAAGGCATTCATCAGCCCACTGGTTCAGAGCAGGATGTGGGCTACAATGGGGATAGAGTGGGGGGTGGGATCCAGATACCTCAGTCTCAGGGATGACAACGGTCCACACCTCATGGACCATGTTCTGCCAGCCTGCTTCAAGCAGCATGGCGGCATCAATCACGCACACATGCTTTCCTGTGGGGAGACCCCAGTCACTGCCAGCAGCACCTTGCCACTTGCTACCAGTCAGAGAGCCAAGGAAACACAGTCCCAGGGAAAGCGGATGGTCTGATTTAGGGTGGGAAAGCTCCCGAGGGAGATTCTGCTTAGCTGTTCCCTTGGGCTGCTCACTCACCCTCAGCCATAGCCTGCTCCATTTCCTCTCTGGCCAGCTTTGCGATAACTGGCCACATAATGTCCGTGAGCATCTTCAGCTGCTTCTGAGAAAGGGAATGGAAGGGGTGGGCAGAGTTTACCCTCCCCCGGATGAGATGGAGCCAGCCCGAGGGGGGAGGCAGTTGGGAACAGTTGAGTGGAAACTGGCATTCTGGGCCAGACCAGAGAGGTCCACTGGGTCCCAACCTCTGGGTCTAGTAGCAGCTGCAGAGCCCTCGGAGAGGTGTGTTTACCTTGTTCCCAAACACCCGGCTGCCTAGGACCTTCCTGTTGATAATGCCATCTTTATGGAGAATATCTGGATGACAGAGACAGAGGATTGGGCAAGGAGGCCAGCCATCTCCTCACTTCAGGCCACCTCCAGCCCTCCCCAGTTATTACCTGTTCCAAAGGCTTTCACAACAGGCTGGTAGGCAGGACCACCCGGGGCATAGGCCCGGTGGCCCAGGTGGTCACTGTCGATAACATATGCCCCCAGGCCCTTCAGCCGCTGAGCTACTGAGCTCTTCCCAGAGCCACTGATGCCCGTCAGCCCAATCACGTAGAAACCTGGGGGGAGCTCTGGCCTCTTCTATGGGAAGATAAGAGGGAACCCCACAGTTACTAGGGTCCCCAGACTCAGGTTTGAGGCTGAACCCTTCAGTCTCTCCTCTCCAGCATTCCCAGCCCACCCACGCAGGGGAAGGGGTGGGAGGCAGGTGGGTTAGGCTTACATGTGGAGGCCGGAGCAGGTTTCCCAGCATTTGTTGGCGGAAGCTGGAGGAGCTGACTTTGTCCTCTTCGTTTTCCTTGTGGTTTAGGTCCTTCAGCAGCTGGATCTGGTACAAGGTGAGCTCCTCCAGATCCTGAGGCAAAGGAAGAGTGAGGAGAGAGAAGGAGGGTTGAGATGAGGACAAATCTATCGCCTTATCCTCCCCTGCCTACCCAGAGGTAGAGCTTGCCTCGGAGGGCAAGCTGGGAAGTTCCTCCTTGCCTCTTCCCAGCACCTTGAGCCCTCTCTTCCCTCCTCTGGGGTCATGTACTTCCAACAGCCCCCAGTGGCCTTCCCCATCCCCATCCACTCCCTCTGCCAGTCTCCCTCAGGGGTTACATTCTCAAGGCGGAAGCGGTTGACGGCCATCCCCCCACGATAGGTCTCCTCGCTGACCACCAGGAACTCCAGAGAGGGGTCAGAGCCAGCGGGCCCATAGGGGTCCAGCAGGGGGATGATATCAAAAGTCAAGGAGGGCTTGATGTCCACCAGGAACTCACTCAGATGTTCCACGCGTTCTGCGTAGGGTTGGAGCAGCTCAGGGAGCAACTTGCCTGGGGAAGGAGCCCAGAAGAACAGTGAGATCTTTTTACTGGGGAGGAAGAGTGTGGGCCAGTTCAGGGGAGAGCGTCCCTAAGCATCCTATCTCCAGAGGGGAGCTGGGCAGTGATCGGGGGAGCTATGAGGAGGCAGCAGGCAAGCACAATAGAGCTGCAAGGGCTGGCGCGTGTGCAGAGAACTAGCAGTGCCAGGAGGCACCAGAGTCAGATGGAGAATTCCAAGAGCCAGAGAATTCCGAGAGGCTCCTCTGACTGCCTGTGGCACTGCTACCTACAACTTGCTCATCCATTTATTCCCTGGGACTCAAACTTCAGGATTCATCACCTGGAGAATTTGTTTAAAAGTGCAGGTTCCTTGGCTACACATTTGGGGGATCCTGATTGAATGGTGACTAGACCACACACCTAGAAAGCTGCATTTATTCATTTAACAAAATTCCCTCAGTACCAACTGAGTGCCAGGCACTGTGACATTTGGGAGTGGTGGGAAGTAACGGACGGCCCCACCCTTCCTCAATCTTGGCCTGGGGGGAGGGTAAGACTGCCCTAACTCAGTCTCTCTCACTCACTCTTCAACAGGTCTTTGTCTGCTACTCCCACCACAAGCTGCTCCTGAGCCAGGAGACATGCGACGCTGAGCAACACCTTGTGGGCATTGTGCAGGCGGTCGAACGTGCCACCCACAGCACCTCGCCGGTGGCCACGCACTGGCTGCTTGGCAGACCTGCCCACGGGGGAGGCTGGGCTGATGGTGGAGGCTAAGGGGACGTCCAGGGACCCCACGGGCAGAACTCCAGGCCCATAATCGGGGTATAGGAGCACCGAAGACAGTTGCGGACAACAGCTGTAACAACTGGTGGCATAACGTTCGAGCTGTTGCTTGGCTGGGTTGTACTGGCTTCCATCCAGGGTCTGGAAGTCGGTCAGCACCACTTCCGGCGGGTGGGCCAGGTTCTGGACTGAGCTGGTCAGGGGAGGGAGAAAGCTCTTGGTTCGGATATTGGTCAGCAGAATTCTAACGTCCAGGTGCCTGTGGACGTCGGCGCCAGCGTAGAGGTGCGTGATGAAATCGATAACTTCAAACGTGGCCTGCACGGGGCTGGACTGGGGCTGAGCCGGGCCGCCCAGGCACATGCCCGGTTGCAGGTGTACATAGAGCGTGTGATTCACCAACCGGGCCGCCGAGGTCAGGATGGGGGCCAGGCGAGGGGCCAGGGAGGTCAGCGGCGTTGTCAACACCAGGAGGCCCGACCGGAATACGGCCATGCTGCCCAGGCCTGCGGACAGTCAGAGAGACGAGGCGAGGGTTACTGAGTGGTATGTGTCTGAGGCCGAAGACTGTAGGAGGACTCGGACCCAAGAGAGGGAGACCTGGAGCAGGGATGGCGTTCCCAGCGCGGATCGAGAGGAACCCGGGGGAGGGTACGGGACCTCGCAAACGGCGCCTCGGGGCTGTGCTCTAAATCTCAGTTTTATCATTTCTCAGACGGAGCGGTGAATTCGCTGAATTGCATCGAAATCCCGGGAGGGGAAAACTCGGCAGGAGCCCCTGAGTCATAAGGCTGGGGATCCAGAAATCCTGGGCGCTCTTGCTGAGCGGCACCAGGATCTTCAAGGAATCGGAGGAGAGTACTAAAGGCGCTCAGGCTCGGGTCCTACTTACTGAGACCTCCGGGCCTTGGTTCCGCTTGCACCACCGCGAAGGCTTCCCCAGCCGCGACCAGTTAACATTAGTTCCGGTGCTGCGACTCCGAGCTACGGAACCTGAGAAAGGCCAAACATCTCAACTTTGGTTCGGCGAGGGATTCTCGCGAGATTTCTCATGGGGTGGGGCACCTGCATTGATAAGGAGCCGAGCTCGGGGCTTTGGGAGATACGCGGAAACTTATTTCCAAAACCCGACCTCACGGGGCCTGGGCCGAGTAGGTCAAGGCGGACTTGAAAGCCCGTTTCACACGGGTGCCCTTCAGACTCTAAGAGGAGAGGTTGGCTTCAGCCAGGTCCCTCAGGAGACAGCGGCAAAGGCGGAACTAACACCTGGCTTTCCTGCGTAAATCGCGGGGACGGAGGTTGGGGGTCGTAGGGTAGCACTTGAATTAGGTTTCGGTGTCCCCGGAGCCCTCCTGGCACCCTCCCAGTCTGAGGATCCTCATGTTGGAGGTCACAGGACAATTCTGTCCAAGCCCCCATTTCACAGATGGAAAAATTGACGCCCTGTGTGTTCCAGGGATATCTGGGGAGGTAAGGACAGAGGCCATGTGCCGTGGCTCCCGTGCCGTGCTCTCCACATCATCCAGAACCAGTGATATGACAGTTTTTTACGGAGAGAGAGGAGGAGGAGGAGAGCTCTGCGTGTGAGCTCAGTAGAGCCGCCAGAGAATGGTCCCTATGGACGGG
>NW_020171981.1:452839-461064 GCF_003031525.2 Neophocaena asiaeorientalis asiaeorientalis
ACCGTGAAGCTAATGAGTGCTGGAGAGGCTGGAACTGGAAATCTCCGTGGGAGGACAAAGCCAGGTTGCCATCAGGAAACATTTCGGGTAAATTATCCAGGACGATCTAAAAAGGGAGGGAAACCAATCTCCAGGATTCCACTACAGTAATGTGTTGTAGTTTATTTTCCCAAACTAAATAAATGCTCACTTTCATACTTAATTTTGTGGGTTTTGTATTCCTAAAGAGGTCTCCCAAAGCGTAAAGCCTCTGGCATTTGGTCCTGGAGTCAAGGATGGAAGAGTTTTAGTGCCACAAAGGCCTTGAGACCAGGATTCTTGCAAAGACATCTTAAGTTGGGTTTTAAAGAGAGGACCAGTTGAAGAAGCAAACCGCAAAGACGGTCAGGAAATTCCCTGAAACATCTGGACACACAGTCTCACATGCCTACTTAGACATTGTTGGAGGAGGTTATCTGAATGATGTGACTGCCAGTTGACCCTTGAGCTGGACACAGGCAGTCAGAGGCTGCTCACCCCTCCCGTGTCCTTGGAATGTAGCCTGCCCACAACTCCCGCAGTGGGAGCTGTTTCAAGGACGCAGACTTGAGAGGGCAATGTGTTGTTGCGACCAGCTGGATGAATTACATGACTGAACCCAGTTAAGGCCTCTGTAGAAACTTGAAGATTCTGGTGTGCAGGTGCAGAGATCTACTCTTCTAGCACTGCCCAGGACAAGCCTCGTATGTAAGTTCCCTTGCTTATTAAACCTGCCACCTACCAATCTGGAGTGGCTGTCTCTTTCTTCAGTCTCTCTTTGCCCTCTGTGTATGGGGCCAGTTTACAAATCAACATTGGCAGGCCTGCCAGGAGACCGAAGAAATGGGCCTTGGGAAAGAGGCACCTGCATGGGAAATCTTGGGAAACGCAGGCTGGTCTAATGTGCTTGTTTGAGGAACTGTGCCGGGCGCACCGCGGCTAAGACGGGAGATGAATGTCTGCAGGGTGGGCTGGCCACTGCTGTGGGCAGGTCGCTGGCCACTGATGCCTAACTAGAGGCTGAAACTCAAGTTGAAAAGCTGGAAGAAGAGCTGAGGTTAGAGAAGGACGTGCATTGTCCACTGTTCTGCTCACTTCGGGGCTGGCAGGCAGGGTGGGGGAGTGGGATGATAAATTGGAGACATTACTGTGCGGTTTACAAAGCTAGGAGCTCGAGAGCTGCCTCAAATTAAGGTCCAAACGCTTTTGACAAAGCCTGACTGGATGCTAAGAGGTAGAATCCCCAGGAAAGTGAAAAAACACATGAAACACCCCATGCCATAGGACCCCTATGCAGAAGAAAACGAAAACCAGGTGATGACCATCCCAGCCAGCAGGGCAGCCCCCATTCAGGAAACGTTCACGATGAGAGAATAAACGTCCACTGAGATTAGTGATACAGCTGCCGAATTCCAGCAAAAGGCCAGGGAAAGTATCCAAGCATGGTTAGTATGGCTATGGGATTGGGGGGGCGTGGGGATGATTTCCCTGGCTGGGCAGGAGGCAGAGAAAATGAGCAACGTCACCACACAGCCGGCCCTCCTGAAGCATCTGCATAGGACTTGGTGGCTCGAGGTCCTCACTCCCTTATAGATTGGATTATTCTAACCTCCAGGGAGGCTTGTCCCAATACGAGGGGTTTCCCTGGGCATGTGGGACCCTGGAAATCTATAGAGGAGGTGCAACAACTCCTTAGGGAGTTGGGAGTGAGACAGGCCATCTATGCTCCTATCTTTGAAGGGCCTGATCAGGCCACATTCACTGCAGGAATGAAAGCCAAGATACTCCAGACTGCCCCCATCACCTGGTATGGGACAGTAATAACCACGCTGAGCCCAGTTGTGGGACAAGACATTTGGGATGTTGGGCAATCCATTGCTGATCTAGAGGAAACCAACAAATCCCAGGAACAGTTACATACTGGCCTGCAGGAAAGACCCAAGACAGAGAGGGAACTCAAAAAGCCAAAAGGCTATCCTGAATGGCTGTAAAGGGTTTGGTAAAAGTAACCCAGAAACAAACGTGGTTTGATTTCATTGCTGCTTTGGAACGCAACTGAAAAGATACATCGGCCATCCAGTGCTGTGTTGGTTGGCCTGTGGGAAGCCTTAAAACCTGCCTAACACTTCAGAACTGCCCACTTGGCCCTACCATCCCTGATGCCCTGCCCGCTCCAGCAGAGGCCTCAGGGATTCTCCTGTTTGAGGTGGGTGCCTCCCACGTGCCCAGGTTATAGGATGCAGGCCAAGACTGCTTCCAGGTGAGGCCCACTGGAGGCAATCGGAGGCCTTCTGTGGAGCTCACTACTGGTTGATCTTCCAGAAATAAACAAAAGGTGACAGCTCTGGCGACTTCCCTGTGGTCCCGTGATTAAGACTCCACGCTCCCAATGCAGGGGGCCCAGGTTCGATCCCTGGTCAGGGAGCTAGACCCCGCATACCACAACTAAGACCTGGTGCAGCCAAATAAATAAATAAATATTAAAAAAAAAAAGTACAGCTCTGGTGAATACTGGAGCCAGATGTGCTCTAATATCTTTTTCTTCCTTCCTTTTTTTTTTTTTTTGGCTGTGCCGCACAGCTTGCCGGATATTAGTTCCACGACCAGGGATTGAACCCGGGCCACAGCAGTGAAAGCACCGAGTCCTAACCACTGGACCGCCAGGGAATTTCCCCGGATGTACTGTAATACACGGTCACCCTCAGAAGTTTTCTGGCCCCCTCAGCGCCACTGAATTATAGAGCACAAATGGTTACGGTCAGGAAAGTCCTTTTCACACAGCAAATTGGGCGTTCTCCTTGCCCCTCCACACCCCTAGAATATGAGATTTGTTTTTTGAATTTTATTTTATTTTATTTTTTATACAGCAGGTTCTTACTAGTTATCCATTTTATATATATTAGTGTATATATGTCAGTCCTAATCTCCCAATTCATCCCACCACCACCACACCCCCGCCACTTTCCCCCCTTGGTGTCCATATGTTTGTGCTCTACATCTGTGTCTCTATTTCTGCCCTGAAGACCGGTTCATCTGTACCATTTTTCTAGAGAGGATATGAGAGTTTTTATCACTAATACCAGAGAACATAGTGGGCATTGATACCCTACAAGGTCAAGCTCTGCAAACCTATGTCTGCGAATCTGCCTCTGGGTTAGAGTAATCAGACCAGTGATGAGGGGAACACCAATTGGGAACGGTAAGCCTGCCACCCCCGGGGAAGAGTGGAAACTGTCAAACAATATAAATTGCCTGGGTGGGTGGGGCTTAAGGGAATAGAAGAAACTATCCCAGAACTGCACTGAGTGGGAATGGTACGTTCTGCCCATAGTACGTTCAACAGCCTGGTATGGCTGGTTAAAAAGCCAGAGGGCTCATGGCGGATAACCGTGGACTACGGAGAGTTGAACAAGCCCCATCCATGTGTCTGTGCCCAACAGTGCCACCGCCTTCAGTACCTTGGCCGCCATCCTAGGAACGTACCATGCGCTACCTGACTTAACGAATGCTTTTTTCAGTCTACACCTGGCCACTGAGTCACAACATCAATTTGCCTTCATGTGAGAGGAGCAACAATGGACCTTTCAAGTGCTTCCTCAAGGCCACCTGCACAGCCCCACCACATGTCATGGGATGGTAGCCCAAGACCTGTCTCTATTCTCCTTCCCCACATCAGTAAAATGGGCTCATTACACTGATGAGATGATGTTAACGTGTGAATACTTGCCTCTGCTGCGGGACCTTCTGCAGACTTTGCTGGAACATCTGTGAGGACGAGGATGGGTGGTGAGCCCTCAGAAAATTCAAGGCCCAGGCACCCCTGTAAAGTTTTGGGGAGTTGTTTGGTGGGGTAAGACGTGCATTGTTCCAGAAGCTGTGGTTGATAAGGTACAAGCCTATCCAACCCCTAAGAATATGAAAGAGGTGCAAGCAGAACTCCCCCGGTGGCGCAGTGGTTAAGAGTCCGCCTGCCAATGCAGGGGACACGGGTTCGAGCCCTGGTCCGGGAAGATCCCACATGCCGCGGAACAACTAAGCCCGTGTGCCACTACTACTGAGCCTGCGCTCTAGAGCCCGCAAGCCACAACTACTGAGCCCACGTGCCACAACTACTGAAGCCTGCGTGCCTAGAGCTCATGCTCCACAACAAGAGAAGCCACCGCAATGAGAAGCCCGCGCACCGCAACGAAGAGTAGCCCCTGCTCACCACAACTAGAGAAAGCCCCCATGCAGCAACGAAGACCCAACGCAGCCAAAAATAAGTAAGTAAATAAATATATATATATATAAAAGAAAGAGGTGCAAGCCTTTGCAGGGATTTTGGGGTTTGGGGGGACTTTTATTCCCCACCTGCCACAGTGCCTCCATCCCTTATGCCGCCTGATGAAGAGAAGGCACACGTGGAACTGGGGATCAGGGCAGCAAGCTGCCTTTGAGATGGAAAAAGTACTAGTGAAGCTGATCGCAGCTCTGGGCACCTCCCAAGCAGGGCAACCGTTTAAGTTAGATGTGTCTGTGACTTCGGAACACACTGTGGCAGAGACAACAGGAGAGGAGAGCACCCTTAGGATTTTGGTCCCAGCTCTGGGGGGGGGGACAGAAACCTCAATGTACCCCTCATAGAGCAACAGCTCCTTGCGGTGTACACAGAACACCCCACCAGCTATAGCCTCTCACGGAAGAACAGCATATCATGGTAAGAACGTCCCTTCCTATCAAGGGTGGGGTTGAGACTATGTTCTATGGGCCCACCTCTGCCATGGCTCAACCCCCACGTTGACTAAGCGGCCCATTTGCAACAGAGGGGCACCCTGCCTGCCAGCCCACTGTCTCTAGAAATTCAAGTGCTACTAGGCCCTGAAGAGTATGTAGATCCTCCAAATTCCCCTGCCTCTATACCTGGGGTGTCCTCTGCAGCCTGTAGAGAGGCGAGGTGGGGGCAGGGATCCCCGCTGATGCCTGGTATACAGTTGGGTCTAGTCGGGGCAACCCACCCACATGGACTGCATTTGCTATTCTGCCCAACACTGACACCATCTGGCTGGAAACAGGAACGAACTGCAGCAGCCAATGGGCTGAACTCAGAACAGTTGGGCTGTTCTAAAGGGATTAACCCTATGGCTTGGATAAAGGGAAGCTGAGAGATGGATGATCAGAAAACGGCCCTTGGGCTTCCCTGGTGGCACAGTGGTTAAGAATCCGCCCACCAATGCAAGGGACACAGGTTCAAGTCCTGGTCCGGGAAGATCCCACATGCTGTGGAGCAACTAAGCCCCGTGTGCCACAACTACTGAGCCTGCGCTCTAGAGCCCGCAAGCCACAACTACCGAAGCCCGCGTGCCTAGAGCCTGTGCTCCACAACAAGAGAAGCCACCACGATGAGAAGCCCGTGCACCGCAACGAAGAGTAGCCCCCGCTCGCCACAACTAGAGAAAGCCCACGCGCAGCAATGAAGACCCAGTGCAGCCAAAAATAAATTAAATAAATTAAAAAAAAAAAAAGAAATCAGCCCTTGTACAAGATGTGTGAAAAGACATTTGAGTTCATCCGCAAGAGTCTGAGGCAGCCCTCACTGTCTTCCACATCCTGGCTCATAAGGCACTGACATCCCCTGGCAATCAGAAAGCTGATGCCCTAGCCAGGGTACAAGCCCTAGCAACGGACCCTTCAGTAGATACAGCAGATTGGGTGCATTGAAAAAACAGCCACTGTAAAGCCTGGGTGGGATGGCATATTGCCAAGGATACCTGATTGCCCTTGAAATATGGTGACTTGGTTAATGCAGTAAATCATGACCTATGTGTTCTAAACAATGCCCAAAGCAACTGCCAAAGGAGTCTGGGGGCCACGCATCGGAGTTGAAACACGCTACACTTGGAATGGAAGATGCACCATTAACAGAGGGGAGAAGGTGGGAATTCCCTGGTGGTCCAGTGGTTAGGACTTTGAGCTTTCACTGCTGAGGGCATGGGTTCCATCCTTGGTTGAGGAATTAAGGTTCCACAAGCCATGTGGCCAAAAAAAAAAGAGGGGAGAAGGTGAAGGTCTGGTGTGGCATATTCCGCCACGCGGCCCCTGCCCCCGCCCCCATCCTCACATCTGACAGTGTTGCCTCCCCAGACAACATGTATGGTATGTACACGTTCTGTTTTCCACTGTTGCAGTCATTTGGCCGCTGTCTTGTTTCCCTCCATTGGCCTGGGGGATGTTACAGCACACACAGGTGCCCTTACTAACTAACTGCATCCAGCAAGCCTTAAATGATAACCAACAAAGCCCATCCTTAGGTCTCTAATGAGAAAGCTGTCCTCCAAAATAGGATGGCTTCGGACATGATTACTGCCACGCAAGGAGGCACCTGTGCCATTACCCAGAGTGTTGTGTACCTGATGAGTCTGCTAATGTATGTTCTTTACTAAGCCCCTCCTGCGGCACCCCTACTGCTTTCCTCGGCCTGCAACCTCCTCACCTAGTCTCTACCTCCACCCCTCTTCCGGCACCCAACCTCAGAGGAAGTTAGAGGGAGATTGGCTCTGCAACCCTGCAGGCCCTTTAAGTGGCTGCTGCCACTCCAGCTCCTTTTGCTGGCTTCCGGAAGGAGGACGTGGACCACAGGGCAGATGTGGAGCTTCGGCTTGACCTCCTGGTGAGAGGCAGCTTCTGGGCGAGGGGGCATCTCTCCTGCTGAGTGTTGTCTTACGGCAGGGGGCAAGGAGAGGGGTGAGTGGGGCTGTCTCCTTTGGGCTCATTTAGCCTTGTTTCTTCCTTACACATCTGGCTTCCACATGGGAACACAGTTACAATAGTAATACCACTAGTAGTAATAATAATAGGGCCTGCTATTAAGACTTCTATGCCAGCACTTTCGGGCATTATCTCAATTAATTCGTATCACAATCCACGACATAGGTATTATACCCGTTTTGCGGGTAAGAGAATGGACTCGGAGAGGGTAGGACGTTGCCTAAGGTCCCAGGACTCGTGGGAGCCAAGTCACAAGCCGACTGTCCCCGCACCCAAGTCCACCTAACTCCTACTGCTGCAGACACCCCTCGGGAATCCAGGGACCACTCTCCCTGCCCTGAGGCGCACTTGAGGCGTGACCTTGGGCTAGCTCCTTCCCTTTCTGGACCTCGGTTTCCGTAGGTATAACCCGGGCTAACACCTTCTTTCCTGATCATCCACCCGCCGCGCGCGCCAGTGATCACACAAGTGCGGTGCAGTGAAAAGCCCCTTTTCATCCCCAGACCGCACAACCCGGGGCCGCAAAGGAGAGCGCGGGAGACAGCGGCGAACCAGGCCTTTATTTCGGGGCGGCAAGAGGAGCTCCGAGCTCAGGTGCCCCCGGTTCTCCGGCTCCGGCCTCCGCCCCGGCGCCGTCTGAGCCCTCGGCGGCCTGGTCGCCGAACACTGCTTGGTGCGCAGCAGCGACGTAACTGCAGCCGCTGGGGTCGGAGAAGCGCAGCTGTATCAGGGGCAGGAAGCGCTCGGTGGTGAAGTAGCGCAGGGCCGGGCGCGGGGCGCGCAGCGCCTGGAGGAAGACCTGCAGCGGCGGGAGGAGGCGCGCTGGCCGGGGCTGGGCTGGGGAACCGCAGCGCTGCCCCCGCTCCTGCAGTCCGGCCCGGCGCTCACCTCGGTCACGTCCTCCGGGTCCTGTCCCGCCTCAAGAAAGATCTGCTCGGAGTGGCTCAGGTAGCGGGAGAAGAGGCCGCGGGTCTCGGCGTCCGCGCGGTCCAGCACCCCGCCCAGGCCGCCCTCCAGCTTCTCGGGGAAGGCGGTGTGCACCGGGCCGCACTCGATGAGACTCAAGCTGCCGGCGGGAGAGCGGCGGGTGGGCGGGGGCGAATGGGAGTCCGGGAGGGAGGGCCGGAGAGGGGCTGCGCCCGGCTGGCGGGCGCTTCGGTAACCCGAGCATTTGAAAGCGGTTTACTGCCGGAAAAGAGCCCCCACGTCCCTTGGAGAGTGTGTGAGAGAGGCTCTGGCGTCATTATGCCACCCTGGCTGGGTCCCTTAACAGCTGTGTGACCTTGGGCCAGTCACCGAACCTCTCTGGGCCTGAGCTTCCCACTAACAATACCGACGCCTCACCAGCTAGGTCGGCAGGTGGCGTGAGAGGGCAGGCGCCAAACGCCCGGTACTGTGTCTGGCACACAACAAACGGGCGCCGCACTAAGGAGGGGCCAGGGAGAACGCCTGAGAGCGGTTCC
>NW_020171981.1:461287-467362 GCF_003031525.2 Neophocaena asiaeorientalis asiaeorientalis
AGCTTCCCAAAGTCAGTGTTCAGAGGGTCCCGGGGACGGGGCGGTGACTCACTGGACCCCGAAGGGCTGCAGCAGAATCGCCAGACTCTCGCACAAACCCTCAATTGCAAACTTGCTGGCGCAGTAAACGGCGTTGAAGGGAAGAGCTTGGAGGCGAGAGGAGGCTGCTGAGGCGCGTCGAGGAGGGGAGCCGCGCGGAGCGGGAGGGGCCCGGGGCAGTTTCACCAGGTCCCACCTCTTTTATTAGACCCCCCGACTCTCCCGTTGAGCCCCGCCTCCTGCGCGCCTCTGCTTCTTCCCCGGCTTCCACTCACCCATCAAGCCTCCCACGCTCCCGGTCACCAATATGCGTCCCGAGCGTCGCCGCTTCATGTCCGGCAGGAAGGCCTGCAGCATCCGCACGGTACCGGTCAGGTTCACATCCAGCACGGAGCCCACGGCGCCCTCCTCGTGTGCCTCCAGCGGCCCCACCAGGCCCCGGCCTGCGTTACATACTGCGGGGAGAGAGACCGAACTCCGCTCGCCTCACGCACGGCCCTCCTCCCGGCCTGTCCCCTCGTGCTCCCTGGGCCTCGGGACGTCTTGGTTTGGACGCAGGGTGAGGAAGGCTCCTGCACTAGTTTTGCAGGGAGACTCACCCAGCACGTCCACGCGGCCCTCGGTCACGCGTGCCCGGGCAGCGGCTATGGAATCTGCGTCCCTCACATCCAGCTGCAACATCTCCAGAGAGCCGGGAGGGCACCCTCGGGACCGGGCGGCCTCCCAAAGTGGGCCCTGTGCCATCAGGTCCCTCAGCGTGGCGTACACTGGAGGTTCAGGGAGAGGACGAGGCTCTGAATTTCGGGCTTACAACCCTACCTAGGCCCCCTTGGACGAGGAAGGAGCTGGTCTCTCCACCCCAGTCCCCTCATGTACCTTTGAAGCCCTGGGATGGGTCGGACGCCAGGCGCAGGGCCAGGTGTAGGCCAATGCCGGAGGAACAGCCAGTGATGAGCACCACGGTGCGGTCCATGGAGCTGTGCTGCGTAGGGAGAGGCCCCGGGAATGCTGGGCGCTGGTCTCTGGGATGGATATCACCTGCTTCGCCCCGCCTCTGCCTGCGTGGGTCCCCACCCCTTGTTATGTCTACAGCACAATCTCAAGGCTGAGACCTACTGCGAATCCCTGGCCTTCTCTCCCCAACCTTCTCTAGGTCAAGGCAGAGATGAGGCCACCCCTTAGAACACCCCTTCTTTAAGTTGCTAGTCAGAGGGAGGGTGAAGCTTTGCAAACAGGAGGTGTGGGCTCCCATGTGGGCACTGAGCGCCCTGGGCAGATCTTTGCCTGGCAGGCCTCTGTCCCACAGGGACAATTATAGTTGCCAAAGTTTGTTGCTGAGGGTGTGAAAGTAAATGTTTTGGAAGGGCGTTCTCAGTTCAAAGGTCAGGGGTTAGTTTAAAACTGAGGGGGGAGGGACTTCCCTGGTGGCGCGGTGGCTGAGAGTCCGCCTGCCGATGCAGGGGACGCGGGTTCGTGCCCCGGTCCGGGAAGATCCCACATGCCGCGGAGCGGCTGGGCCCGTGAGCCATGGCTGCTGAGCCTGCGCGTCCGGGGCCTGTGCTCTGCAACGGGAGAGGCCACAGCACTGAGAGGCCCGCGTACCACAAAAACAAACAAACAAAAAAAAAAAAAACTGAGGGGGGGCTTCCCTGGTAGCGCAGTGGTTAAGAATCCTCCTGCCAATGCAGGGGACACAGGTTCGAGCCCTGGTCCGGGAAGATCCCACGTGCCGCGGAGCAACAAAGGCCGTGAGCCACAGCTACTGAGCCTGTGCTCTACAGCTCGCGTGCCACAATGACTGAGCCCACGCGCCACAACTACTGAAGCCCGTGTGCCTAGAACCCATGCTCCGCAACAAGGGAAGCCACCACAATGAGAAGCCCGCGCACTGCAACAAGGAGTAGCCCCCACTTGCGGCGTGCCGCAAATTAATTAATTTAAAAAAAGAATATTGGATAATTGGAGCTGAGCACTCAGGAACTCGACGGCTGCCAGGCTCTTGGTTTTAATGCATGCTACCTGCAAAGTAAGACAGGCTTTTGCTAACTGGACATACTTCTCAGTAACTGAAGGAATGGAGCGAATACTAAATGTTTCCCCTGGGGAGGTGTCCTGTCTCTTCAGGGAAACATGGTCAGTATTCTGTAAAGTCACCCTGGCCTAAATGATTACTTGTTCTGACCAAGGTATTTATTAGGCTATTTTAAAGTCACAGCATCCAAAGAATGTCAAATAGTTCAGCTAGCCACAGAGTCTAAGATCCTGTATCTCCTGGCACTGTGGAAGCACCACACCACTGACCTAAGTGATTCCTTTTTTCAGTTTTTCAATATTTTATCAATATAAAACTACTGCCACATCCTTCTATTTTCTTTTATGTCTTCTTCAACCTAGGAGAGACCTCAAATCTGAAAGTATTCTCTACTTCTCATCATTAGCACATGTTTTAGCTTTCTAAATATTTGTATTTAACTCTTGTTTCTAGGGTTTTCTTTTTGCAGTTTAGAAACGTTGAGGAATATTAGGACTTTATCCCTTCTGCTTGATACAGCAGGGGTGGACTGCTAGCCAGTCTAGCCTAAGAGAAAAGTGGAAAGATGCTTCACCGAGCACAGCGATTAACCCAATACAAGTTAGATTTAGAAGGAATGTTGTTTAAATTACCTCTTCTAGCCTGAATACATGAATTCTTTCAGATCAGGAAAGATTAGAAGAAGCAGCCTAAAAACTCTTAACAATGTGACTCAGTGGTAGACGACAATGAGAAGCAGCAGATTATAATTTGGTTTGTGGGATGCGATGCATGTGCTATGATAGGAAACCTGCAATGATGGTTGAACTGGTAAAAAACACTGCATAAAATTTGCTGTAAGATATACAGAGACTTGTTTTCTGTACTAAAGTACTCTTTTTAAAAACCGTTGAACTCCATATTGGAGCACAGCCGACTAACAATGTTGTGACAGTTTCAGGTGCACAGCAAAGTGACTCAGCCGTACATATGCACGTATCCATTCTCCCTCAAACCTCCCTCCCATCCAGGCGGCCACATAACATTGAGCAGAGTTCCCTGTGCTATATGGTGGGTCCTTGTTGGTTATTCATTTTAAATATAGCAGTGTTGTACTAAAGTATTCTTTTTTTTTTGCGGTACGCGGGCCTCTCACTGTTGTGGCCTCTCCCGCTGCGGAGCACAGGCTCCGGACGCGCAGGCTCAGCGGCCATGGCTCACGGGCCCAGCCGCTCCACGGCATGTGGGATCTTCCCGGACCGGGGCACGAACCCGCGTCCCCTGCATCGGCAGGCAGACTCTCAACCACTGCGCCACCAGGGAAGCCCTAAAGTATTTTTATAAGAAAAATAATTATTTGTAAGAAAGGTTTCCTGTGTCAAGTATTTGCGCAATCAGAGCTGAATTGTAGATATTCTTGTAATATCTAGTTATTTTGAAAGATTTATATAATGAATTCTGGATATATGACCAACAAAACTGATGAAATGAAACAAACAAACAAAACACCCGAGGAAGCTGAGGTAAGGGGACAGGGAGACCTGACCTGACCAGTGTCCATGCTATAGCCCGGAGTCCTCCCCGGCATCATGGCATTGACATTCTGACACACAGGTCCATCAGTTTATTAAGTTGTATTAAAACAGTACTTTAATCCTACATTTGGGGTGGTGGAGGAAGGCGGCTCGGCTCCCTCCAAACCTTCCATGCTTGATCCCATCAGCATGAATTCCTTCACCCAGGCCTGGGGAACTCCTGTGATGCTTGCCTAGCCCCAGGCCCTGGGAACCTGCCCAGGCCTGGAATTTGAGGAAAACATGGCCCAAGGGTGCTTAATCTGTCACAAGGCGCCAGCCACCCACCGGGGGTAATATTTGAGGAAGAGCTTCTTGGCCAGGTCCACTGTGTCTCCTTGGGGCTGGCTAGGATACCTCTTTGTGCTGAGGACGAAGGTCTGTTCCAGCTGGAAGGCATTCTTGTCAAACTGGTGCTGTTGGAAGGGGATGCCTTGGACCAGGCTCTCGACCAGGGTCTCCGTGAAGAGCCGCCAGCGGGGGGCGTAGTAGTCGGCCACCAGTCCCGCCAGCTGTTTGTTGGCGTAGTCTAGGATGTTGCCCTCTGGCCCCCACAGGGTCAGCTGGTAGCGGCTGTTCTGCTCATAGAAGCGGGCCTCAGTCTCACTGACGGCAGCCACCCGGGCCTGCTCCAGCCAGCTGCCCAGCAGGAAGTGGCTGTCACTAGCCAGCACCTTGTCCAGCGCGGGCAGGAGCTCATAGGCCAGGACGCCTCCTGCCCTCATCAGGGGAACCAGCTCCTTGTTCAGATAGGCGGTCCTCACCTCTTCGTAGTACAAGCTGACCAGCTCCTGGACTGCCTGGCGAGTGACATCCACCAGGTCGTAGCAGAAGGCCGGGCTGGAGGCCAGGGTAGGGGTGGCTGACAGCAGCAGCCGCCACGCTTCCAGTACATCCGATCGGTTGTACCAGACATCGGTAACCATCTGCAGGGATGGCCGCCTGACCAGCGGGCTGCGATTGTGTCCACTGCAGCCCTCGCCAGAGCAGTTGTAGACACTCCTGAGAAGCAGCCTCCACGCTGCCTCTGCGTCCCCATGGGAGACCCCGTACCGCCGGGCTGCAAAGCCCGTCACCCAGGCCCCCAAATCTGCCACTGGGCCCTTCCGCCAGCCCAGCTCAGCCATGAGGGCGTAGACCACCTCGTTCTGGCCGATGCCCTCAGGGGTCATGCCCGTGCCTACCATGGTGGAGTTGGGGAAGAGGCGGGCGGCTGTGGGGCCTCGGTTCACAGACTCCAGGGCCCCAAACAAGCCGTGGTTGCCCCCGAAGTTATGCAGCATGCACCAGATAAAGGGCTGGCCCTGGAAGGAGGCTGTGCGGACGTACACGGGCTGGCTCTCAGCAAACAGGTCCAGAACCAGGAGGCGGCCACGGGGCACGGCCCCCAGCACGGCCCCCACCTGGGTGGGCCCCCAGAACTCGGGCTGGTGCTGGAAGAGCCAGCCTTGGAGCAGCCATACGGCGTCAGGGTCCACTGTGGTGGGACAGTGGGGACAGAAAAGAGGGTGGTAAGAGGAGAGGGGGCAGGAGAGCATTCACCCCATTGTACAGATGAGGAAACAGAGGTCCAGAGAAGTTAAATGACTCTATCACAGGACACTCCTTCCCCTGAAACCCACCCCACCCCACCCCACCCCACCGCAGCCAGAAGGGCATTCCACAACACAAGTCCTCCCCATCTCCTCTTCCTCCCACTGGGAGTGCCAGGGTAGCGCTATAAAGCTTTACAGAGCATCAGAATTACCCAGAGGGCTGGGCCCCAGCCCCAGGCATTCCGATTCAGGAGGTAGGGGAGGTGCTGAGAATTTGCACATCTGACAGGCCCCAGGGTGATTCTGATGCTGCCGGTCCCGTCCCGGGTCACACCAGGAGCATTGCTGCGCAAAGCCTGAGCCCATATGCTCCTTCCTGGCTGACACAGAGGCCTCCCCAAGCCACTCCTGACCTGGCCCCTCTCTACCCTTCCCCTGTAAGTGGCAGGAAGGAGAGCTGGGTTCACATTTGTGCATCTAGAAGGGCACCTACCAGCTTGGGGCACATCCCCTAACCTCTGGCCTGTGTTACCTACTTCAGCATGGAGGTAGAGACCAAATAAAATATTTTCAATAGCTAGCACTTAATGACACTTTACTCTGGGCCAGGCGTGATTCTACTTATGAGGTAGCCCATTTTGCAGATGAAGCAGCTGAGGCACTGGGGGGCACTGGCGGGGAGGTGATTCATTGCAAGTCTCACAGGCAGGAAGTGGCAGTGCCTGCGCTGGAGCAGGGTATCGGGCTCCAGAGCTCACCTCTCAGACACAGTGTGATTCAATAAGATGGTGTGTGTGTGTAGAAGTGCTTGGTAAACTGTAAAGTGCTGTGTGTCACAGTGAGGTGTTATTATTCCCAGTCCTGCCTCCCACCCCCCACTGACCTCTGCCAGCCCCATCTCCCTGAGGGTCTCGGG
>NW_020171981.1:467546-540801 GCF_003031525.2 Neophocaena asiaeorientalis asiaeorientalis
GCACCGAACCTGCAATCATGGCCTGGTAGACAGCGGCGGTGGCTGCAGCCAGGTAGGAGGGCTCCGAGGACGGTGGCTGCATCTCGTTGAAAGTATCGGCCCCATAGACGTGATCCGTGCCAAACTCTTTGGTCAGCTCCCGCAGGAAGAGGCTCCCCACCATGGGGAATAGGGGGTCTTCCGGAGCCAGGAGGAAGGAGCAGGAGTAGGAGCAGTTGAAATGTCCCCACCTGCCCATCTGGGTGATATTGGCCTGAGGGAACACCCTAGTTGGGGGGGAGTGTGTGTGTGTGTGTGTGTGTGTGACAGTTTAGACGTTTACCGGAGGCTGACCAGTAGTCATCTCCAGCCTCACCAACTTCTGCAGTTCCTGGGTCATTCATGCCTCTGTGCCTTTGCACATACTGTGCCCTGTGCCTGGAGCCCTCTCCTCCTCCCTCCCCGCTTATGCATCTGGCTTCTCCTCGACATCCTTTAACTTTCACCTGTCTGGAAAGCTTTTGCTGTCTCTCCCCCTCCCACTGGCTGAAACAAATGACATCACCTCTGCTCTGAGCCCTTGCTGCACCCTCCCTTCCCCAAGCAGAAGTGACCTCGACGGAGAATTGGGCCCACATATATCCCTGCCCTTATCACTGTATTGTATCCCCCTGGCCACGTATCTCCCGCTGGGGGCGGGGCCTCTGTGCACCTTTGTGGCTGCATCCCCAGGCCCCAGCACAGGGCCTGGTCGGGCAGCCCCGGATAGCCTGACAAACGTTGGCTGAATGTACGAATGAGGTTCCTGCTGTCCAGTTGGGGAGGCCAAGGAGTGGCCAGTGAGGCCGGCCACGTGTGCTGAGCGCTGACGGTGGTGGGAACCAGGAGCTCATGTGTATGAGGGAGGTGGTAACCAATGCCGGGGGCCCCCCTGCAAGGCTTCCTGAAGGAGGGGAGGCCTCAGCCGGGCCCTGAAGAATTTTGCCAGCCGCAGGAGAGGATGGGCGGGTAGCACAGAGGAACAGAGGGGCAGGAAGGACAGAGGGGATCAGTGCACCCCTACCATCACTAAGAGCTGCCGTCTGCTAAGACTCCTGCCAAGTCATATATACATTTTACAAGTGAGGAAACTAAGGCACAGAGCAGGCACGTCATCTGTCCGAGGTCACGTGGCTAGTCAGTAACAGAGCCAGGAATCAAGCGCAGGCCTACATCTAGAGCTTATTTTTCTTTGACTCGTGCCTGGCAGGGGAACATAAATTCTCTCTCTGAGCTGAATGGAGGGTGAGGGGGGACCTCACCTTGTGAGAGCCTTGGGGACGTGCCCTGCGAACGCTGGCAACACGGGGATCATGCCAAACGAGCGCATCCGGTCAAGGATCCGATGCTGCGAGGAACGGGAGGGGCGGCAGTGAGCACGGCCCCCCGAGGCGGGAGGCCCTCACTCTCTCAGCGCACACGGAGTCCCCACCATTCAGTTAAGGGCCCCGGGGTGGGCCGAACACCACCCCCAACCCCAGGCCTGTACCTGTCCAGCACCAATTCTGCTCCTTCCCTTCCCCATCCTTTTACCTGCAGGTAAACCTGTTTGAGGTGCCAGGAGGGGGGCAGGGGGCCACTCCAGGTGTGCAGGTTGCCCATGCGCCCCCAGGCCAGGAAGGCAGGACCAGTGAAGTACTCATCGATCTCTGTCTGGGTCAGGCCCAAGGCCAGATACACCTGAGGAGGAGGGAGAGCCCCACGCGTGTAAATCATTTATCTCTATTCATTGACCCATTCACTCAACATACGCACATTCATCTGTTCTCTGGGCTGCACCCTACGGTTACTAAGACAAAATCCGATCCCTGCCTGCGAGGAGCCCAAAGTCTGGGAGAAACAGATCCATGACCAGGTGAGTTTGCGAATGTCACCCTTGTTGCATGGGTGAGGTGAGGCACAAAGGGGTTCTCCCCAAGATGTGGAAGGGGCCTTAGAAGGCTTCATGGAGCAAGGAGGGCTAGAATGATGGGTGAGGGCAGCTCTGCAGGGAGCTTAAGCAGCCCCAGGTGTAGCCAGAGCGCTCAGGGCTCAGGTATGGAAGCTCCCAGGCCGGGCAAAGCCTGAAGGCAATGGGGAGCTCTTGAGTGCGTTAACAGTGGAAGGTCTCCACCAGATTTGCAATTCAGAAAGGACACTCTGGTGGAACCTGGAGAGTTAGGAGTCTTGCTTTGAAAGGAAAATATTGCTTAGAGAGCTCTCTAAGCTCTCATGGCCGGGAGGCCATTAAGGCAGTGTAACTTTTCACGTCTCAGACTGGATGGAATCTGACCTTTTGATCTGATCAAGTTATCCAAAGAGCCTGCTAGAAATTCAAGATACTTATTGGACTCTTACCCTAAAATAACTCTCAATTCCTTATGAACAAATATTTTCCAGCTTATGTCAGAGTCAGTCACAATTCTCACGAGGCAATTTTTAACAATCTCATGGCTTAAAAACAAAATTAGCCCTTTTTCTTCCTCAGAACGCTCTTTCAGGATTACCCGAGCCTGCATCAGTAAAGACCCCGAATAAACTCTTCTTATTCGCAGCCTCCCGCGTTAGTTTTTGGTTGATGCTGTTCAGAGGCTCTGGCAGACTGGGGTCCAGGCAGAGGGGATGAGAGCCTGAACTGGGGTCATGGGTAAGGATGGAGAAGACAAGGCAGATCAAGAGCTGCTAATGAGACAGAATCCACAGAGGCAGCTGACTGACCCACGTGAGGGTGGGGAGAGAGGGGAGGCCGGCTTCTTAGAGTGTTTACAGTAGGGTGCTGGGGTCCAGCCCTGGGTAAGTGCTCCTGTGTGTTTGTCTCAACCATGGAAGCTGGGAGGCTGGAGCCATCACTCCTGCTACCAACAGTTCTGGAGCCCTATTCTCTGTGTGCCAGATACTGCGTTGATGTGGGGGAGGCGGGATGCCTGGGGTATGGTGGGCACGCACCTGCTGCCAGATGGCCTCCTGGCCGCTCCAGGCCAGCGCCAGGTTGATGCCGTTCAGCGCCATCCAGTCAATCTCCTGCTCCCAACGGGCCCAGTCCCACCACACGAAGGAGTAGCTTTGTGTGCACACGTTCTGGTAATAGCGGTACCTGCAGGCAGGGGCGTGAGCTGGGGCGTGGCCCTGGGGGCAAAGATAATGTCCCTCACCCCTGAGGGTCCACAGCCTGGGGAAGAACTTGGAGGGCATCCCGGTCCTGGAACAGCTCTCCACACCACCTAGATCTAACCCAGAAAGACGTGGCTCCAGACGTGAGCTCTACTGCTTCACTCCCGGATCCACTCCAGGTGGAGCTTGAGCTTCCGAAGGTGCCCACCCACCTGCGCCCAGCACTCAGCTCCCTAGCCTCCCAGATATTTGGGAGAGCATATTCCGTTTTCATTCCTACTCTGTGTACAGCGTGTAAGTGCCATATGGCAAAGTTGGCCCCTGTCCTGAAGCGGGGGGGATCCCTCTCCCCACAGTCTAATGGGGAGGCAGCTGTGTGAATGCATCACCTCGGTGTAGTGGGGCAAACGCTAGAACAGAGGCCTGTGACAGGGCTGGGGGTCATTCCTCAGTAAGCACCTTCAAAGAGAGGGGTGGGGGAGGAAAGTAATGGCATTTACCGATCGCCGATTATGCACCACAAATTCTACACCCCGCACCGTGCAAATCCTCACAATCAAAGCGGCACCACTGCACGGTAGATGACATTATTTCCATTTTTCAGATGAGCCAGCCGAGGCTCAGAGAGGCTAAGTGACCTGCTCAAAGATACAAGGCTTTTAGAATCAGACCTGGGGTCTGAAGCCAGGTCGTGCGACCCTAAGGCCAGCGCTTCCTGGCAGCCCGGCGCTGAGAGTGGGGAGGGGCGGGGACTTCAGCTTGGGCTGGCGCCCGGGTGGGTGGAAGCGGCGGGGAGCTGCAAGGGAGCCGAGGGGCGAGGTCCGGCCGCGGTACCTGTTGGGCGTGGCCTCGGTCAGTTCCTCCGGCACCACGGGCAGCGGCTGCGGCAAGCGCAGCTGAGAGCCCGACCAGGCCACGTGGCAGCCGCAGAAGTCGCGCAGGTAGCGGTGCAGCCCCGCGGCGGCGGCCACGCCAGTGGAGCCGAGCACCCGCACCCGCGCTCCGACGCCGCCGCCGCTCAGGCGGTAGGTGTCCAGGCCGGACTCGGCCGCCAGGGCGCGCTCCACCGACACAGAGAAGGCGGCCGCCGGCCCGGGTCCCAGAAGCCGGACCAGCAGCTCCCTTACGGCCGCCGCCTCCCGGGCCTCGTCCCCGGCCGAGCCCCCCGCCGCGGTCAGGAGCAAGAACCCCAGAGCCGCGGCCACAGCCACGGTCTCCATGGTCCACCGGTCTCAGCCCGCTGGGCACCAATGGGGACTCGGGACCAGGGGCGTGACGGCCGCGTCCAATCAGCTGAGGGCCTCAGGTCACGCGGAACTGAAGGTAAAGCACCGGCCGGCGGCTGAGAGACCAGCTTCCGGGTTCCACACCAGCTCCTGAGGGTGTTTTCTGATCACACGTGGTGCAAGAGCGCGTGACCCTGGTGACTTCAAAAGTCCGCGGCCGGATGTGACTCGTAGTCCTTCACAACTGCCTTCAGATACAGCGCGCTTTCACATGCAGATCACTTTCCTTCCGTCCATCTTACCACCCAATAAGTATTTGAAGTTGATTTTGTACCAGGCACTGCCACCCCTCTTCCGGGGAGACCTACAAACCAAGTACTTATATAAACAAAGATTTACATTATGCAGTTGACCCTTAAACTTTGCATGTGTGTTAGGAGGGCCGACCCTCTGGCAGCCAAAATATAACTTTACAGTCAGCCCTCCTGTATCCAGGGTACTGCATCCGCGGACCATGCAGTATTGTAGCACGTATTTATGGAAAAAAATTCGGTTTGGACCCGGCAGTTCAAACACGTGTTGTTCAGGGGTCCACTGTACTTGTGATGCTGTGCACGGTCCCCAGCCAAAGGCTTCCAAAAGGAAGTGACATTTAATCCGAATTAAGTTGGGATTGTCCAGGAGAAGAGGGAGGGGAATACCATTCTGTGAAGAAAAAAATGCATATATGAAGACCCAGGAAGGGTAAAGAAAGAGCTGAGCAGATCTGAGGAACTAAAAGGTCAGGAAGCTGGAGGAGGGATGCACCATGTGAGCCTGGACTGGCCATGGGGCAGGGCCTAGTGGGTGTGACAAGGGCTCTCATGTGATCTGTAAGCGGTAGCAGCAGCTGAACAGGACGGGAGTTATCTTCATTTTACATCCTGGGAAACTGAGGGCCAGAGATAGGAAGTGACTCTGCAAAGATCAGTGACCAGTAAGACAGCAGGTCTGGGACTAGAACCAGGAACTCTTAACGCTCAGATAAGTGTTTTTGCCACTATCGCCCAAGAGACGCAACTTTTCAGTCTGCTTACCAGCAGGGAGGGTTTGAGTGGGGCTGTGTGATGGCCAGGAGTGGTGGGCCCTTTTATAAAGACTGAACTTTCTAAAGGGATTCTGAGTCCTTTTGGAGGCAGGTGTAGATTTTTCCAGGTTGTCAGGCCTGAGTGCAGCTGCTTAGAGACAGAGAAGGGGTCAGAGGAGGGTTGCCAATCCAGGAACTCCAAAGCCTGGACTGAAAGAGAACATGGGAGTCCACTGAGCTTGCTCTGCCCCTCTGCCCCCTGCCCCCAGCTGCAGACTCAAGCTGCAGTGCCCCCTGCCTTGTTCCCAGCTCAGCAAGCAGCTAGTTCAGGAGGTGCAGCCCTGTTCCACCCAGTTCCTAATATCAGAAGGCTCTCAGCTTTTCCCAGAGAGCAGCTCCTAGACCTGCCCAGAGAGATGGGTCCTCATGGAGCTATAGCTTGTAGCCCCCCAGGCCTCTCTACACTCCCTCCAACACCCCCTTCCAAACACCTCTAGCTTCAGGTGAGATTTGTCAGACTCTCCTCCTCCCAGGACCTGTTTTACCAGCAATTTGGATCTTAGGGAACACATTGCTTGGGGGAATTGGGCTGCAGGTCCACCGTCAGGCTCAGGGTGCCTCTCTGTGGGGTCTGGATTCATCCAGAATGGCAGACGGATGCTGGCAGGGGCAGCAGGTTGGGGACACCATCCCGGGGGGTTGGTAGCACATTCACAGCCTGAGCTCATGGATGCTTGGCAAGAGTGTCACCGATTACTCCAGGTGTGTCACACTGTCTTTCTCATCTTCCCCACCAAGCTGGGAACTCTTTGAGGACAATAGGGGGGCTGGTTGAAGAAATTAAGTTGCATCAATAGGATGAAATACCAAGCATTTGCTAAAAAAAAAATAGAAAAGTGAGGAAGATGTGTTGGTGCTGATTTGGAATGTTCTGCAAAGTGTACTTTTTAAAAAGAGGTCAGGGAATTCCCTGGTGGTCCAGTGGTTAAGACTCAGCGCTTTCACTGCCGAGGGCCCGGGGTTCAATCCCTGGTCGGGGGACTAAGATCTCACTAAGCCGCACGGACAAAAAAAAAAAAAAAATTTAAAAAGATGTCAAATCAGGGGCTTCCCTGGTGGTGCAGTGGTTGAGAGTCCCCCTGCCGATGCAGGGGACGCGGGTTCGTGCCCCGGTCCGGGAAGATCCCACATGCCACGGAGCGGCTGGGCCCATGAGCCATGGCCGCTGAGCCTGCGCGTCCGGAGCCTGTGCTCCGCAACGGGAGAGGCCACAACAGTGAGAGGCCCGCGTACCAAAAAAAAAAAAAAGGTCAAACCAGGACTTCCCTGGTGGTCCAGTGGGTGAGACTCCGCTCTCCCAATGCAGGGTAGTTCGACCAGGTTCGATCCCTGGTCAGGGAGCTAGACCCTGCACGCATGCTGCAACTAAGAGCCTGCATGCCGCAACTAAACATGCCGCAACGAAGATACCATGTGCCTCAACTAAGACCCAATGCAGCCTAAATAAATAAATAAAAATATTTTTAAAAACCAGCTAAATATTGAGTTTATTAGAAAAGAGATGTCAGGGGCTTCCCTGGTGGCACAGTGGTTGATAATCTGCCTGCTAACGCAGGGGACATGGGTTCGAGCCCTGGTCTGGGAGGTTCCCACATGCCGCGGAGCAACTAGACCCGTGAGCTACAACTACTGAGCCTGCGCGTCTGGAGCCTGTGCTCCGCAACGAGAGGCCGCGATAGTGAGAGGCCCGCGCACCGCGATGAAGAGTGGCCCCCGCTTGCCACAACTAGAGAAAGCCCTCGCACAGAAACGAAGACCCAACACAGCAAAAATAAATAAATTAATTAATAAACTCCTACCCCCAACATCTTCTTTAAAAAAAGAAAAAGAAAGAGATGTCAAATCACTGGGTAAAAGTACGTCCCATTTGTGTGTGTGTGTGTGTGTGTGTGTGTGTGTGTTTAAGGCTATGTAAATAGTGCTCGCTTTGGATAAGGTACTGGGACGCTGGAGCCGAAGACTTACTTTTATATTAGGGCCTTTTGTACTGTTTGATCCTTTTACCACGTGATACATTTTATTACTTTTTCTCCCCGCTCCTATCTCATCTCTTTCGTTCCTGCCAGCCTCCCCTCTGTCTATGCACCCCAGAATCCCTCCAGATCCCTTGTCCCTCTGCCCTGCCAATCCAGTTGCCTGCCTGTCACAGCCCTGCTAGGATCCCACCCATCTTACCTGTGGGGAGGAATGAGTCCTTCCCTGTCTGGCCACCAGGGAGCAGCCTACGCCTTGCCTTGGGTAGGCTGGAGAGGGAATGGCAGGCAAACAGGCTCAGATCTGAGGGGAGCTCCAATGCCCTTTCCACCCAGGGCTCCTGGGTAGAAAGAGACACAGTCCTGCCCAGGTCCCCAGTGAGGGACAGGACAGGAGGGGGGGGCAGTTCAGAAGGTGGTGATGGAATTGTCCCTATCTTTATAATACTGAGCAGGCCCAAAGTCACCCTCTCCACATTGGTTCTAGGATGGGAAGCATTCGCTGGTTGGGGGCACAGATTCACTAAGCAAATGCCTGGGGTCCAGGGATTCCACAGAAGGGGATCAGGGTAAAGGCCAAGAGTCTTAAAAATAGGAGCAATGGAGCCATCCTGTTCCCCACCCCCACCCCAGGGCTCCTGGGAATTCCCACACCCTCCAGGGCTCAGTTCCCAGTTGGTCCCATCTTTAGCTGGCTGGGCTGGAGGCAGCCCAAGGCCCTAGATCCTGGAAGCTCAGCTTAGCCAGTGACCCACTGGCCCAGGTCTTCTCATCCAGGCTAGGGGGGAATTTCTTCCCGGGCAGGTCCTAGTCCTCCCTCCCCAGCCCCATTTTATTGATCTATACCAGAAAGTTTACCAGTTTAAAGTGTACAACTCAATCATTCTTTAGTATGGCCACAGAGTTGTGCAACTGTCACCATAATCTAATTTTACGTTTCATCATCCCCCAAAAGAAACCCTGCCCCCAACCCCATCCAGCAGCTGGTCCTAGGCAACCACCCATCTGCTTTCTGTCTCTACAGATATGCCCATTCTAGACATTTCACATAAATGGAATTATACATTATGTGGCCTTGTGTCTGAGGTCCACTCTTGTTGCAGCGTGTATCAGTACATCATTCGTTTTTACTGTAGAATACTACCCGTGGTACGGATGCACAGCCTTTTGTTCGCCCACCCATCAGCTGATAGACGTTTGGGTTGTCTCCATTTAGGGCTATTGTGGATAATGCCGCTACGAACACTTGTGCACGAGTCTGTGCGCACATTTCTTCATTCTTCTTGAGTAGATATCTAGAAGGCAAATTGCTGGGTCCTAAGTTAATCCTACGTTCAACATTTTGAGAAACTGCCAGGCTGCTTTCCAAAGCTGCTGCACCATTTTACATTCCCACCAGCAGTGGATGGGGGTTCCAGTTTCTTCACATCCTTGTCAACACTTGTGATTTTTTTTTTTTTTTAATTTATCTTTGGCTGCGTTGGGTCTTCGTTGCTGTGCACGGGTTGTGGTGCACGGGCTTCTCATTGTGGTGGCTTCTCTTGTTGTGGAGCACGGGCTCTAGGTGTGTGGGCTTCAGTAGCTGTGGCACACGGGCTCAGTAGTTGTGCCTCGTGGGCTCTAGAGGGCAGGCTCAGTAGTTGTGGTGCATGGGCTTAGTTGCTCCGTGGCATGTGGGATCTTCCCGGACCAGGGCTCAAACCCATGTCCCCTGCATTGGCAGGTGGATTCTTAACCACTGCACCACCAGGGAATTCCCTACACTTGTAATTGTCTTTTTAAAAGTATTCCCTTCTTAGTGGGTGTGATGTGGTGTCTCCTCGTGGTTTTGATTTGCATTTTCCTAATGACTAATGGTGCTGCATACCTTTTCATGGACTTACTGGCTATTCGTGTTTTCTTTGGAGAAATGCCTGTTCAAATCCTTTGTCCTTTTAAAAGTTGAGGCATTTGTCTTTATTACTGAGTTGTAAAAGTTCTGTATATATTCCAGATACAAGTTCCTTATTAGATACATGCTTTGCAAATATTTTCTTCCAGTGTGAGGGGAGTCTTGATCCTGTCCTTCGAAGCACAAAAGTTTTAAATTTTGCTAAAACCCAACTTATCTTTTATCTTCTCTTTTATCACTCATGCTTCTGACATCATATCTAAAAACCACTGCCTAAGCCAGGGTCAGGAAGATGTACTCCTATGATTTCCTCTAAGACTTCTCTTATGTTTAGGTCTATGATCCATTTTGAGTTAATTTTTGTATATAGCGGATAGCAGTCCAAATTTGTTTGTTTCCATGTGGGTACCCGGTTGTACTAACACCATCTGTTGAAGACTGTTTTTTCCCCAGTGAATTATCTTGGCCCCTGTGTGGAAAATCAGTCGACTATACATGTTAGGGTTTGTTTCTGAACTCTCAATTCTAGTCCATTGATTCCTAGTTATCTATCTGAGTCAGTAACAGAGAAGAGGTTAAAAGGGCTCATTTACCTGAATGTCCACCCTCAACTTTTTGAGGAGTGGATGCTGGGTGTTGTACCCAGGGCTGCTCCAGGGAAGGTGGCCTGTCAGGGAGGAGAGGGTTTGAGGAGCATGGAATGAACAGGGTGTTCCTGCCCCTCCTGGAGCAGCAGTTGGTAGCCTGCTGTTAACATTCCTGGGCAGCCCCTGCCCTGGAGGCCCCAAGAGGGAGGAATGGAGAGGGAGGGCTGAGAAAGAATGTGGTCACCTTACATGGCAGTGAGGAGGGGGAAGGCGCCCGCCCTGGCCCACCCCGCCTGCCAGGACAGCCCGCTGAGCTCTTGGGCTGCCTGCCTCAGCACCTCGAATTTTCCAGCTGCCCTCAGGAACCAACCCTACTCTGAGCCTCCGCCTACACCAAGGCCAAAGGCAATCAGGGCTCAAAATAGCCAGGCTGCTGAGCCTTGGAGAGCACGCTCACAGAACAGGGAGAGGAGGGTGGGCAGACGTCCAGGTCCCTGCTTCCCCTGGCTGTTTGCATATGTGGTGCAGAAAGTGGGACGGAGATGGGTCCCCATGTCCCCTCCCCCACATGGGTAGTGTCTGAAAAGCTGCCTTGGCTCAGGGAGTGGGGCTCAGGGAGTGGGAAAGCCCTTGGGAAACCTGAGATAAGGTGAGAATTTCACAAACTAAATGCCTGGCCAGGGCCACTGCAACTGCGGTCTTTGATCAGAGGAAAAAGCAGAAATGCTGGCAGAGGGAAGTGGCAGGTGTAAGGATACTAGGTGGGCTCAGGAGGGCTGAGCCTCGAGTGACGCAGGGGCTAGGGGCTGTAGGCACGCAGACAAGCAGCCTCCCTGACAGAGTCAAACACACTTTATTCCCCACGGGAATGTCTGAACAGAAGGGCCTTGGGCAGGGTTCCTGATAAAGAACTCTGCTTCAAACCCCTGCCGTAAACAGAGCAAAGATCATCATGTAAACCACAGGGACCTGACGGAAGGGGGCTCTGCACAAGGGCTGGGTCGGGTCACACTGGCTACTGCGCGGTGAAGCTGGGGCGGGCGGCCCAGCCTGGGAGAGTCCAGTGAGCAGCGCTAAGCAGCTCCCAGACAAGCAGGGGGTAGGGGTGGGGTGGGAAGGGGCCGGACAATTGAGGGGGTCCTCTCGCCCACTGAAGGCGCGGGGATCGATTTAGCTGAGGCGGCCAGGGCTGCTGTGCCAACGCATGATTAAAAGGCCCCAAGATCCACGTCCTGGCGTGGGGGCGACAGGGGCGGTGGCCCTTTGGGGGTGCTCCCCACCAGCCCTGACAGGGCAGGGCCACGCAGCTCTCACAACTGCACGCACTGGCGGGCCTGCCAGCTGCCTCCAATCAGCAAATGGTGAATGACATTGACTTTCCCTGCCCAGGACCCACCTGCTCCACTTGGGGTTGGTGTGGAAGTGGGGAGGGGCGCCGGTGGGCAGAGCAAGGCAGGTCTGCAGGCAGAACCAGCCCTGACGACTGCAGTTCCGCACTCAAGACTCGTGATTGGGGGTGGGGAAAGGTCTCCGGGTCTGCACCAGGAAAGCATGGACTTGGACCCTCTGCCCCGAGGGCGTGCTTGTGGCCCACACATGGCCCGAGAAGCAGCCACCAGAGGAGCCAGCCAGGACCTCTGCTTTGGGTCCACCCTGCTGTGTATGTTATGCTGGGTGCTAAAGGGGCATTCTGGGAAGGAGGAGGAAAGGGTGTGAGTTCAGGGTGGGGGTCAGGAAGGTGGTGCAGGGTATCCAGGGGCCCTTGGGGCTGCCAGGGAGAAGCACGCACGCTGGCACAGTTGGGTCCAGCTGAATTCCTGATTAACGAGCACACTGAAGACCAGAGGGGGTGGGCAGAGGACAGAAACACCACCTTCCTGGACCCACCCCTGCTAATCCAAGAGTGGGGAGTGTTCAAGAGCACCCCATCCCCAACCAGGAAGGAGAGTGGCAGGAGCAGGGGCTCAAAGTCTGGGTGCGGACAGCGAAGGCGCTCCCTCCAAGCGCTCTGGGCTCCTGTGTAAATGCACAAACTGCTTCACCACCAGGGGGCAGAGGAAGGGCTGGACAGAGGCTGGAAGGGCAAGGAGGGTGCCCAGTGGGAGTGGGTTTGAGTGACCGCTTGGGCCCGCTTCTCTCCAGAAAAACCACTGCACTACAACACACAAAGCTGGAGGTGGCGGGGGACCCAGGAAGGGCTGGGTCTATCTAAATGACTCACAGGTGGCTGGGGGAAGGGTGGCAGGGATCACAACCAACGGCAAGCGGAGCACAGCTAATCACCGTGGAGGGAGCGGAGGGCAGAGGGCGCACAGCCCCCCTGAGGGGCTTATTCGTCAAGCTTCCCTTCTCGGATGTGCTCGAAGGAGAAGGGTAGGAACTTGAAACCCGTCCCGCTGTAGAATTTATTCTGGAATTCCACCCTGGAGAAAGAGAAGAGGAGACTCATCATTCCACAGAAACCTTTTGGGACTCCACAGCTGGGCCAGAAAGATGACCCAACCCCAAGCTCCCCGAGTCTCCTGCCGCCCACAAAGTCCAGACCTTGGCCTGCTCATGGCACACACAACCCTAATCCTAACACAACCTCCCACTCGTGACGCCCAGGGCCTGCCCTCGGCAAGAGTGCACACCAGTGCGCTGGTCTGGCTTCCGTTCCTGCTCCGTCCTGCTCAGCGGAGAGTGTGTTTATGCAAAACTCTCTGCAGAGGGCCATGTGCAAGAAACACTCAGCCGGCCTGAGCCCCTAACGACGGAAGAGCCCCCCAACACCCCCTTCCTGTCAGGGCCCACAGTGGGCCTCCAAGGGAAGCTTGTGAGTAGCCACCAGCTCAGCGCAAGGAACCCTGGCAGGTGCCACTGTTTTCTTGTTTATTTCTCTTCTTGGGGGGGGGGAGGGGGAGGAAGGAGAAGGGAGGGTTGCTAGTGAACGGTGGAGGCTTTAGACTTAGGGGAGGAAATTCCCAGGAAAGGGGGAAGTTAGGAGGGGAAGTCTTCTCAAAGCAACGGCAAAAACATCCTCCAACTACAAAAGCATCTAAGAAAGAATTCTTCTCTTGGGGACTGAAAGGAAAAACAGCTTTAGCTCCCTTCCCCGGCAGCCCAGCATCCATCCCCGATGCTCTCCCTGGGCCCTTCAAACTCTGAGGGGGCAGGAAGGAGCACACGCCTGTATGCAGAGCCAGGCTGCGAGTTCGCCCTGGATGTCTGCCCAGCAACCAAATCACCACCAAATATGGGCAGAAAAATGCATGATTCAGAGGATAAGAAAGCCAAGGAGAGTTGCCCTGAGGAATAGTTTCCACTCAGGGCTGTGTGACTCTGGGGGCCCCAGATCCCTGGGGCAGGCCGCAGGCAGCGGGTTGACTGTGACTGCACAGCAGGGCGCCAAGACGCTCTCCACCGTCATGCCCCTCACTCAGCCTTCAGCCAGGGCGGCCTCCCTCCGAGATAAGGGAGGAATCAGTGAAAAGGGAGTGGGAAGAGGACTGTCTGCTGGTAGCCCCGAGATGTCCTCAGAGGCCCCTTCAGCCCTGGGGCGCTGGCTGAGGAGCTGACTGCAGAGCAGCCAGCTCCACCCGCTGGGGAGAAGAGGGGAACAGAATTTTCTGTGTGGGTGTAAGAACAGGCAGCCTTCTCCCCGACCCCACATTCTGGGGGCCACACCAAGGCCCCCAAAGCTTCTCGGCCCCTGGAGGATTCCCATCAGTGTCTCGGCCAAGCCTCGCTCAGAGTAAATGGGATCCAGGAGAGGGTATTTCAAACTGCAGTCAGTCACAGGACTCAGCCCTGAGTCCCAGCTCCTGAGGCCTCCTCCGGGGGAATGCGGTGGGGATGGGGGCAGGTTCCTGCTTCCTTGCCCGCTGCTGTGACGACTGAGTCCTCCACGCTGGGCACGCTGTGTCTGCACACGGCAGTGGTATTTCACTCCGCTCAACAGTGCACAGCCAGACGGTGGGCAACTCACCTTGGGGTCTGTGAGGTATCTGGAACTCTGACCTCTGGCTGGCTCATCACACAAACAATTCTAACTCCAGACTGGGTGAATGGAGAAGCTGCAGACGTTCTCAAACGCCTGAGGGATCACCACCCTTCTCTTGGCATCATCCTGCCTGCCTCATCTGCATCAGGGGACACACGCCTGGGATGGGGGCACATAAGTTCTGCTGTGTGAGCAGATGGGCGGTCCCTCGGACACACCACCTGACACCACCTTGCCCACCAGCTGCTGCTCGAGGTGAGGGACTTAGGGTGGCCCCCACCAGGGACATCTTGGGTATCTCAGCGTCAGCCTGACTTCGCCTCCCTTCTCAGCCATGCTCACCCTACCCTCCCGGCGCAAAGCTGGAAAGCAGTTTCCCTGTTGGTCACCCCGCCCTCTCCTCCCTCCCAGCCAGGGAGCTGGGTGCTTCCTGAGAAAGGATAAACATGAAATTCTCTGGGCCGGGGCACAGCGGGGCCCCGCTGGCTGCCCTGCAAGTTCTTCCTCCTTGAGGGGCTCTGCTCGGGGCACCTCCATGGACCCCGCCACGCCCCAGGCCACTAAAACGCATCTCAGGGTTCAGCAGATGTGAGGAGAGCCTCAGGCAGTCAGAGGGGGTTCTCTGTCACCCCCGCCAGCTCCCGCACCTGGAAAAGGCAACCCAGTGGCCCAGAAGGACTAACTGGGAGTCCAGAGAGAGAGGGCGATCCTGCCCCACGACAGAAACCATGTCTTCTCAAGTGAATGAAGGGGAGAGCCTGGGCCTCCTCCCTTGCCTGTGGGGATGTGACCGAGGGGAGGCAGTTCTAGAAAGATGGTTCTGTCCCTCTCCGAGCAGTGCCGGGGCCATGAGGTCACACTTCAGGTGTTCTCGTTCTCCTGGGCAGCCACCCCGTGGGGTCCTGCTGTGGCGCCACTGAATTCCTTACAACAAACTGGTCCCCAAATCTGTCCCTTTAGCCCCCAGTCTGTGAGTGTTCACGTGGAATCCGTTAGCTAGGAAGGGATGAGGTTGCTGTGAAGGCGGGCCATGGGGCGACGGTCTTTCTGCTAATAGCAGTCCGGCGTCCACAGTGAAAACCACAAATCATACCCCTGCCTTTGCCTTTTCTGAGGAAGAAAAGACATCTCATTATGGTAGCCAAGAAGACCGAGCACAATACACACAGCTGGTGGGAGGAAAAGAGACAGACGTAACTCGGGAGGAGACAGAATTAGCAGGCGGGTGCGTGAACCCGCTCACTGCTGTTTCCAGATGTCACCTGCCTCCTCATGACCCTACATGAACCTCAGACCTGTGGTTTATCCTTGCTTTCAAATCACAGGTTTTTCTTCTTGTCCCCACCAAAGAGACCCAGAACTTGTGTAATGGGGCAGCCCTTGCATCAGAATCAAGAAACCCCAGCTGAACACCAGGGGTAAAGTGACAGGTATGAAGATGCCCAGGCTGGACGCCAGGAAAAATTGCAGCAATGTCCCTGCAGCCATCTTCAGTGGGCCCAGCTGTTCCCACCCCCAAGAGGATGGCCTCAACTCGGAATTCCTGCAGTCCTGCTGGACTAAGGCCCAGGAATCCTCGAGGCATGTCCACACTAGGCCAGGAGGGGGTGCATGAGCACCAATTTCATTCACTCCTTTCTGGTGGTGGGGTAGATGCTCCAAACAGGCCCCCAGTGATGGGATTCTGAAAGTTGCACAGAGGAGTTTTCACTGTTTTTTCTCTTCTACCCAGTATTTCCACTACCAAACAACAGCAACCACCCACCACCCTGCAAGTACAATATGTCTGACCAGCCTACTCCTTGCAAACTGCATCTGCGAGGCATTCAGGTGGTATCACGTGCATCCCCCTGGGGTCCCCCTTCTCTCTAACGGACTGGAAGCAGATCTTTACAGGGGCCACAGCCCTCTCCGCAGGGCAGCCGCAGCTGCAACTGAACACAGGTTTACGGTGTGCCAGGCACCGCGGCAGTCACTTGGTCTGTGCATCATTTCCTACTTAATCACAGCAACCTTGTCACGTGGACATTATCATCTCTTTTCACATGAGAGCAAGTGAGGTTCAGAGAGGTAAGTGCTTTCCTCAGGGTCACCCAGCCAGCACCGGCAGAGCTGGAATTTAAACTCGGGTCACCCGATTCTGAAGCCTGCTCTCTCGCCACTTGTCACTTCCTTGGGCTCGTTCATGAGGACGTGGGAAGACACCTTCACTCGAAGGCCGCAGGTGAGCCTGAGGAAGAAGTAATCCTGCAGGCAGCAAAGCAAGACCTCCCAACCGCCTCAGCTCATTCTGGACAACAGGCCTGAGTCCAGGCGGCCCTCCGTGCTCCGTGGTGCCTGGCTCACTGCTCTCACAGGTCTGTTCCAGCTCCTTGGCTGCTCCCACCCACCCAGGGAGGATGCAACAGGCTCCCCACTTGGGCTGGAGTCAAGGTGGCGTGGTAACTGTTCCCTCAAGCCCAGGGCTCAGGAGGCGGGGAAGGGAATAGGAAAGGAAGCCAAGAGGGCAAGAAAAAGTGAGTCACCCCAGGCTGGCAGCACAGACGTCCCCTCGCACTGAGTGGTAGGAAGTGTGCTGGGGCGAGCGTGCGCTGATAAGCTGAGAGCCGGTAGTGGTAGCGGTAGCGTGGCCAGCCTCCTGGCTCCCAGTAAACAACAGCTGGGCGGGGAGGGGACGGGAGGCGGGAGGAGAGGGCCAGGCCTGCGAAAGCACCGTGTACTGACGCAGCAGGACGGACTCTTCTAAGGGAGCTTTTGAGGGAAGAGTTAAGTCCCGGCCACGGCTCACCCTTACATGCCTCACGTTCCCCTCTGTAATTTAGAACAACAAACGGCGGAATCTTTGAGCAGGCTCAGCTGTAACCAAGCCAGGAGAAAAATCAAAGATAAAGGGAGTGGGGAAGAGGTTTCTCAGGTTCAGATTTTGGTTTTCTTCAGGTTTCGAGAAGTGATGGAGAGAGAGAGTCACGGCCCTCTTCTGACCTTGAGGTCATTAACACCACAGATCATCTCGTCTAGGGAGTCCTAAGGTAGGGCCAGTGAGTTTGTGAGCCCCTAAACTGGTAAAACTGTGTGTGCACACTGAGGGGGGTGCTTCTCTGAGGAGAGGGTCTACAGCTTCCGGAGCCACTGGACCACAAAAGAGAGGGAGAATCATAATGTGAAGGGGGAAATGGAGACGCGAAGATGTAGGGTTTGAGGTAGGGTAGCCAGATAAAGTACGGGATGCCCAGTTTTTAGTATAAGTATGTCCCATGGACATTCGGGAAATACAGTAAAAAAAAATATTCCCTGTTTATCTGAAATCCAAACGTAACTGAGTGCTCTGTAATTTTATTTGCTAAACCTGGCAACCTTACTTTGAGGTCATGGAGTCACATTCCAGACCAGACCCCAGATCTCCCACTCCCTGGGACTGAGCTATCTCCATGCAGAGCCACTAAGAGCCAAAAACGACATTAAAGAAACCTGCCCTTCAGAAGAAGCTGCTTCCGTGTACTGAGCTAGCGTGCTATGGAGTCAAGAATCCCCCTACTCACACAGAGCTGCCAGGGGTCCTACCCAAAGACACTGGCACGATGACAGAATAAGGGGGACGAAATGAGGGCACAGTGTGCTCTAGCACTTTCCTGGACGTAGAACCTATTCCAGAGCTGCTTTCATTGCTCTGAAGACAGGAGAGAGTTATATGCCAGTGAGAAAAACCCCCAAGCAAACAAAAAACCCCAGCAGATCTTTTAAGCCATAATCAAGAGCACTGAAGAAGGCTGAAGACAGGGAGAGCAACTGTGACAACACTCACCAGAGAATCCTCCCTGGCAGCTGTGAAAGTGAGCTGTGCTCTTCTGTGGACATTTCCTGAGGCTCACTACCAAGTACGTCCTTGGGTATGAGGATGTGAAAGCAGATACTTCCTAGTGTCTCTGCATTCTGGACAGGAGTAAAACTGCCCTCGGTGCAGCTAAGGACACGTCCCCACCCTCGGCCCCGCGCTGCCCCTCACCAGTGTAACCGCAGCGCGTGGAGGAAGGCTGAGAGGCCCTCCATGATCAGGAGGATGGCCACAGTCAGGGTGGCGAAGGCGGCAAAGATGAAGAACAGCGCCAAACCTCCCGCCAAGCTCTTCACGCTTAGGCCGATGTGGATCACCATGGTCCAAAGCACCTCAGACAGCTCTGCGGAACGGGGAGAGACATGACATCCGGTTCAGCTGGGCCAGGGGTGCTGCAGGCCTTGCGTTTTGCTCTGCCATCCCTCAATCGCAGTCTTCCTTGCCCCCTGGCTTTCTGCGACCTTACCAGCTAACCTGGCCAAAGCACTGATCCTCCCACCTGTACCTCATCCTCTGGATTCAGGAGTCAGTAATTCCAGAGGCTTTACATAATTTCCACTCTCTGTAAGCCCCCACCTGAGGGAGTGCCCGGAGAAGGGGAGAAACATAGTTTTTGACCTGAGAGAAATACACTCACGTGCATGAGCGAGGCTGAGGGCCCAGAGCCGCAGGTAGGAGGCGGTATTGGAGATGCAGCCCAGGCAGTACTCAATGGTGTGGATGGCCTGGTGGACCATGGTGTCCCCAAAATCAAACTGTCATGGGAGGAAACCAGAGAGAAGATATAAGGCTGGGAGGGGCATGTGCAGGGCTCTGAGCGCTGGCACGAACGGCTACATGGGCCTGGAGCCCCCGGTGCTGAACTCCTGGTGGGGATTTCAGCCGTGCCGTCCCCAGAAATCCTGCCTGGCTGAGCCCCCGACTGGGACACCCCATGCCCCTCAATACATCACATTTTAATGAACTACATCTTAATGAGACTCTTCTCAACACATCTGCTTTTTCTCCCCACTAGGCTGTCAGCTCCGGAGTGGCTGCATGTTGAGGTAAGAGCGGTCTGGGAGCACCTGCTCTGGCTGACTTCCACCTCACGGTGCCTGAGAGCGGAGCACCCTCCTCTGAATGAGCCAGGAGGGCAGGAAGGGCTCTTCCCCGGGTCGTACGTCAGGGGACAGGCCACCAGGCTGGAAACCGCCTGGAGAAGACTAAACCTCTGCAGCCACTTCTTATTTTCACAACACGTTGGCGGCAAGATAACCTCCTTTTACTTTTGAGACTTCTGAAAAGATCACACAGGGACGTTTTAGCAAAAGTTTTACAAATTCCTACTTGGACGCATGATGAAGACTAAACGGAACGTGGATTGTTGTTTCTGTTTTCCTCACGCTCCCTTTCTTCCAGCTTTTGCCTCAACATCAGAAATTATCTGCAGCATAAAGCAGAGGGGCTGGAGCGAGCTTCCGGGAGCTCCCTGTTAGGGCTGCTCCAAGCCAGGCTGCTTGAGAAGCCGCAGGCACGCTTCCGGGCCTCACTCTTCTGGGTGGGGCCACAGCCACTGAAGGCCAGGAGGTGGGCCATTCCCCTGCCTGGGGCCTCCCCGCCCCTCCCCACGTGGTCCAGACCAGACTCCAGGAGCACTGCCCAGTGGGCCTCCCCAGCTTGCCCTGCCCACAGGTCAGAGTCTATTTTTCACCAGTTTCTTTGCAGACTCACATGACTTCATTCCCAAAAGATACCAGAAAGAACTGTCTTGAGAAATCACATGGGGCCAGGAGAGGAGGGCTGGCTGGTAAGGCGCTAACGGCCCAGGCCTCACAGGCATGGCCAGTGGGGAGAGGGGCCAGCTCAAACTCGCCATCTCTGGGCTTCTGCCTCATTTTCCCTCACCTTTGACTATCTACACCCAGAGTATTTCTGGGCTTTTCTTCTGAAACAGGCTCTTCCAAGTCTCCTAGTTACCCTGAAAACTAGGGGTAATCACAGTCACCGGAACCCCAACGCGCCGTTAAGAGCTCTTTGCCACCACTGCTCACCGTCGCACCAAAGCCCACGTTCTGAGGAAGGACAGGCCCCCAGCTCCAAGGAGCACAGGGCTTTAACTAAGAGCTCTGAGAAAGAAGCGAGTGCGGGGCTCCCTCAGAACCAGCCCCTTGCAGCATTTTTATTCCACCTTGAGTTTCTCCCATGAACAGCTTCCCTTCCAGGCACTGCTCTCGCTTTTTCCTCTCCTCCATTCCCAACTTCCTGCTTTGCAACCTTGGGTAAGTTTTCTTATCTACGTAGTGGGGGGAGATATTAAGTGGGGCGAGAATGAAGCAAGAAACCCAGGCAAGCGCCTAGAGGTCTGTCACTGCCCCATGTGAGTCCGCTACGACTGACCCGGAACCGCCGCAGATGCCCCGTCTAACTCTCTACCACCTCCCCGCTGCCGCACCGCGCCTGCCCCTCACCTCCTGCGCCCTCTCGGCTCCGCACGCCTCCTTCGCGCGCTCCCCTTACCTCCCAGCCAGGTCTCACAGGCATCCTGTGACCTGAGCCTCTGCGGTGTCCGCCACTACTGCCTTGTCCTGCTCCCTCTTCAGAAGGCTCTCCTCCTACCTCTGGATGCTCCTTCTCAGCCTCCTTCTTGGTTCCTCCTCAAGTGCTGGAGTTCCTGCCTCAGCCCTTAACGTCTCTCCTGTAGCACTGCCACGCGGGCCTTCAGCGGCCACGCTGGGAGGGGCTTACAAATGGACACCTCTATTTCCGTGTTGCCTGTTTCCAACCAGCTGTGCCACATCTCCTCCTGCTGCAGCACAGGTGCTTCAAACTCGACGCCACCCAAACTAAACTCATCGATTGCTCTCCTCTGACCCACCAAGACCTACTTCTACTCCTCGTCCCATGTCTAACAGGGGGTCACTACTAGTGCCCCAGGCACCCAAACCTGGAAGTCGAGCCTGACTTTTCACTCACTCGCACTGCCTACATTCGTGAAGGCACTGGGGCCTGCAGCTTTTACTTCCTTCAGCTCATAATGGTCCCTTCCTTTCCAACTTCCACTGCAAATGCCTTCAGGCCTCCCAGTTCCTTCCCGACTCCTCTCAGACTGTGCCCCTCCCCCACCCAATACACCCTCTACCCGCCACTAGGGTATTTCAGCAATGGCACGCGCTGTGTCACTTCCAGCTTCACTGCCCTCTGACGCTCCTTCTTACCCACTCTACTACGGCTGGTGTCCGCCAACCTCTAGCCTCACTTCTCACCAGTCCCTCAACTCCTGACTCCGAGCTCCAGCCAAGCTGAATACTTGTTTATCCCCAAAATGCGCCTTGATGACGCAGGCCTCTGTATCTTCATGATAACTATACATACTGATGCATCCGCATTCCCTCCCTCTCTCCCTCCACAGAGACGCCGGCTTGACCAAACTAACCTCAGCAATAATCTCCTTAGGGAACCCTTTCCAGGCCTCCTCTTCCCTACCCCCACCCCAGTGTTTGTCAGGTGCCCTCTTCCTGTGCTCCCACAGCATCCTGGGCACACCTTGATCACAGACTGTGTCCTAAATTTGGGAGTTCCTTGAAGGCAAGGACTTGTTTTTCTTCTCTCAGTTCCTGCAGCTCTAAACAGAGTGCTTGGCACATGGAGGGTGAATGAATGGATGGGTTGGATGAATGTACCTAGAGAGATGACACAGTGGGGAGAGGTCCCACTGACCCCTACTGAGTGGTTACAGCCTTCAAAAATTTCCCAATCAACGAGCCTGGCCCTGGTTTGCAGCTGGACTGTTGATGCCCCAGGGAGAGGGACTGCTGCTTCCACCTGTGACGTATTTAGGTAACTGAGACAACTATCGAAACCTGGCTGTAGAGAACTAGACTGTGTATGTACCTAACGATGATAAAATGTCCTCACTACTTAGGACGCTGTGGGAAACTGAACCTCTGAGGGAGCTGGGAGGCCAGAGACTGGGGAGGCTGAATTCCAGTCCATCTTGTTTGGATGTCAACTCCCCTGGGACGTGGCTACACGTGAGGACTATGCTGACAGGGACCTTCCAGGCAGCTCAGCCTGTGGCTCTGCACAGATGAGTGGTCCAGAGGAACGCAGAAGCTCCCAGATGCCAGCAAAGGAGCCTCTCCGGCCTTCCGGAAGACTGACAACTGCCTGCTTTCACACAGAACAGCAAAGCTTTTTCCCATTCCCATCCCACTGCCCCCGAGGGAGGGCCGGGAGAGCCAGGAAAGGGAAAGGTTCACAGGTCTGGGTATTTTAGAGAGAAATTTGGGGGGAGGTGCAAACAGTGCAGCAAGGCCTATTTTAGAAACCCAGTTCAAAGCTTGTATATTGCTAAATGAACTACTGCTGAGCTAGAGGGCCTTCTACTCTGGCTGTGGCCAGAATATTTAGCCAATTTGCTTTCTACTCTCTGTTGTCCTCTATGTGTGACTGGTATAACATGAACTCCTTTCACACAGATGGATTGTTTTTTCTGGGATGCATCTGAGAGGCAAAGCCTCCTTTTGAAAACTGTCTACCTCCCGGCTGGGTCACGTGGAGGTAAAGCGGACCCCAAGCGAACGTCCAGCATTCTCACTCCAAGCACCATCAAGCCGATGAGGGCAGCAGGAAGAGGTCGGCTGCATCTCAGACAGGGAGGAAGGGCGAGCTTTCCCATAAGCACTCAGAGGAGCAGGGAGGAAACAGTTATTCCCGGGGCAGAGCGACCATACATAACAACACAGGAGAGGAAGGCAGGGGCCAATGGGATTTAACTCCCAAGGGGAGTCACTTCAAGAATGCCAGTGCAGACATTACTTGCAGCTCCTTTAAAGCCATTCTCAAGGCATTAGATCAGCAAAGTCAATGAAACAAAGACAGAGGTGACTGACGTGAGATGCAGTTAATGGAGATGAGCTTTTTCAGAACACGGGTTCACAAACTGGTTAGAAATGGCCGGTGAGATGCAGAATACATGGGTGTCACGTGTGGCCCCAGGATGCAGCAGGGACAGCAGAGTGATCACAAGGACGGGAAGAGAAGCCCCAGATAAACATGAAGCTAAAGCCAGCTTGTTTCTTACCACTTCATCCTCGGTAGGCTTGAAAACACAAATTTACACTTAGTGGGAAGCCATGCCACACACAAGGTCACAAGTCATGAGCACAAGGCTACTGATTGCTTCTTGGGGGCGGGGGCGTGGGGACTGTGAATGTTAAATGGTCTGACATTGGAGGCAAGCCTCCTCAGCATAAACGGAGAGCAAAGTCAGCAGGACCAAGAGTGTTGATACTTAATTTTTGAAAGGCATCCCAAGCCTTGCAATTTTTTTTAAAAGTCATACACATAGCAGACGCGGTCAGTCAGACTGCAAAGTCCAGTCCCCTGGGTCCTCAACTCCTTTTCTATTTGTTTTAAAAAGAATATACTGAATAGATGAGGTTCAAAAGTTCAGCTCAGAGGCTTTGTGGTACGAACGGTCAGGCAAGGAGATTGGATTTTTAAAAATCCAATGGTGGTTTAAGGAAAAGTCTAGCTTGGCTAAACTAGACTAAACTTGGCTAAAAAGTAGGCAAGTCACATTTTTAAAAGGCTCAATAAAATGTCTGCAACAAGAGCACATTAGTGGAACAGGACTTCAAAAGTCCCAGTGATTAAAGTTCCAACGGGAACCATTCTGGGGAGGGGCAGGGGATGAAGGAGCCGCCGTGTGGCCTGGGTTTCTGGTAGTAAGAGCTGGGGCGCTGGGGCCGGCTCTGCCTCGGCCCCGAGGGGAGCAGTCAATAACTGAGATCTGCGTGCAGGGTACTGTGGGCCGCTTGGAACTCAGGAAGCCGGACAACAGAACAAAACTGCTGCGGGCTCTGCAGGCAACACCTGGAGTTCAGAGCAGGGACCACTGGAAAAAGCTGTAGTGCCCTAAGAGGTCCAGAAAGCAAGCCGATCCTCAGTATTAGTCTTTTCAGTTTTTCAAGGAGCGGACAGGAGTGAGGCCACTTAGGGACACGAGACTAGGGCTGACCCGAGGTGGGAGGAGAGGAAGCCCGCACCACTGATCTTACCTCCTCTGCGTCCTCTGAATGGGTGGAGAGCTGGTCATGCTGAATAATCTCAGCATCCTCCTCTGTCGGTCCGTTGCCCACCCTGATCCCACCAAAGTTGAGAGTTCCCTACACAGATGAACAGAAAGAGTAGAATTTGCCTGGGCTTTAATGTGACATTCTGTGACGTGGGGAAGGGCGATGGTTAGTACATACAAACCTCAGAAAAGCATATATTCTAACAACAAAAACAAAACCCACTGATCGAACAGCTAAGTAAAATCAAGCCACTGTTCCCATCCCAACTACCACCGCCCAGGCCCAGCCCGAACTACATTTAGCACCTCATCCTGATCAGAGGCAACAGGCAGTTCCTGCTGCACCAAGAGACACCAACCTTGCCTCGGCCAACGCCGACTGAGAGTCCTGCTTGCGTGAAAAGCTTAATACGAACAAAGTCTCCTAACAAGCGCAGCTCTATCTGTAAAGAGTTCAATGGCCTAAGTTTTTCTGGAACTAAAGATTAAACTTTCTAACAGGGAGGAGAGCCAAATGACATGGTGACTGCAACCAAGTCTGTTAAGATTTCAACAGGAGCCCGAGAGCTCCAGCAACCTCTCCCTGAAATGCACCGGGTCTCTGCCCAGGAACAAAGGACTTCCCAGGTCACAGAAGAAAAAAAAGCTTAATGTACATTAGCTTGTAGCTAGAGAATACTGACTTAAAACAAAACAAAACCAAACCAAAACAACCCTGACCCTATCCTTCAATGGAGGATTCTGGAGTGTTAACACAACCCTTCCACAGGCAGGTGGGCGGATGCTGACTGGCTGCTTGCTGCCTCTCACTCCCCAGGCAGTTTTCAGCAGGGTCCCTAGGACCAGGATTTCTAAGTCAACCTGATTTGGAAAAGTTTGGGTTTGCTGAGGCAAAAGGACTCTTTGGGTACGAAAACCAGGCAGAACTGGGGTTAAGTCTGACAGATACCACTTAGTGCTAACCTGCCATAGAGTGAAAAGGAGCTGAAGAAACAGCTCCAAGACCCACTTCATGTGGTTTCTGTCAGGGGAGTCAAACAAGGCAAGAGTTCAAAGACTGCTCTCCTGCAAAATGGCCTCTGAGCAGCAGCACGAAGAATGTGCACGCAGCTTCGGTCAATTGCCCCAGGGTCCCTCCTCGCAGCTTCACCTCTGGTGTGCATCTATGACCACAGCATACGACCATCAACCCTCAGGGTTTGGGCAGATTCTCTCTCTTCTTCTAGCAGTGGTCAGAGAACCAGTTGCATCAGAACCTTGAAAGTTGCATTTCACTAAGCAGAGATTCTCAGATACCACCCCCAGAAATTGTAAATTTAGTAGGTCTGGGATGGGGCCTAGAAAATCTGTATTTAAAAGAATATTTCCCCAAGTACAAACTGTATGATCATTTCGAGTGTCTATCAAAATGGAAAAGGCATGCACAGCTCTTTGGTCTCGGCCGCCGACATGCCATCCAGAATAAGGAAGACCCGGAAACTTAGGGGCCACGTGAGCCACAGCCACGGCCGCATCGGCAAACACCAGAAGCACCCGGGAGGCCACGGTAATGCTGGTGGCATGCATCACCACAGGATCAACTTCGACAAATATCACCCAGGATACTTTGGGAAAGTTGGTATGAGGCATTACCACTTAAAGAGGGACCAGAGCTTCTGCCCAAGTGTCAACCTTGATAAATTGTGGACCTTGGTCAGTGAGCAGACACGGGTAAATGCCGCCAAGAGCAAGACTGGAGCTGCTCCTATCACTGATGTGGTGCCATCAGGCTACTACAAAGTTCTGGGGAAGGGAAAGCTCCCAAAGCAGGCTGTCATCGTGAAGGCCAAATTCTTCAGCAGAAGAGCTGAGAAGATTAAGGGTGTGGGTGGGGCTTGTGTCCTGGTAGCTTGAAGCCACATGGTGGGAGATTCATTAAATGATGACAAGTGAAAAAAAAAAGAAGAAAAGGCACGCACAAAAAAAATGCATGCACCCTTTGAGACAGCAAGTCCACTGCTGGGAACATCTGTACCTGTGAAGTTTTATCAAGATACAAGGACAAGGACGTTCCCTGTGTTATTTGGAATAGCAAAGAACTGGGAACAACCAACAGAGCCATCAACAAGAGAATGATTACATGATTTAAGCACATCCAACAGAATGTTCTATGGAATGCTAGGCAACTATAAGAGTATCACTACGAAACAATCTCTAAGGACACTAAATTTTAAAAAACCTAATCAAGGGGCAGCAGAGTGCTACAATTTAAAACACAATTGCTAATTTGTGTTTTAAATATATATGTACATACACATATACATATTTCTATCAACAGATGATAGATATATGCTGATATCTGCAGAAAAAAATTTTAAGGCAAACCTCCCCACCTGTTAACAATAGCCTGGAGGAGAAGGTGGGGGAGAAGGGCTGGGGACGGGGAGGCTTTCACAGTCAGTACTATTTGCATCTCTAACAAGTGCACCTATTGCTTTGATTTTAGTCTTTAATGTCAGTAGGGGGTTGTCTGGATCATGGCATCACAGGCAATCTTTATGTTCTCCTCCACTTGTCTGCTCTGTCTTAATGCCCTAAGAAACAAATTTAAAGTTCACCAGGTGATTCTGCTGTGTAGGCAGATCTGGGAGCCACTGAAGCGCCTGGCACCTCCAGGTCATGCAAATGTTACACCTGACAACCCACAAAAGGTGGACTAAAGGTGCAACACAGGTGCGCTTTCTGCACCACGCTGGTGACAGGAGAGGACTCCAGAGTATCTTGGGATGGATCCCAGGGTCGAGGAGGCAGGCTTTAGGCTTTAAGGCCTAAAGCAGAAAGCCATTTCTGAAGCTTCCCCCAATCAGCAGATGAAGTGAGGGGTAGACAGGTTAAACCTCCCAGCCAGACACGAATAAGTGTCCCTTCAGAACAGAGGGGATGTGAGTTACAGGAAGGGGGATGAGACACACAGCAGCAGAAAGAAGAAAAGAAAATATTAAATTGTGATACACTGCTTACAGACAACCAAGAGGACAGAGAACAGAACAAAAACAGATCAGTGTTCATGTCCTCAGCGCTTGGGGTCAGGAATCTAGGAGCCCCGTGGTAGAATGGTCATCCTGATGCCTTCGGGCTGCCCTCCAGAAACAGACGTTTGGCCACTAAAGAACCAGTGCGCTAAGAAGTCCCTCTGAATGTGCAGGTTTCCAGACCAGGGACTTTTAACTTGGATATTATCATAAAAGACGATGCCAGACTTAAAAGTATCAAGACTGACGCAGCAGAAGCACATCTTAAATAAACTGAGACTAGCAGAAAGAAGAGCACGTGGAAAGAACGCCAATGTGTGGACAGTGTGTGCTTTAAGGGTTTTTTTTTTTTCCCTCTCATTAGAAAGAAGAGAGTAAGTCCCCATTTGAAAATAATTTTAAGCAGCAACATTTAAGTATCTTCTGATCCAAAATATCAGCCTTTTTAGACTAGTCCTAGAAGGATAATTATAGCAATTTTCTGAGTTAAAATGATCAGGAACACCTAATGAAGGAAACAGTCATCATCTAAATATTTCCTTTATCTAAAGGAGTATGATGCTACTAGAACACAACAGTATATGAGTAATCACTACTGGTGAGATTTAAAAAATATTATAGATTCATTACCTAGAATAGACTGGGCTAATTTGATATTAGTGCATTATAAGATTTTGGTCAAGAGATGTTTTAAGGACAAATATTGAAATGCTTAACATTCGAAGTGCTGTTACCGAATCACGAGTTAGTACTGAAAGAAGGAAAGATCAAAACAGAAGATGACTTTGGTTATTACACCAGATGCAGAGTACACACGAGACACATGGCAGGGTGGAGGTCTCAATGAACAGCTGAGGACATGAGGGCTTCTGAGTGTCTCACAAAAAAGTAGACACATATAATCTTCCACTGGAAAGAGAGTAAGTTATAGCTAAAATGGACCAAATGTCCAAGCATCACTCTGAAGCAGAACTTTAAAGTGCAGGGAAATCAATTCAAGAATCACAGAGATGTTCTCACTCCATGCTAAAAAAACCCATCCAATACATGGTCACAAAATACAGACATGAAAGTGGATGAGTCTAAGAGCTGCCCTCTTGGATTAAGATGATGGGGCTTGGAGAGGGTACAACAACCGCCCTGCTTCCATAGACAGGACTGTACTTACATACTGAATGGAAACTTAGTGGACCAATGGTAAAGATGATATCAGAATCTATTCCTAAGAGGTGGAAATCTTTTCTGTCATCCTCTCAATGAGTAACAAGGACATACTTCCCAAGAGCACACATGTCCCATGCTCTCGATATAATTAAAAAGAATTCTGCTGCACTGTTTGCCACCTCTTTAAACAAAACGTGATGGTTTGTTGGTTTTAATTCACTCACTGTTGCAGCTGCTGCTGCCTCTAGTCCCTGTTGGCTTGGGGTTGGGCAGACTGGGGCCTCCACAGGTTGCCCCTTCCTGGTAGTGAATGGAAGAAAAGAGGAAGGGAGAAGGAAACAAAGGAGGGAGGGAGTGAAAGGGGAGACGAATGAGGGCACATGGAAGAATGAAGATGGTCAGAAAAGGGAGAAGGCAGGTCTTGTAACTCAGCTGCTCTCCAACAGGAGTAACAATCTAACAGCTGCATGAGTCATGCAACACGATCTTTTGGTCTTTACCAGGCAATATAATAAGTAAGCATTATCGCATAGCCAGAAATGGACATCTGGCATCTTAAGTTTGTGTGTGTGTGTGTGTAATTCAGGTGCACACATACGTACATTAAGTAAACACAAGTATGTATGCTGTTTTTTAAAAAGAAAAAAAGTCAATGTGCTTTAAACCAAATCTTTCCCCGCCCCGGATGTTTTGGTTGGTGAAAGTATCACGGTCTCATTTTAAAAGAAAATATATCAGTGTCAGCCCTGTGGTTGCCCAGGCAAACCACATGAGTGGGTTCACCTGTCTGCAGCTCTTGCAGCCTTGCCTGGCTGATGCTGCATCGAGACAGGCCCAGACCTGGATTTTGCTGAGCACAACATGAGCAAAGCGTGAACAGGAGGTAAAAACTTATGACCTGTTCTCACTACCTGGGCTACTCAAAGCTGAATCTGGATGTCTGAGCAGCAATTACATGCTTGGTTTTGGTTTTTTTCATTTCAGCAGGTCTAGTGTTCATGCTGGGATACAACACAAATGCATTTTAAGAGAATACAGGTTATGCACAACTCATTATATCCAATGAGGAATTGCCTTGATCTGAAGAAAAAGTCTAGTAAACTTTCAGCCATAGAAATACACCCACCAAATGCTTCCTCCTCAAATATTGATGGCGAAGGACCAGTGGTTTAAACAGCAGCATCCAAGGGACACACAGCAGCGCAACCACTACCAGGAAACACTGAATTCCTTTCTGCAAAGTAAGAAGGACAAGGCACATCACATTAATCAAATGTGCAGTTTCCAACTCCGGCACAAATTCCCTCTAAAATAGTACTTTCCTGCCGACTTCTGAATAAATAACACAATCCAGTTCCTCAAAATAATTAGCAGATGTTGTGGCAAAGCCCAGGACTGTCCCATAGGATAAGAGTCATAAATTCTACCCTTTCCGCATACAGAAGTTACAGTTCACCCTCCCAAAGGAGGAGGATGGGCTGAATTCAGATTTGGATGTGTGGGCTGATGGGGATTTTTTTTTTTTTTTTTGATGTGGACAATTTTTAAAGTCTTTATTGAATTTGTTACAATATTGCTTCTGTTTTATGTTTTGGTTTTTTGGCCGTGAGGCATGTGAGATCTTAGCTCCCCGACCAGGCATCGAACCCACAACCCCCCTGCGCTAGAAGGCAAAGTCTTAACCACTGGACCACCAGGGAAGTCCCTAAGGCTTTTTCAGAGTCACAGAAACATCTGGCTTCCTGACCTAGGAAAATCACCTAAGACAGTCTACCTCTGGGTTGACGCACCTGTCCAGAATACAGCATCGAATTACCAGAGTCCCCATAGGAAAAGAGGAACATGTTTATGAAATGGATCAGAAGACTTGGTGCTTTCTCAGATGTGTGAGCATCATAGGCTGTCCACTTGTAAAAAATAAGGATAACCAAGTAGCCAAACAAAGAGGTCATGAAGATTATTTCCGGAATAAATCCAAAGTAGATATTCAGGGGCTTCTTGAAATAGCTAAAAAGAGAGAAAAAAATGTTAAAGGTGAACAGACCCAGGGTCACCCCTATACCAAGTATACTAGATTTTCTACCTAATGCTCCCTCAACTCTACGTATATCATTTGAAGAAGCAAAAGCCAGAAGAACTGGAGGCAACAGAAACAAGCAGGATTAACTATGACTACCAAACTTTTGGACCGTGAACAGCTCCAATACCACCCCTACCAATCTCTCATGAGGAAGAGATAGGAAAATCTAGTACATTCTGAGACCACAGTTCATAAGTTTATGTGAGTTACACATCAAGGGAAAAGAACATAACTCTCATTTTGATGAAAATTACACAAGGTTTTTTTTAAAGATCTTGAGTATGACTACATTGTTAAGGGACTAATATTAAGCAAGCTTCATTCAAACAAATGAGATTTTTATAAAAGCATTTCTTTAACATAGAATAGTGTTCTGAGTTATTAATCCCTCCTTAGAGGTGTTATGATCTCTTTAGGCAAAAGCACTGTCTGAACTAAGTGCATTCTTATGATGAAACAGAGTGACTCACGTATGGTTGAAAAGGCTCAGGCTGACTCCAAACATCATGTGGATGATACCAAGGATAACAGACATCTTCATCTTAAAAGAGTTGAGGAAGGTCAGTTTATTGGTAGCAATGTTCCAAATCTGTCACAACCCAAGAAAACAAAAAGGCATTACAAAGAGTTCTCAAATGGAAAAATACTCACCTATTCTAAAAAATAGTTGTGTATTTTTAATTACGGAAAATGCTAAACATACACATAAGCAGAGAGAATAACGTAACAAACTCCCATGTGCCTATGGCCCAGCTTCAACGATTATTTACTGACTCCTTGTCAATTGTGTTCATCATATCCCCAACCCACTCCCCACCTCCATATTATTTTGAGGCAAAGTCCAGATACTATGTCATTTTACCTGTAAATATTTCAGTATGGATCTCTAAAAGGTAAGAACTCATTTTTAAAACATGACCACAATACTGTTATCATACCCCAAAGCATTAACAATGCTTCTATAATACCCTGGAATCGTTAGTATTCAAATTTCCCCAATTGTATCCATACTTTTTAAAATAATTCATTTATTCAAAGTGGGGTCCAGACAAGGTCTATAACAATGATTGCTTGATACAGCTTTTAAGTCTCTATAGGTTCTCCCTCCAGCTCTCCTTTTTTATTCATTACAAAAGATTTGTTGAAGAAATTGGGACGTTTATCTTGTAGATGCTCCCACAATCTGTATTTTGCTGACTGAAACCCAGTGGTGCTGTCCTTCCATCTATTTTTAAACATTAATTGCCTTATGCTTTGTCACCTAAGGCTTGGATGCCTGTAAAATTTTCCTGACAGTTCTGCCTCCACTTGGCCATCAGATTATGTTTCCTCAATCGTGACTCCGAGGCAGTCATTCCCTGTGCTAAAACCTCCCAGAACCCCTACTGTCATCTCTATGATAAAGTGCAAACTCTGTACCCTGATAAGCCAGGTCTTCCACCATCTAGCCCGGCATCTTTTTTTCTGAACTGGCCTCCTCATGAAGAGCTCATCCTCGGTGACCTCTAACCTGACAACTTGTGGCTGGTTCTCTCTGCAGCCCCAGTCTTGCCTGATGTTCTGCAACTCCAACTGCCTGATGGACTTTTATACCCGGGTGTCCCACAGGCACTTTAAACTCAGCATCTACCCTGTAAGCACCAAATGAGATGTCTGCAAAAAAAAAAACTCTGTAACTACAGAACACTACCTAAATGTGAGATAATATTATTATTAGATTCCAAGTTACTTGAAGTCAGGACCTGTGTGTTAGAATTACGTGTTTCCCCCAGCAGGCACTATGCCTTGCAGACAATAGGGATTCAGTAAACATCTGTTAAATGCACATATGAAATCTTATTAAATATCTCCAAGCCTTAGTTTCCTTATCTGTATAATACAGATAGCAGTACCTACCTGACAGAATTGTTTGGGCATAAATCAGACATGCTGAGGGCTCAGTACAGTCTCTGAGCTACAGTAAGCATTTCAGTACTGTTAATTTCTATAATAATTAACTTTGTATCTCCCTACGTCTATGCTTTTGCACACACTTCTCTTCACCTATAACAATTTGAAATATTTTTCAAAGGCCAGATTAATTCCCATTTTTTACAAGAAACTTAATCTTTCTGGTCCATAATGATCTGCTTTTCCTCTGGAATTTTGTAATCCTTACAATCTAACATTTAGGCTTAAATTCCACACACACCCCTGCCCCCGCCTCCCCTGTTTAAGCACATAACACAAAAGACTTGATCACACTTTACTTGCCTAAGTATTTGAAAAAAAATAAAATTCCGGGATAAGTTTTTGTCTAAGTATGTAAAGATAAGAATGGAAATCTAAAATCCATAGAAAAGAGCTATTTTTCTTTGTTAAAACATCTGCTAAAAATAAAAACCAAACTAAGTTAAACAAAAATAAACTGGGAAGGAGTCTTGAAAATCAATCTTCCCAGAGTCAGTATTATTAGCCACATCTAAAATAAGGAGTACAGGAGAAATCACTTGGCTCCCCAAGGCATCTGGATCTCTTGCAGCTTTAAAGTGCTCTGGACAGATACACTGAGGTTTTCTAAAAATATGTTAACTAAAACCCAAATAACTATTTATCTTCATTTTCATTCTCTCACTTCTGGGTTTCAGTTAAAACACTTGGTGTCAGACATATAGAAAAGAAGTGCTCTTACTGGATCGATGCCAAAAGGATATGGTCCACCGAAAACTCCATGGACAGCTGGGTTCAGCTGGAGGACAGGGTTTCCGCGAACCGTCTCTTCTCTACCATGTTAGGAGAAAAGCTGCATTTATTTTTTATTCAAGAGAGGGAAATTACTGGGGTTCAAAAACTGATCCCCAAAGAAACCATTGATACTATAGCTATTTTGTCTCTTCAATAAAAGGGAAGGGATTAGCATCAGAGAGTGAGACGGGATCAGAGATAACAAAAAGAAAAATTAAACACACATACAAGACCAGATAGAGAAATTGGGGAACCCGCTTTTAACTTACAAAAAGAATCAATGTTCCTTAACAATGCTGAACAAATCACAAAGCACTTCCCAGGCTGCAGCATAAATAAGAGGAGACACTACATTCTTTTGGAATAGAGACAGTGTCAACCGCTTCCTAAAGAAGTGTTAGTTTACCACTTGTCTGGAAAACCAGAGCTGAACACGAAAGGAATAAGCTTTGACTTTCAGCTTCTTTGCAACTTACGTCCAATTATATAAAGTAAACATTGGCCGCACACTCCAGGATGACCCGAAGATATTAAGAGACTTGGAAAAGCAATCATTGTAGATGAGGCCCGTGTAGATGGAGAACACACCCATCAGCAGAATAATGTACCGTCCGCTGAACACAGTGCTAAACATCTGGGAGCCAGGAGAAAAAGGTCAATGAAATGTACTCATTAGCTGCAGCTAATGTCGTGAGAGCGTTATTTAGAATGTACTAGACCCTTCCTCTCACACCACTCTTACACCATTCTGGGTCAGAGAGCTTGAAGTAAAGACCAAAATACAACGCTAACAAGAAATTTACTTTCACAGCATGTGACCTCTTTAGTGTTAAAATGAAAATAACTTCTCTATTCTCTAAATAGTCTCTATAACTTCTCTATAAATTCATGGATCAAAGATTTCCAGATAATTTTCATAATGAATGCTTGAGAAATTATAGTTTCAGACCGACACAGAGGTAACTTAAACATTACCTCGTTCTTGAATTAACTAGTGGTCACCAGTGGGGAGAGGCAAGGGGGGAGGGACACGATAGGGGTAGGGGATTAAGAGGTACAAACTATTACGTATAAAATAAATAAGCTACAAGGATATATTGTACAGCACAGGGAATAGAGCAAATATTTTATAATAATTATAAGTGGAGTATAATCTATAAAGTTTTTGAATCACTATTTGTACACCTGAAACTAATATAATATTGCAAATCAACTATATCTCAATAAATAAAAAAATTAAAATATAATAAATACACTTCCATCAATCATTCTAGAGGAAAGACTGAATTATCCTTCTGTCTGTACAAAATTATTATAAATGTGTTTACACAATTATAAAAAATTACACAATTTTTTTTATACACAATTATAAAAAAATTATTATAAATGTGTTTACAATGATAGTAAGCAGCCAAAGGTTATACAAGAAAAATATTAGAAATATGTCAAGAAAATAATAAAATTATCTTATGTTTCTGAGTTTCTATCAAAACCAAACAAGACATTACCTCATTCTCATTCTTCTGGGAGAGGATCCGGCTCTCCCTTAACACCATCCATACAGCAAAAAGGGTCATCAAAATGCCGTGGCCAAAGTCCCCAAACATCACAGCAAATAGGAAAGGGAAAGTGATGATGGTATATGGAGCTATAAAGAAACCAAAGAAGGAAAAAGACCCAGTACAGAAAACCGCAGCAATTCCGAACATATCACATCCCTCTCCATCATCTAAGATCAATATAAGGTGACTTATTCCCAAGCTGTTGGTCAGAGGGACTCGCAGGGGTAACTTTCACGGCAGGATGTGCACAGCCTCACAAAGCAGCTCTGGTGGCATCCCAGCTACTGCCAGCATTTTCAACAAAGAACCTCATGGGAAATCAAAGTTTTGTCTCTAGTGTGCACCAGTGTGGTCTGTTCTTTGATTCCTTTCTCTCACCCCTGGGACACTGCTCCTGGGGCAGGCCAGCTTTCCTCCCTTGTATAGTAACCAGCTGAAAAAAGCCACTGGGTGAGTGGGAGAAAGCCCAGAACCTGGAGCAAAGCAGGCCCTGCAGAAGGCTCCCACTGAAAATGAATTCTCAGACCCTGGATTTAATCATTAACTCTCTGAACAGAGGAGAAATCTGCCTTGTGCCTAAAATGGTCAACAATTGCTATATTTTCTCTGTCTAACCTGGAACAGGGAAGCTATTTTAAAATATCAATTACCTTGGAAAAAACTTTTTGCTTAAAGCAGTTCCAGCAAATGGTGTGCAAGAGAAAGCCAGGTGCTGTACAGCCGCAAGGGCAAAGAGAGGAATCCAATCCATGGAGCTCATTCCTATAAAACTCCTATAAAAGCACCTCCTAAAGGGGTGCCACCCAGCGATAAACCTCACTCCCTGCATCCAAACAGGCACCTCCTCACAGGAAATACACAACAGCTGAGGCCTTGACAACATCTTTAGTTTTAAGCCAATTGTGTTCAATTGCATTCAGAGTGAGGCACTGAAAGAAATAACAAAGAATAAAACCTCTAAGAGGGAAAAGATTCAAGCTTTTTTACCTGGATTTATCTCTCGGTAAGTTCCAATTCCATAAGCATCCACTATGTTCTGAAAGCCACATGTGAACTTGTTGGTTTTGTTATAGGTTGGGGGAGTCTGGTTTGTCTGCATCCTGTTCAGGATGGAGGGCACAGTGGAGCCACTGTGTTCCTGGGAAACATAAAGCACATATTTCAGAATCAGGTCACCCTCCTAATTGTGATGGTGGTTACACAGGCATATATATTTATCAAAACTCATCGAACAGTACACATAAAATATGTGTATTTTCTTTTATGTAAATTATATCTCAAGCTTTCCGGTCTTTGGGGAAACTGGAACTAGCTATAAAATTTACAATGAAAGATTTAAATGAAGTCTCAGGAAAACTATCCTCACCATGAAAAAAAAAAATTCTAAAATATGTAACCAAAGAAAATGCGGTACCTCCTCTGGAGACATCCTTATCTGCCTGTCTACAAGTGTCATTGTTCTCTTCTCCTTTTATGGAGGAAGCAAAGTTATTCTCTGACTTTCTTCCTTCGCCACCTACTCTTAACTCCCTAATCCTTGTAGTCTAGCAGAGCACACTTGGCCAAAGTGGCTGGCTCATCACTGGATCCAAAGGTCTTTTCTCTTATATGCAAGCCCCTGACGCTGGAGAGCTACCTCTTCTGCTTACCAACCATGCCTTTCCTGTCTCTTTGCTGGCTCTTCCTCCCCTGCCTGTAACACTGCAGGGCCCCCAAAGTTCTACTATTATTAGCTCCTTATTTTCTCTCTTGGAGGTCTCACGCCCTTCCAACCTCGTGCAGCCCGTTTCTTTCCTGTTGCCCTTTCTTTTGAGAACCTATCCCATTTTCTGCTTGAGATTTCCATGTGGATTTCTGTCCAACCCCTCAATGTGACTGAAACTGAACTTATCATCTTTCTCCTATCAATAAGTTTCTCTTGCTGAACTTTTACTTCCATCAATGAAACTATTATTCTACCAGCCACCCAGCTTTGATGCCTCAGAAACATTTTTAATTTTTTCTCCTTGTACTTCTCCTGCACATTGCTAAATACCAAATCTACCAATTGATACCTCCTTCAGAGTGTCTCACAAATTCATCATTATTTGCTTTTTACTGCAGGGGTCATTATCACTTACTGCTCTGTGTTTACAATAACCTCCTAACTGAACCCCTACTTGTAGACTCTCTCTACTCCCCAATCCAACCCAGAGGCTATCAATGGATTACTCATTTTATTCTATTTATTTATTTATTTGGCCACGCCTCAAGGCATGTGGGATATGGGATCTTAGTTTCCTGACCAGGAATCAAACCCGGCCCCCTTGCTGTGGAAGCAAGAGTCCTAACCACTGTACCGCCAGGGAAGTCCCTGGATTACTCTTTTAAAACCGTTTTGATCATGTCCTTTCACTGCTAAATACCTTCCAATGTCTCTCCACTCCCTCTGGGATAAAATATAAACCCACTAACCTGGTATTAAAAACCCTTCATGGGACTTCCCTGGTGGCGCAGTGGTTAAGAATCCGTCTGCCAATTCAGAGGACACAGGTTTGAGCCCTGGTCCGGGAAGATTCCACATGCCGCAGAGCAACTAAGCCTTTGTGCCACAACTACTGAGCCCGTGTGCCACAAGTACTGAAGCCCACGTGCCTAGAGCCCATGCTCTGCAACAAGAGAAGCCACTGCAGTGAGAAGCCCGTGCACCGCCACGAAGAATAGCCCCCGCTCGCCGCAACTAGAGAAAAGCCCGCACGCAGCAACGAAGACTCGACAGAGCCAAAAAATAAATGAATAAATAAATAAATTTATTTAAAAAACAAAACAGAAAAAAACCACCTTGACAATTAGGTTCCAGTCTCCCTGACCTAGGTTTGCCTCCTGCTCTTCGGCTCACCCATGACGATTCCTGTTCTGGCCCAACCACACATGGTCACACTGTATTTCCTGCCTTTGTCCATACTGTTTTCTTCTCATTGTTGCCAGTTGACATCTTACCAATTCTTCAAAACCCTGAGTAAATGCCACCTTCTTGAAGCTGTTTCTGATCATCCTAGTTGGAAAAGTTAGTGCCTTCCTTCCCTCCACACACGTAAACTACTCTTAGCACAGACTGTGTTGTATGCACATCAGCCTCTTCAAATAAGTCATAGATACTTGAAGGCCTATTTTTTACATCTCTGTACCTCCTGGCCCCTAGATCAGTGCTTTGGATAGGGCAGTAGCTCTAATTAACTACTAAATGGAACTGCGAGGGTTATATTATGGAACTAGTCTAATGGACAGAGAGAGAGTGGATCAGGAAATTGATGTTCTGATTTTGAGCTACCCTGAAGGATCATCGGTATATGACCAAATCATTTAATCTTTTTTTCTACAATTTCTACATTTGAAAAATAAGCATATACGAAATGTATTGTCAGGATACAAGATGAGTATATTAAAGAACTCTGAGACTAAAAATGCCATAAAATTGTAATTGGTTCATGTTACTATGGATGGGATCCTCTCTTCCTAGCTGTAGGCTGCACTGCTAGCTGAGGGGGACTCACCGTGCCCCTTCTGAGCGCAAACTGGATGGAGTCGAGGTCAGTGACAGGGCACCAGACCTCCGCAATCAGGCACTTCTGGGTCACGTCTATATTGCATAGGTTCAAAGTGTGGTAAATGGCCTTCATCTTCCGCACTTTGATGAACCAGACACGGATGTTCTTAGCAGCTGCCTGCAGAACCCTCTGGCGGTGATCCTCCGTTTGATTCAGAACCTTTTGGGAGAGAAAGGAGCAGACACTGGTGGGTGATAAGCCATGCTAGTCTAACACCAGTCTTAGATTTCAGGATATGAAGGCAAAGAGGCACAGCTTTCTGAGAAGGGCAGGTGGGGATCTGGGCTTTTTCTTCCTCTGGCTAGAATTTTCTCTTTTTGGCCAAATTATAAGAAATTAGAGTTCCAATGACTAACATTCATATTCATTTAGTTTCAAGCTGAAGAGAAACCTGAGGAAATGGTTTTTAGCTTTTCTCTCTAAATTTAATCTTACCACAAAATCCACAGCAGAACAATGTAGGTCACTGGCTTTTATCTGGCTCACTAAAGAGCAATGACTTTCCATGTGGAGCCTGTAACCCAGAGTCAAAGAAGTCAGCATCACAGGCCCAGGAGCTGACCAAGTTGTCAAATCCCTACTTAAGAGCAGCAAGCTGCAGCACACCCTGAACATAAGCCAGCCTCAGGGGCTGCGGGGACAGAGGCACTGCTGAACACCAGCATCTGCCTCTGCCAAAAGAGGCTGCCTGCCAGGAGGACGAGACACCATGGCCTTTAGAGGGGATTTACACCGCCACATACCACGGTCAGCATGGAGCAGATAAGGCTTGATTTTTCTGTCAGGCTTCCTTTCCCCCCAAGAAGGCTGATCCTTTGGAAACCAGTACAGAGTTCCCTCGGAGGAATCACATTGCCAAGAATAGAGTGGGAGGAAGGGCCAGGAACACTTTACATTCTGCTACCTTGTTTATCACCAAATATTTAAGATTTCTATAGCAGAAGAGGGGCTAAGCCAAAATTGGGCAAGCACCCCACCATTCACACTTGCGCATGAGAATCTACCTTAAATCTCCACATTTGTTTGAAGAGGAAAAAACTATACATTAATCATTTTAGCTCAAGTCTCCATCATAGCTAGCTTTTCAAGTCAGTTTGGGAAAAAAGTCGTCACTGCTCCCTGAGAAACTGTCTTGGGCAGTAGAAAGTAACTTCCATGAGAGGTTTTTTTTTTTAAAAAAAAAAAAAAAGCCATGGCATGCTAGGGAAACTCTTGTATCACTTGAGAATAAAGGAACAAAGCTACTTTCTTTCCTGGTTGTTGACAATTTCACAATTACTATTTAAACTTCTGGAAGGATGCTAAATAAACTTGCAAGCAATGTTCTATTTGCTTTTCTCTTTCCCCATCAGCCCACACCCACACATCTCACCCCTTGGTATTCAATCCCCTTTAAAATTTTACTTCACACAGTTTGGTGTTTTAAAAATCAGATTCTAGTCATTTATAACGACTATTGCACACGCTCTTCAAAATCTACCACAAGCCTACCTCATAAGGAGGGGGTAGAACAGTCCTAGAACCCAGAATGTACTAGCATGGCTTATCACCCACCAGCAGTTCTAAAAAAACTCTCCCCTTGGTTAAACAGGTAAGTGTATCTGAAAGGAGCTGGCAACAGGTCAAGTCGGTGGGTCATGTACAAAGGGGGTTGGAGGGAAAGATGAGAAATGATGCTGGAATGGGAGTTACAATGCATCTCTGACAATTTGCCATTGCTGGAAAGAACTGCCTTTGGGATTAAGTATGCTTACTAATGTTTCAAGGGGGCAATCATCACATCCTTTCAATAGGGAACAAAGCTCCAACTGGGCACCCTTTTCCTTCCATGTGTGCATAAATCAGGACTCCCTACTTAGAACCCCGTGACAACCATGGTGTGTGCAAACCACACACACTGCAATTTGGTAAATGTTTCTTCTTGGGTACAAGAGTTACACCAGGACTCACTGGCTAGACTCTGTGGTTCAGATTCAAGGTGACCAGAAAGATACACACCAAGCTGTTAAGAGTGGCTGCTCTGGAGACAGTGTGTGTGAGGCAGAATTGACTTGATGTGTACTTCTATGTTATTTGATTTTTTTTCCTAACTAAGCATACTTTACTATAAAAAGATCTCAGACTCATGAGGAGGGGGACTGAATACTCTAGGCAACAACGATTTCAGATGCATAGCATCCCTGTCTTATTTGAAGACGATTCATGCCATTTTAAAGTCATTTCCCATGGGAGCTGGGGAAAAGTTTCAAGGAATGAATTAAAAATAGCAAAAAAAAGAAATGTATCCTGGGCTACTGCAGGTGCCTAATAAACTAACTGTTCGTGTTTCAAGGAAGAAGAATGGTGTTCTACTGTAGTATTTCACAAAAACAAATTCCCTCCAGGCCTCTATGTACCATTTGGAGATCGTCAATCCTGGTATTAACTCCAGAAGCCATCTCCTTCCTCTCCTGTGGCGTCTCAGGACAGGGATAGATTGAGGCCCGGAACCTGGAATGTGCAGAAACAGCCTGAGAAACACTGAAATTCCTTAACGTAGCCAATTTAAGTAATCTCAGAAAGTAATGTTAACTTACTAGAAGGACCCAAACAGGATTCGTTCAGACTGATGCACTAATTAATAATAATTATTTATGGGAAGGAGCCTACAGATAGAGCAGCAACATTTGAACTGTTTTAACATTCTGTGTAGCTATTAAATTCCTTTAGATTAAAAAAAGAAAAAGAAAAAGAAATGGTGATACAAATTACATTATAAATTGCTGGAGAAAAATGGCATGGAAAAAAGATCTCATGGGCAGAATTTCAGAAGAGTTTAAGGGCACAGTGCCTATGGTACACTGCTAGGTATGAAGACCCATTGTCCCAGAACAATGTAGAATTTATAAATCATGAGTCCTAACTACTTTTTCTAAGAAAAGGAAATTGTGATTTTGACAGTCTAAAAAAATAAACTTAGGCCATTTCTCATTGTTTAAAATAACCTTAACATTATTAAAAGATATATTCGCCGTGTCAAGGTGGACGAACAGGGTTTGTGCTCCTCTATTCTCTAGGCTTAATAATAGTTAGGTGGCTTGGAGGCACCCTGGGGGGACACACCTTCCTCTTACCCTTCACAGATTTTCTTGACTCTGTTTTTCAGCTGATCGCCTTGGAAGAAAATGATGAACACAGACTTGTGCACGTAGTCTCCCTAGGCCCCAAACCAAAAACCAAGAATCCAGACTTATAATCCAGAAGAAAACTTCTTAAGTAACTTACTTTCTTGGTGACAGAGAAACAACTGGAATCTTTTAAGGGTATGGCAACTGTGTGTTTTAACCATTACCCTCAATCCATTTCTTAAGCTCCACTACAAGGACATTTGCCCTGTAATCTCTGATTCACAAAAATCTTTCTGTACTTGTTTTTCAACTCAACCAGGAGATTGACACGGATGCAAAGATGATTCTCTTCTTAGAAGAATTTAGCCCTACTTACCAATTCAACTTTAAACTGAACAAATCTTATATTGCCTAAATGACATAAGTACATAGAAGAGGAAAGAGAATGAAGCCATTCCTGCCTATTCCCATGCTTAGAAACTCCAGATAAAGGGGAATGAATAACTACAAGGGACTGAGTAGTTGGGAAGAATGCTGATGCAGAATCTCATGATTCATGCCCATTTACACCTTAGGGGGCAGGGAGGAAAGCAATCCATTCCAAATACCAAGTTTATACCTGAAGTATGAGGCAAAGGCTAGAAGGAAAGATCAGGAAAATAAGCTATAGTGGGTGTCAACTGGATTGTCTCTGGTTGCCTGTATTTTCTCCTATTCCTATAGAGCTTTTATTACAGGAAAACAAACAAAATTATAGAAGGATAAAGAGGGAAAAAGAGTGAAGGAGTGAAGAAAGTAAGGCTCAAGAGTCTGAAATTCCTAAGTTCTCTAGGAATAAACTGGAGCACATTCTTTGTGCAGCTGCTCTGCTGTAGATATCCAGACCCTCCCTTATTCGATTTTTTGATAAAATGTTTCTGTTGCCCAGGAACTTGGCTGAATATTCCTGAGAACAGCTCCGCACGAGGTGTGATTGCTGACTACAACGTCTCTACAACCCAGGGACAGCCTTCAGTAAGACTGTAACACTGCTCCTCAGTGTAAGGAGACACTCACGGTAACCTAAGTGTCACCACACTCCTACTCGGTACCGAGGAGAAGATCCATTTACCAGGATCATTTCTAGTTGTATGACCCACCGACTCTGAGAAGCCTTATAATTCAACCTCTTTTCTTAGGTAGAAAAAAGAATACTAATTTAAGAAACCCAAAAGACACTTGAGAACATAAAAACCAACTCCAGGTTTCTAAATAATACTAATACCAAAATGAAATAAATTTTTTGCAGAACATTTAATCTTCTTTGCTTGTCATCCCTGAAATTAGGACTCACCATTCTAAATGTAGGTTTATGCTAAGAACTCTGTCCCATTATGTCAAATGCCAAGATGCTAAGCTATTCCTACTTTCCAAAGCATTGGGTGGGGAAGATCATCCCATCTTGTACAATATAAATCTTTAAACTAAGTTCCTAAAACTCCCAACAAACAAGGAGACAAAAAACTTTACCAATTAAAGTTTCATCAGCTTATAAAGATCACAGTTTAGGAAATCTCTCCTCTTTTTACATATGGATGTTACCAGACTTGGAACTAGATGTCTTTCTTTAAGTTAATTTTCATAGAAAGTTAATTTTCTTTTGGTCCCAGATAAGTAACAGAAAACATATAAAGCTAAAGTTTAAAATAACTGGAAAAAACACACTTCTAATCAAAGTAATACCTACACGGGTAAGGCTTGAAAATATATATGTGTACGTCACATATACATTGTATGTACACATGTGATGGAGGTAAAGAGGAAAACAGCAGTCCTTCAAATTCATAGATCAAAGCAGAGTAAACCCAAGGGTTCCTCCATGGGAGGGTCAGATTCAGGTGGCACCTGCTGAGTTACTGCTCTGAGCTCCCTTTACAAGACCTACTCCATGAGACGCAATTTCCTTGTCTTACAGTCACAGGATCCTCCAGGGGGTTCTCGATTTCAGCCTGCCGCAGGAACACATTCCCCCGGCACACCCGCCAAAGCATGCGCTCAAAAGTAGGGATGCGCTCCCGGTTAATCACACCAGCCACGAAGCTGTGGGGAGAAGAGCCAGATTGGGAACAATTCCACGCCACGGTATGGGAGGAAAGTGAGAGCAGGGGGCAAAGACGCCAAACAGGAGGATATGCATTGTTATGTCAAAAGGGCTGCCAGGGGCTTCCCTGGTGGCACAGTGGTTGAGAGTCCGCCTGCTGATGCAGGGGACGCGGGTTTGTGCCCCGGTCCAGGAAGATCCCACATGCCGCGGAGCGGCTGGGCTCGTGAGCCATGGCCGCTGAGCCTGCGCGTCCGGAGCCGAGAGGCCACAACAGTGAGAGGCCCGAGTACCGAAAAAAAAAAAAAACAAAAAAAAAAAGGGCCGCCAAAGTCTGATTCCTGGACTCAGCAGAGGGTTGACAGAACAACTCAGTAACCGAATGCAAAGCGACTTAGCAACACTTCGCAATGGGCTCAGAAGAGAGGGCATCCTGGAAGCAAGTGAATGCCCAGCAACACCGCTCTTCTGAAAAGCAAAAATGAACATGACCCCGCTGAGTACAGAGGGCTGAAGTGGTACATACCCGAGTCTTAAAGGCGTGCCTCTTCCCATCTCACTTGGCTCCAAGAGGGATGAGGATTCTTCCAACAGGTCTGGATCCGCCATCTGCTGATGATGCAATTCAGCCTGAATTCACAAATCAATTAATATCTAATGAAAATAGTTAGTGGCATGCAGGGAACGAGGAACCAGGAGATAAGTTCAGAAAATAAAGATGAAAAAAAAACAAAACACCAAAAGAGAAGACATACCTACAAAAAGAAGACAAAAAGAACAGGGGAAGAAAACAAAGGAAAGAAACAAGAGGTAAAGGAAGCAGAATTACCCCAGTAAAGCATCTGGGGAAATGGTTTTAGAAATAAGGAATAAAGGAAAAAACATTAAATGATGGTAACACCTGTATAAATCTGTTACTTGGTGGAAACCATTTTTTCTCTTATGTTTCCCTGAATGAGCCATGAAAGTACCAAGAAATACCTTTGCATATGGATAGAAGCTGAAGTGTTTCTTCCTTTTGAGCAAAAACAAGGCAACTCTGCAGAAACGTTCAACACCAACTTTACAGGCAGCTACAAGCTAGAATTTTCTCTGGGTAAGAATGCAAAAGATGGAGACTGTCTTTCTAAGGAAGAAAGCAAGGCGTTGTCGCTGTCTTGAACAGGAGAAAGATAGAAGGGGCATCTCCAGATTTCTAAGTTTTCCATGCTCTTAAAAATTCAGAACATGAGAACTTTCAGCATGACCACTGTAAAAAATGCTCCAAACCATGAGATTTAAAGAGTATTTCTTTGTCCAAAAGGATAAGAAGCACAATAGCTGGGCAGGCATGAGCCTCCATTGCATCAATAAAGGGAAGGAAAAGTGAAAACATATCTGAATGTCCTAGTTTCTGACCAGGAATCTAGGAATATTAAAAAGTTCACGTATGCTTTACAGTTTAAGGATTCTTGAGAACACAGCTTAAGCCAACAATCTAAATCAAGTGAAGTGAAGAAAAAGTAAGAGATAATAAGCCAATATAGAGCATGTGGACTAGTTTGATTGTTTAGATTTAAAATGATTTCCACCATGACAGTTTATACAATAAAATGAAGGAGGAGCAGGACCTTCTCCAATGTAGGTCTACATTTCCTAGTCTCTCTCTTCATAATACATCTTACCACCTTTCCTCTCATCAGGAAGGAGAAGCTACCCTAAAAAATGAAGGCCAACTGACTTCTCCACTGACTGACCTCCCCAACTTCAAAATCCATGCACTATGTGTTTGACCAAAGACTAGAAGTAAGCCAGAATAATCTTCCTTTTCAAAAGCAAAACTAAACAAAAAATCAGGAGAATTTTTCTCTATCATTTTCACTCTAAATTTCAATTTGATTCTATTTCTGTCAACCCCACTATCGAAAAAATGCCACGTGGGAACCCCTCTTGATAAAGTCATAGGACCATAAATGTAAAATCAAAGGGTGGGGGGATGGGAACTGAGTATAAACCAGATGATAAGCCTGAAAGTCTAAACAAGTGAAAGCCATTGTTTGGGAAGTAAATTCGAGAAGCAGGATCTACTCTCAACAACCAAAAGGGAAAAAAAAAAAAAAAAAAAGGAAGGATAGGCACTGGGTACACCAGAAGTGCAGAGAAATACTGTCACGAGATTTAGAAAACTTTAAGATGAGATAATGGGGGCACAGGTTACCACTTGCCCTCAAATGGAAGTTTAGGGGGCTCTTTCTGTTTCTACTTAAAATCAGATCAGCTGACTGCAAGCCACAGGCAACTTGTTTTGAGGATCCAGGTGACTACTGCCTTTCAACTTGCTCTTAGGATGTCCCTTGCCAAAAACCAGTGAAACTGATTACTACCCACAAGCCTCCTGTCTACTTCCTTACATGGTTCACAAGACCTGGTTTACGTAAACCATAAAGATCAGACTCGGTGCAAACGTATGTGCTCTAACGGGGAAAACTGATGGAACAGCAAGTAGTGTTCAGCAGCTAGACTACTCCAAAGAGTATATCCAGAATTCGCTGGGAATTAAAAAAACAAAAACCCAGCAGAATTAAAATTAAATAGAGATTTGCAATAATATTCTAATTAATAATTTCACTATTTCATACTTAAGAATCCTAAGTCTTAGAAAGTTAAAATTTGTCAAATGAAATAATTGTGCCTGATGAGAAACTAGATGTCCACAACCACGAACTGAGGGCCTTTAAAGCAATATTGAAAACCATGTCATCAAGTATCTAAATACTAATCTGGGTTCTCTAATAAAAATACTGCCAAGGTTCTTCTAATTACTTGCTATGCCCTCTGATTTACCCCTTCCCCCAGTCAGAATACTAAAACCATGCCTTGAAAAAAGGAAGTAGCAGAACTTAAGTAGTTCTATTTCTGCACTTCAGTATAAGCGGCACATCCAGTTCAAGCTACGTTACCAAGAGCAAACACTTCCGTTTCCATCTACATTGAGAAAGAAATTATATTTCTTCACCTAAGGTATTCACTCAAGCCCCAAAGGAGATGGCAGATGGGAAAGAAAAGTAAAGAAAGCAGATGGATGGAAAACTCAGAAGGAAAGGAAGGCAGGGATCTGCATGCCATTAACCATTACTTTTCCAGTCTTCTTTATGCTCTCATATGTTATGGTGCTTATGGTAAAAGATGCAGAGAAATCTCTCCAGCTCTTACAGTTCTTCATAAGCAAGAAGACTGAGAAAAGGATAATCATTAACAAGTCATTTTAAATGCTCTGGATAAGAAATGGCTAAATCAAATTTTTAATCATTATAAATCATAAAGAATATTCAATACATGTTTACTTCTCCCTTTCTACACACTTGGCCAATCATAACCCCTATGCCTGGAGATGCAAAGAATCATCTTCTGATTTAGCCATTTTCTGCTAACTCATTATTGTAAATTACTGATCATATTCACCAAATTATCTTAAAAAGAAGGGTTTAAAATTGGTAGTGTTTCAGGCCACTTGCAAACATTATAATCTCAGGCATGGAAGAAAGTCTCATGAAATTCTATATCTCTGAGATGTGAGAGTCCCAAGCTTCCTTATCTCTTGCATTAGGTAAAGCGTGCACCCGCATGTGCGGATGTGCTTAGCTCTGTGAGGCCTTGTCTCCTATTATGGCAGTGACACCTGAGACCGCTGTATGGCCACGGCAGGGCAGGTGGTAGTGAAAGGGACCTGGCTGAGACTAAGAGCTAATGGTAAGAGCGGGCAAGACACTGACTGGGCACTAGTAGAGAAAAGGAGGAGTGGTGCTTGCCAGAAGACTCCTCACAGGGGAGTGACAGGGACTGATGACGAAAGCAACAGAAGAACAGCTCACAGCCAAGGCCTCGTGCTCAAAAGTACTTCCAGAGATTAAAAACAAATGTTTTGCACAAGTAGGAGAGGGAAAACAATGCAAAATGGATAGGGTGTGAAGGTCATGTCTGCCTTCTCAGAATGAGTATTTCATGTTTAGACCTATTAATCACAAAGAAAATTCCTAAACCCACAGCTACAATTTTAAAATCTTATATCATCTTTCCAAGTGGTTCCTCTTATTTTTTAAAAAATTTTTATTGGAGTATAGTTGATTTACAATGTTGTGTTAGTTTCTGCTGTACAGCAAAGTGTACCAGTTATACACACACATACATCCACTCTTTTTAAGATTCTTTTCCCATATAGGTCATTACAGAGTACTGAGAAGAGTTCCCTGTGCTATACAGTAGGTCCTTATTAGTTATCTATTTTATATAACCTCTTATTTTGTTTTTACTATATTTTTAATTATAAAATTAACAGTTTAAAAATCTATTTCCATTAAGGGAGTCTATTTGTCAGCCTTTATTCAGAATCTCTACCAGAATGAACTAGACTAGGAAGCCTATCCCAATCCTTAAACTCAGGAGGTTATGAAAAACATTTTCATACATCTCAGCAACATCCCAGCAGTAAACTAAAGGCTATATCAAAAGGGAAAGAAAGAGGGGAGAGGGTAAAAGAATTAAGTCCCAAATAATGATAAGAGTAACTGAGCTTTGACCTTGAGGCCAGATTTACTTTGGATCTGTGGGCAGCAGCTTGGACATGTATAGAAAAGCACACATCTGTGAGCATAGGGAGGCACTGTGTTCAGGGATGTTTCCTGATATGAGTAAGTGACATATTCCTTGAACATAGGGACCATGTCTTACCCATCTTATGCTTTACAACAGTAGGTGCTCTTCAAATGCTCTGTGAATTAATGAGTATAAACACAATAATGTTTTCACAGTGAGTACGCTGGAATTCCAGATTATTTGTTTATCAAAACCATTGGGCGTTAAGTGGCCGTGCCTGTTGCAAAAGACCTGTAACACCTGGAAAGAGTTACTCACACTGTCCCACACCCTTTAATGTGATATCGGGGACTGGTGAAAGAAGTTACCATTAGTCTCAAAATTCTCAACTCAGTGAGCAAACTGAATATTCACACCAACCCTCTCCTGGTATGTAGCCAGATCCTGATTCTCAGGAAGACTGGGCAATTAAATTCCTGTGAGCTTTTCTCCTTTCCCTGGCTCCAACAGATCCTTTTAATTAGCATGGCTTCTCTGAGTCACATCCTTAGTTACTAAGGAATGTATCACATCTTCAGCTGACTTTCTCTAGCCCCGTGGTTCTCACACTAGCATGCTTCAGAATCACCTTGTGAAAACAGATTGCTAGGCTGGGCACCACCCTCAGAGTTTCTGATTGAAAAAGTCTCCTGTGAGGACTGAAAATTTGCATTCTGACAAGTTCTCAGGTGAGGCTGATGTTGCTAGTTGGCAACCCCCTGCTCCAGTCTAGAGAGCTAGTGAGACTTATTCTTTCCCCAAAAGACAGAAATTACAAGTAAAACTGAGGACATATAAGATGCTAACTAAAATGGGCCTTCTATTTTTCAAAAGCTTTGCTAATTTTTGTTGTTGCTGAGCAAAGGAAATAAAGAACTTATGGGAAGGTACACTGAAGAGTGGCTGGGACAGTGTCTGAAATGTCTGATGTTGTTAATCTGGTGGCAAAGACACCTATTGAAAAGAGAGTTACCCATATTTTAGGCCATCAGAAAAAGCACGTCCAGGCTGAAAGCTAAGACTCCTTCTCAGGTTTAATTAGGAGAAGGAAGCCTTCTGAAAGACTTATTCCAATCCTTTCCATGGGATCACCTCAGCAAGCTGTCACCCGGCAACTTAGTCACCTACATTTTTAACCCAGGAACTTATTAACATTTTTTCCCTACAAGGTAATAAAGTTGAGTTTATATGAAAATCCAGGAATTTCAAACAGGCATCCTACCAATTTTCCAAACAACATAAAGAAAAGCTCTTGAAAAATTAAGTGTGATGTGTAATCTGGAGTACTTAAAAATGTGCTCAAAGGTTGACAAGCAAACATAGAGGATAAAAATTAAAATTTAACGACAAAAGGTTTGGAGATTAAACCTTTGTTATAATTTTACGTATAACTAACTGTCTCCTGTTGCTTCAACTTTAAGCATATACTTACCTTAAAATGTAAAAATTTCATCTAACTATGTTTATACAACTATTTTAGGGTTCCTTTCCCCATCTTGAGATGAAAAATTGCTGAAAATGCAAAATTATACAAAACCATGGCTGGTTGTGTACTGCATGAAAAATGGAACATAATCTGACATTTCTTCAAATAAAACAGGGTGCAGAAATGGTACTGCTTTCAAACTAGCAAATTAAAATAATTATTGGAATAAAAATATGGCCCACTTGTGCTGGTGTAATATCAGCTGCTCAAATATTAAAAGAAACAATAGTCTGACCTCATCGAAAAACTGCTGAGTTTTGCGAAGTATAAATTTTAATTCAGTCAGTTCCAAGAAATTTCTCTTCAGAGCTTCCTGGTTTGTGTTGATTTCCTTCAGTTCATTTTCAATCTTCTCAAAATTGGCCTACAGAAACAACAACAACAATAACAAAACCAATTTACTCAAACGAAGCTCAAAATGCTTGCTCTGAAAGACAGATGAATTCATCCATCCCACAGAACGCTCGCCACCCAGATGGTTCAAAGGTATCTTTGAACAACACAGCAAGTACAGTCAGCCCTCCGTATCCTTGGGTTCCATACCTGCGGATTCAACTAACCATGGTTCGAAAATATTTGGGGAAAAACATTTTCCAGAAAGTTCCAAAGAGCAAAACTTGAATCTGCTGCCCACAAGCAACTATTTACCTAGCATCTACATTGTATTTACAACTACTTACATAGCATTTACATTGTATTAGGTATTATAAGTAATCCAGAGATGATTTAAAGTATACGGGAGGATGTACATAGGTTATATGCAAATACTACAGCTATTTCATATAAGGGACTTGAGCATCAGCAGATTTTGGTATCCGAGGGACGGCCTGGAACCAACCCCCCTCAGATACTGAAGGACAACTGTATTGTGTTTTTACCAGGGCAATTTTCTTCATGAAAACTTTTTGGCTTAAAATCGTCTTTCTTTGTCTATAGATTCTGTTGTACGCTTGGTCAAATTCCTCAGGGGACTTGGGATAGATAAAATAATTATTGAAAAGTTAATGAAAGGCTATTCATTTAGTCTATGAGATTAATAAATTACTGGATAAATTAACATTGATCCAATAAACTTTCAATAAGCCAATAAACATTTATTTAGCCGCATGTGATAGTATTTGAGATACCACAGTGTTTTTTATACCATAAAAAAGCAAATTCATTTAAGTCCCATCCACAAGAAACTTGCAATCAATAGACAATGCTGTTGCAATCAACAGACAAGGACAGCAAGAATTATTCTACTCTCCAACTATTCAGGAAATTACTTTCTGCATTTAAATAGAAAGAAACTTATCTGGCTTCCTCAGAAGAATTGTTTACCTCTAAGTCAATCATGTCCCGGGGGAAGGGCACCTCCGGGTTTTCACCAGTGTCCATAATTGGGATGTTGGCTTTCCTTATCTCTTTCTCAACAAATCCTAGAAAGACAGAATCGAAACATTCATGTCTAGCTGCACATGTCTGGAATTGCCAATACTTGAGGAAAAAAATAATAAGACCCCAAACCTGGCTAAAAAGAGCTTCGTTCTAAGAAAGACACTTTTACATAAAAAGGCAGATCGTATAAATCCTTTTTTCTCCACATTCCTCTTCCTCCTACCCTACTGTCTCTAAAGCACAGCTACCCCAAACAGGTTTATCATCCCACTACTGTCTTCTTTCCCTCTTCTGATATTAAAACTGGTCCTTATCTGTGTCAGCTCTCTACCCTTTGTGACTTCTACTGTACGACGGTTCTGGTCACAGATACTGTTGGCAGAGAGGAGCTACAGAAGAGTGCGATTCAGTAGAATAGTTGAAACTTAGCACACTAGTGAGACAACTCCAGCCTACATGGGTATCATTAAATTTGAAAACAGGTCAGTTTTGACTTAAAAAAAACAAAAAAAACGAAGCACAGAATAAGGCCCCAAAACAGCAGAAGAGAAAAGTGTGTCAGGTGATAACTACTGACTTAGTTTTTAGCATGGGGACTAAATTCACCTAACAGCTAACTGAAAGCTGGCAGTATAGTAGCAAGATCTTGGATTTTGAAGACAGACAACCTGGATTCAAACACTGATCCCATCATGACAGCTTACGTTCTTGGGCAAGTCACTTAACCGCTCTAATCTTTGGTTTCTTCATTTACTAAATATGGGTACTAAGTCACCCATCCTGAAGGAATGTTGTGGGGAATGAACAAAATAAACTATATGAACACCCTAACTCTCAATAGGACCTTAATAAATGTTAAGATTCTTCCCTCATAAATAGCTCAAATTAAAAGGCGGCTCTGGGGCTTCCCTGGTGGTGCAGTGGTTGGGAGTCCGCCTGCCGATGCAGGGGACACGGGTTCGTGCCCCGATCCGGGAGGATCCCACGTGCCGTGGAGCGGCTGGGCCCGTGGGCCATGGCCGCTGGGCCTGCGCTTCCGGAGCCTGTGCTCCGCAGCGGGAGGGGCCGCGGCAGTGAGAGGCCCATGTACCAGAAAATGAAATAAAATAAAATAAAAAATTTAAAAGGCGGCTCTGCTGACATCTAAAATTGACGGAGTATTCTGGGTTCTACCTCTCAGAATTCTACAGTGTAGTACTGCCATAAAATCCTTCCCATAAAAAAATAACCAGTTTCAGCTTGCAGCCTTGTCATCAACAAAGTTTCTATTAAGCACCACCTAGCCCGAACACCACTCGTCTACGTGTGCACAAGAAATTCATCTTTACATCCTCTTTTCTTTTCCTCCTGTCGTATTTTCTTCCTTTATTAAAAGGACTCTAATTTAAGACAAATGGCTCACTAGAGGAACATCAGACAAGGCCAAAATGCACATACGAAGCTTTCGATCCATTTCTTCACATCTTCTAACTTCATTCACAAATTTCCGCTGGAAAACGTTCACATCTGGATTTAACTGCAAAATAAGAAAAGAATACCAAGTATTCAAATGCTACATTTCCTCTCTTTCATAAGCAACACATCCTGCAAAGTGAAAACCTAATTTAGTGTCAGTGTATGATGCGACACTAATTAAAACTTTCTACTGATCCACACAACCTGCTTTGGGACCAGTCTCACCAATGAAAAGTAAAATCCCCTCCCTCACTGCTGCAACATATTCCTGGAATGGAGGCAGATTAGACAAAGCACAGCGGCACAAAATGTTCTTCCCGGGCCAAAAGTCTCAGTGAGCACAACCACCTCCCACATTTGGGTACTGGATATAATAGAAGCTCTGCCTGGTTTTCCTTCTCTCCTTCTTCCCAATCAGAAGAGACAGAAGGCAAACTTCTCTTGTTCTTTTGACCCAGGGTCTTCACCTTCTAGGTGATAGGCTGGTTTATTCAATCATACATCACAAGTAATTTTCAAAGCAACGTGACATATTCTGGGAAATGCAAATAAGAATAAAACAAGTTCCTACTCATTAAGAAGCTTGCAAACTAATAGAGAAGATGAATATCAACCAATAAGAGAGCATGTGATAAATTCCATAAAAGCAATACAAAGAAAGAATTAGTTACTCAACATTTGTGGAGCACCAAATATGTCCCAGACACTGTATTAGGCACTGGCATAAATATAAAGAATAAGAGATATCCTAGCTTTGAAGAGCTATCAGCCCCACAGAAGAGAGACACAAACCAATCAATACAACTTTTGTGATAAACGTTATTAAAGAGTAAGCAAAATACTGCTGGCAGTTTCCTATACAGTTAAACATATATCTACCTACCTCATGACTGAGCATTCTACTGCTAGGCACCCGCTTAACGGGAATGAAAACATGTCCACAGAAATTTGTAAAAGAATGTTTACAGCAGCTTTATGCATAATCGACCCAAACTGGCAATGATCCAAATGCCATCAACAGGAGACTGGATAAAGACACTGTGATATGTTCGTACCATAGAATGCTATCCAGTAATAAAAAAGAATCAACTACAGATATATATATATATAAATAAGATTAAATCTCAAAAATACAAGGTTGAGTGAAAGAAGTCAGACGTAAGAGTCTGTAATGTATCATTCATTTACATGAAGTTCAAGAACAGGCAAAACTAATCTATGATGGTAGAAATCAAAACAGTGGTTACCTATGATGGGTAGGGGCTGACCACAAGTGTGCACAAGATAGCTTTCTGGGCTGCTGGAAATATTCTATACCTTGAGTTGGGTGGTGGTTATAAGGGTATATAAATTTACCAAAATCATCAACCTGTACTCCTAAGATCTATGCATTTCACTGAATATAAAGTTTACCTCCATAAAAAAGAAGAGGGGGGCTTCCCTGGTGGCGCAGTGGTTAAAAACCTGCCTGCCAATGTAGGAGACGTGGGTTTGAGCCCATGTCCGGGAAGATCCCACATGCCGTGGAGCAACTAAGCCCATGAGCCACAACTACTGAGCCTGCGCTCTTGAGCCTGTGCTCTGCAGCAAGAGAAGCCACCACACTGAGAAGCCCACGCACAGCAACGATGAGTAGCCCCCACTCACCGCAACTAGAGAAAGCTGAGCGCAGCAACGAAGAATTAGAATTAGAGTTACCATATGACTCAGCAATCCCACTACTGGGCATATACCCTGAGAAAACCATAATTTAAAAAGACACATGCACCCCAATGTTCATTGCAGCACTATTTACAATAGCCAGGTCATGGAACAAACTAAATGCCCATCGACAGACAAACGGATAAAGAAGATGTGGTACATATATACAATGGAATATTACCCAGCCATAAAAAGGAACGAAATTGGGTCATTTGTAGAGACGTGGATGAATCTAGAGACTGTCATACAGAGTGAAGTAAGTCAGAAAAAGAAAAACAAATATCGCATATTAACGCATATATGTGGAACCTAGAAAAATGGTACAGATGAACCGGTTTGCAGGGCAGAAATTGAGACACAGAAGTAGAGAACAAACGTATGGACACCAAGGGGTAAAAGCAGCGGCGGGTGGTGGTATGAATTGGGAGATTCGGATTGACATGTATACACTGATGTGTATAAACTGGATGACTAATAAGAACCTGCTGTATAAAAAAATAAATAGGGCTTCCCTGGTGGTGCAGTGGTGGAGAGTCCACCTGCCAATGCAGGGGACACGGGTTCAAGCCCTGGTCCAGGAGGATCCCATGTGCCGCGGAGCAGCTGAGCCCATGCTCCACAACTACTGAGCCTGCGCTCTAGAGCCCGTGAGCCACAACTGCTGAGCCCATGTGCTACAAATACTGAGTCCACAAGCCTAGAGCCCATGCTCCACAACAAGAGAGGCCACCGCAGTGGGAGGCCCACGCACCGCAGCGAGGAGTGGCCCCCGCTTGCCACAGCTGGGGAGAGCCCACGCGCAGCAACAAGGACCCAACACAGCCAAAAATAAATAAATTTATTAAAAAAAAATAAAATAAAATTCAAAAAAAAGACACAACGCAGCCATAAATAAATAAATAAATGTTTTAAAAAAGAATGAACTGTGAGAGAGAGAGAGAGACTGGTAACAGAGAACCTAGCAAGAAGATTATTGGTATTATGTACTACATTAATATTAGACAGATGGAATCTACAGTAAAAACCATTATTAGAGATTAAGAGAATCACTACATAATGATAATAAGAACAATTCCCAGGAAAAGGAAAATTTCCAAACTTGTGTGTCCCTAATAAAGTGTTTATTTGTTTTTGTTTTGCTTTGTTTTTTTTCACTGAGCAGGCACTACTCAGCCTCTCATTCAGAAATTTCCACTTCAATAAACAAGACATTCTGAAGTGAAAGTAGCCACAAGACTCATGGTAACTTTACTGGTTTCATAATCAAGAGTCAAGGTTCAACTGTAGCCACACCATGGCCTGCTTTGGGTAAGAAGTCCTGAAATATATGGGCAAGGCATTCTCAAAATATTTCAAACAAACATTAACAGAACTACAAGAAAAAACTGACAAATCTGTCTAAGTAGTGAGAAATTTTAATATAATTTTAAAACTATTGATACATCAAGTCCACCAAATATTATAAAAGGACAGAGAACATTTGAACAATGTAATCAGCTTAATCTAACACACACACACACATTTTCTAACACTGCATCCAATAGTTCTCTCTTCAAGAGTTCATTTATAGAAACTGACCACAAAATAGGTCACACAGCAAGTCTCAGTATAGAATTGGTACCATAAAATGTTCTCTATCATGCAATTAAGTTAGAAATCCGTATCAAAAATACAACTTAACATATTTGGAAATTCTAAAATAGCTCTAAGTAATTCACAGCACAAAGAAGAAGTCATAATGAAAATCTCTCTTTTTTTTTTCCTGTGGTCATGCCACGTGGCTTGCGGGATCTTAGTTCCCCAGCCGGGGATCAAACCCAGGCCCTCGGCAGTGAGAGCACACAGTCCAAATCACTGGACTGCCAGGGAATTCCCTGAAATATCTTAAAATATTTAGAATGGAATGATAAAGAAAATGCTAGAGATCAAACTTTGTAGGATGCAGTTAAAGTGGTATTTAAAGGGAACTTTATAGACTTAGATGCAAATAGAAAAGACTAAAGAATTAATGTGTCAAGTGTTCAAGAAGTTAAAAAAAAGATAACAGGAAGTAGAAAACAACAAAGAGCAGAAATTGGGACTTCCCTGGTGGTCCAGCGGTTAAGACTCCGCCTTCCAATGCAGGGGGTGCAGATTTGATCCCTGGTTGGGGAGCTAAGATCCCACATGCCTTGGGCCAAAAAACCAAAAAACATAAAACAGAAGCAATATTGTAACAAATTCAATAAAAAGACTTAAAAAAATTTAAAAAAAGAGCAGAAATGAATAAAAGTTCCTGAACAAAGTCAAAAGCTGACTTTTTTCTTTTATTTTTCTTTATCATTTGTTATCATTTTTTCTTAAAAGATGGTTATTTAAAAAGACAAAATGGACCAAAGTTTTATAAGACTGAGAGAAGGCATAAATAAACATAAGAATAGAAAAAGTTCACTACAGATAGAAATTTTAATAGTTAAAATATACCCATCTAGAAACACCAGGCCTAGAAGGTTTAAAGATAGGTTCTTTCAAAGATTAGATAAGCCCAAAGCTAAGAAAAACTATTCCAATGAGGAGACAAATGAAAGGAACATTCCTCAACCAATAAGTGAGACTGGCCAGTATAATCTTTATACCAAAATAAGATAGGAATAGTTTGAGAAAGGACAATTACAGACCAATATCATTTATAAATATAAATGAAAAAATCCTAATAAAATTATTAGGAAATTGAACCCTAAAATTCTTTTGAATACACCTCATGACCAAGTTTCCCAGGCTTACAAGGATGATTTTACGTTTAAAAAAAGCTATACAAATGGTCTGTAAGCATATGAAAAAGGCTCCACATCATTAGCCATGAGGGAAATGCAAATCAAAACCACTGTGAGGGCTTCCCCGGTGGCGCAGTGGTTGAGAGTCTGCCTGCCGCAGATGCAGGGGACACGGGTTCATGCCCGGTCTGGGAAGATCCCACATGCCGCAAAGCAGCTAGGCTAGGCCCGTGAGCCAAGGCCGCTGAGCCTGCGCATCCGGAGCCTGTGCTCCGCAACGGGAGAGGCCACAACAGTGAGAGGCGTAACACAAAAAACAAACAACAAAAAAAACAAACACTGTGAGATACCACTTCACACCCATTAGGATGGCTATAATTAAAAAAAAAAAAAAAGGGAAGGAAAATAACAAGTGTTGGTGAGGATGTGAAGGAACTGGAACCCTCATACATTGCTGGTAGGAATGTAAAGTGGTGTGGCTGCTGTGGAAAGCAGTGTGGAGGTTCTTCAAAGTGTTAGAATTACCACATGACCCAGCAATTCCGGGTACATACTCCTGGGTATATACCCAAAAGAAGTGAAAATAGGCACTCAAACAAATACTTGTACACGAATGTTTATATAGCAACCTTATTCACAATAGCCAAAATGTGAAAACAACTCAAATATGTTCAGCAACTAATGAATGAATAAACAAAAGGTGGTATATACATACAATGGAAAATATTCAGCCATAAAATGGAGTGAGTACTGATACATGCTACAACAGGATGAATCCTGAAAACAATATGCTAAGCAAAAGAAGCAAGATACAAAAGGCAATGTGTCATATGATTCCATTCATATACAATGTCCATCCAGAATAGGGAAATCCAGAAAGACAGTGGTAGATTAAGTGATTGCCAAGGGCTGGGGCAAGGGAGAGATGGGGAGTGACTGCTATGGGTACAGGGTTTCTTTGCAGGGGCGATTAAATGTTCCAGAATTAGATAGTGGTGACGGTTACACAACCATGTGAATGCACTAAATACCACTGAACTGTACACTATAAAAGGGTGACTTTTTTGGTATATCTCAATTGAAAAAAACATAGGCAGTGGAATCAGACAATCCTGGATACAAATCTGTGTGTCCCTGGGGTATTTTCATCTGTGCTGCAGGTTCCTAGACTGTAAAATGAGAGTGGTAGGTTCCACTATTCAAAAGGAGGTTCTACTTCTCAGGTTGCTGTAGGAATGCCTGCAGTAATAATGTAAAATGTTCAACATGACATCTATTCACAAAATGTAAATTGTCCTTATGATCCTACACGTTAGACAGTAAGGGACTGAAGAATAGATAAGAAGTATGTCAAAGAGAAGAATGAATGAGGGGACAGATAAGCCACAGAAGATTTTGAACAAGTCGAGCAACGAAACATGTCTTGTCTCTCTAAAACCCAGGGCAGGGCTTCCATGGTGGCTCAGTGGTTGAGAGTCCGCCTGCTGATGCAGGGGACACAGGTTCGTGCCCCGGTCCGGGAAGATCCCACAGGCTGCGGAGTGGCTGGGCCGGTAAGCCATGGCCACTGTGCCTGCACGTCCAGAGCCTGTGCTCCGCAACAGGAGAGGCCACAACAGTGAGAGGCCCACGTACCGCAAAAAAAAAACCCAAAAAAAAACAGGGCAATATCTTTTGTATAGAAGATAAGTAACAACTAGATCTATACTGAAACCACTTCTTATACTGAAACCACTCATTTTAATATGCTGCATATTTTCATACTTAAAAAAGATACAAATAAGAAAGAAAAGTACAGATACATGCTACAATATAGATGAACCTTGAAAACATTACGTTAAATGAAAGAAGCCAGACACAAAAGACTACATATTGTATGACTCCACTCACATGAAATGTCCAAGAATAGGCAAATCCACAGAAACAGCAGTGAAGATTAGTGGTTACCAGGGGCTGGGGGTGGGGAGTGGGGTTGGGAGGAAATGGGGAGGGACTGTTAATGGCTACAGGGTTTCTTACTGGGGTGATGAAAATGTTCTAAAATTGATTGTGGTGATGGTTGTACAATTCTGTGAATACACTAAAAGTCATTAAATTGTACACTTTAAATGGATAAATTGTATGGTATGTGAATTATATCTCAGTAAAGCTGTTAAAAAAATTAGTAGGAAAAAATATGGCTATGTAATTCACCAAATTAACAGATTAAAGGAGAAAAAAACATGGCAACCTCAATAAGGAAAGGCACTAAACAAAATTCCACAACCATTTGTGACAGTAACTTCAGAAAATCAGAAGTTGAAAGGAATCTGCATAATCTAATAGAATTTTCCAAAAAATTAAGAATGTCTTATTTAAATTATAAAAAATTTAAAAGATTCCCTTTAAAGTTTGAAGCAAGACAGGCATAATACATAATAGATACAAAGCATTTTGCCCTATTTCCTTATTAACAATAATCCCAATTTTGTTTAGGGCAGGAACTGCCCAGCTGAAAAAAAAAGAAAACCACCACATTTCCCAGACTCCCCTGCAGCTAGAGTATGCCATAATTTTGGCCAATGATAAATAGCAAAGTCTGCTGAGGATTTCTGGGAAAGTTGTTTTCCTCCGTATGTAAGTACTTCCCCCTTCTCCTTGCACTTCTTTCTTCCTGCCTAGAATATGGAAGAAATGCTGGGAGCTGTGGTGGTCGTCTATAAGGACAAAGGCCAAATGCTCAAGGATGGCCAAAAAGAAACAAAGAATGATCTTAGGACACTGATGACAGTGTGAAGCTGGGCTTCATGTTACATGAGAAAAGTACACCCCTAACATTTGGGTTTTCAGTTACATACAGCTAAACACAATCCTAACCAGTATTAGCTTGCTTTTACTCTTCATCCACACGTTATGTTATTGGGACTTCTCTGGTGGTCCAGTGGGTAAGACTCCGAGCTCCCAATGCAGGGGGCCCAGGTTCAATCCCTGGTCGGGGAACTGGATCCTGCATGTGTGCCACAACTAAGAGTCTACATGCCGCAACTAAGAAGGCTGCATGCTGCAACTATGAGCCTACATGTCACAACTAAAAATCCTGCATGCCACAAGGAAGATCCCACCGCATGCCACGACTGAGACTTGGCGCAGACAAAATAAACAAATAAATATTAAAAAATAAATTTAAAAAAAGTTATGTTATTAAAGGTCCCAATGGATACAGTAAAATAAGAGAAAGAAAAGGAAAAGGATTTGAAAGAAACAGTTCACTCTCTGACAGTGCAGTAAAAAAGATTATTTCAAATGTAGCAAAATGTTAACAACTGGTGAATCTACATTAGAGTATTTAGGCTTGAAATTTTTCAAGATAAAAATTTAGGAGGGGGCTTCCCTGGTGACGCAGTGGTTGAGAGTCCGCCTGCCGATGCAGGGGACATGGGTTCGTGCCCCGGTCCGGGAAGATCCCACATGTCGCGGAGCGGCTGGGCCCGTGAGCCATGACCGCTGAGCCTGCGCGTCCGGAGCCTGTGCTCCACGACGGGAAAGGCCACAACAGTGAGAGGCCCGCGTACCGCAAAAAAAAAAAATTTAGGAGGGACTTCTCTGGTGGCGCAGTGGTTAAGAATCCACCTGCTAACGCAGGGGATGTGGGTTCCATCCCTCTCCAGGAAGATCCCACATGCCACAGAGCAACTAAGCCCATGCGCCCCAACTGCTGAGCCTGCGCTCTAGAGCCCGCGAGCCACAACTACTGAGCCCACGTGCCACAGCTACTGAAGCAGAAAGACTCAACACAGCCAAAAATAAATTTAAAAAGAAAAATTTAGGAAAACAGAAAATACTGATAACAAAAAAAGAAAAATAAACTTTATATATATGACAAAATATACCAAAAACAGAGGGAAAAGACAAGCCACAGCCTGGAAGAAGTTATCAGTAGATAAAAAAGAAAAATTTAGGAAAACAGAAAATACTGATAACAAAAAAAGAAAAATAAACTTTATATATATGACAAAATATACCAAAAACAGAGGGAAAAGACAAGCCACAGCCTGGAAGAAGTTATCAGTAGAGGATTAGAAAAAAGATTAGCTTCCAGAGTACATGAAGAACTTGAAAAAAAAATCCTACAAGTCAATACAGAAGACAAGCAAACCCAATAGAAAAACAGGCAGATAATATAGACAGACATTCATGGAAAATGAAACCCATTATGTCCAATAAACAAATAAGAAGATACTAAATGTACTAATCTAGAAAATGCAAATTAAAACAACAAGATACCACTTCACAACCATCAGACTGGCAAATTTCTTTCTGCCAGCGATGGGAGCATGAACAGGTACATTCACTCTGAAGTTCACTCTGATAACATCTAACAGTTAGGGATGCACATGATGCTCAGCAGTGCGCCTCCTGGTTATAATCCCTGGAGCAGCAGCAGGTCCATGAAATCAATACCCTTTTCTTGTAACACTAGGACATCATTTGCCTTTTTCATGCTCATTCTCTCATGAATGTTTCAGTGAAGTTTTCCAGAGGCTCATGAGATACATCACAGCAGACTGACTGCAGAAGCAAATGAGAATCCAGCTTTCTGCTAATTCAGACACTAAAAGATTTTCAAAAGCGTAAAAGCAATATCCCTCTTCTCGAAACTATTTTTTTGTTTTGGAAAACACAGCTATTTTTCATTAAAATGTTATGATAACATGTAGTAGGTTTATTATTATAATTTTTAAATGATTTAATAAGTAAATACTTCAAACATTTCTCAGTTTTAATTTCCAGTACAATAATATCGCTAACTGTAACTCTTATAAAAGCCCTCTGGGGTCCTCAATTTTTTAAGAGTCTAAAGAGGTCCTTAGACCAAAAAGTTTGAGAACCACTGCCCTGGAGAAACTATCACACATGTATACCACAAGACATAGATATGAATCTTCCTTGCACCACTGTTGAGCAAAGAATTGCAATCAACCAAAATGTTCATCAAAAGGAAAAAATGATAAACTGTATATTCTTACAATAACTATATAGCAATTTAAAGGAATGAACTAGCACTATCTGTATCAACGTGGTTAAATCTTACAAACATTAAATTTAAAAAGTACTTGCTGAAGGATACACACAACATGAAACCATATACATAGTTTTAAAACATATAAAATTATACTATATATTATTTAGTGATACATACATACATACGCAGCAAAAGTGGAAAAAAAAACAAGGGAATGATAAAAGCAAAGATTGTAGAGATTACCTTTGTGAGGGAGGAGAGAGACATGAATGGCAGGGAAGAAGGATACACAGGAGCTTTCAATTCTTTGTGGAATGTTTCTCTTAATTAGATAGTAGAAACATAGTTACAGGCACAACTCGTTTTACTGTATTTCACATTATTGCACTTTGCAGATATCACTTTGTTTTACAAATTGAAGGTTTGTGGCAACCCTGCATTGAGGAAGGTTGATCAGCACCATTATTCCAACAGCATTTGCTCACTTCGTGTCTCTGTGTCACATTTTGGTAATTCTCTGAGTATTTCAAACTTTTCCAGTATTATATCTGTTATGGTGATCAGTGATCTTTTGATTGCAAAAAGATTACGACTTGCTGAAGACTCAGATGATGGTTAGCAATTTTTAGCAACAAACTATTTTTTCATTAATATATGTACATCTTTTTTTAGACATAATGCTACTGTACACTTAATACACTACAGCTTAGTCTATAGCCTACAGTATAAACATAACCTGTGGGAATCTTAGTTCCCCGACCAGGGATTGAACCTGTACCCTCGGCAGTGAAAGCGTGGAGTCCTAACCACTGGACCACCAGGGAATTCCCAACATAACTTTTACATGCACTGGGAAACCAAAAAATTTGTGTGACTCGCTTTATTGAGATACTCACTTTACTGTAGTGGTCTGGAGCTAAAATAAATATTCATTGTATTAGTCCCTATAATGTTTTGTATGACTGAAATACAACATAAGTAAAAGTTAAGAACACTGAATAGACACAATGGGTGTTAGGTAGGGAGACACCATAGTACCAGACAAAGGATTGCAAATTAAGGATGACTTAGGTTTGATTCAGGTTTCAAGTCTAGAAAACTGGAAGAATATTGATGCATTAGCTCATCTTTAGAAAGTCAGGATGAAGAAATAGTTTGTTAAAAGGCAAGGTGCTGGGATTTAGACATAACAAGCTTGAGAAGCAGAGATGACAAAAATCTTTTTTGGGGGGAGGTGGGATGGGGGGACAAAGGCCTTCTGAGCTATTTTATTTTATTCTTTTTAATTGAAGTACAGTTAATTTACAATGTAGTGTTAGACAGAAATCTTAGAGAGTTGTTAATTCAGGGATGGTGTTTGGGAGGTCAGGACCAGAGACACAGATCTGGGACTCGCTGAGTAAAGATGGAAGATTTGAGGATAGATGAGATCACCAAAAGAAAAAAAAAAAAAAGTGATAGGGAAGATGTGGGTACAGAGAAGCTTAGCCAGAGAGAGCAAAGAAAAGAGTTTTGGGAACACTGACACCTATGGCAGGAGTAAGGAACATAAGAGAGTGGTTGGTGGAAGATAACAATGAGTTTTGAGAAAGGTAAGAAAAGGAACCAGCGTCAGGGAGAAGAACATTTGAAGAGAGTTGATATAAAAGAGTTCAAAGCGAATAGGGAATAAGACCACATCACTGGATTATATTTGTGCAATTTCGGCTCAGACTGAGAACTTCCTGAAAGCTTGCCAATTCCAGGAAGCCAAAACTGATTAATTCCATCCCTTTCTGACCACTCCTCTTTCATCCATCCATTCATTCCAACAAATATTATCTTTTATGTGGGCACTAAGGATATAATAACGAATGTCTCTGTCTTCCTGGTGTTTAGATCACAGTAGAAGAGAGATTCTTTAATCAGCCAGTCGCACCGATGAATGGAAAATCACGACTATGATGACTGTTATAAATGAGAGGTACATGGAGCTTTGAGACTGCATCACGAGGAACTGTTACCTGCCCCCTCCTTTCAGCAGCGTAGATTGTGCCTTCAGATTGCAAGCCCCATAGGTCATACTTTTTTTATATTCTTAGACTGTCCATTTTCTTCTGATATCTCCTCCAAGTGCCCAGCATAATGCTTCAGAACAATGGGCATTCAGTATATGCTTACTTATATACTACACATCTGTAACTGGATGCTTCAGATTTTGTAATAAATATGTCCTATTGTATGGAAGAGCTATGACACTTTTTTTAAAATACTGTACTGTGGATGTTAAGGAGCCCAAAAGCAAAGTGCAAGCCTTGAACAGGTTAGTCTGGTGTCCTCCACCTGCGTCCCAAGCAATTACCTTGAGAATGCTTAAGATTATTCTCAAAGCGGTAGCTAGTAAAAGTATGGAAGGATTGGCACAAAACATTCTCATCTCTACAAAGACAACTTGAAATGTACATTCTTCCAATAGTAAGCCAGTGCTATAATGTTATTTTTGAAAATAAAAAGCAAAACGTTCGTCTTAAGGCAAATTGGCCATGATATGACAGGAAAAATAGAGTTCAGCGGTAATCAAGAAGCAGCCCCATAACTACTTACATCACGAAACTGAACCTTTCCGAGTTCTCCTAATTCACTGACACAACAATAAGCAGCTTCTGACTGTAGAAAAAGCTGGGCCAGTGTCATCTCCTCACTCCGGAAAAGCTCCCCCATGGCAGCAGAAAGGACCGGTCGACTGAGTACCTGGATTTCTCTCCAACCTAAGGCAAAAGGAGAAAATTATATGACCTTGGACTTATCAAGAGGACTGAGAGCAAACAACACCCCAGGAAGCCTCTTCCGTTTTGCATTTCATTTCTTCCACTCCATGCTGACAGGTCTTTAACGACTGTTTTGACATCCTTCTTAGAAAGACAGAAAGGAGAAATTGCAACGGCTGTTACTGAATCTTCTCCCAAAGAGCGCCTGATGAACAGTCACTTCCTTTGCAGTCGACGTCAGGATTGAATGACAATAATTTGGGACATCTTGATACATAAGAATGTGTTCAGATTAAAAACAGAAACTGGGAATCCGAAACAGCTCTTTAAATACCTTGGACACAATATTATGAGGCAGCTGACATTTTTTTTTCCTGTATCAGGAAACAAACAGAAGAGACCTCGGTTACCCTGTCATAAAGCATGTCTCCGTTGCATCTAGTTTTCTATCCTCTACCGCTAATTTCTAACAGTCAAAGTCCCAGGACTGCCCTAAAGGTTACGGCTACCTTAAAGGGTTTAACTTTCCAAACTCCTCGGAAAACACCATTTTCTCCCAAAAGAATCAAAACACATAAGCATTAACTTAAAAAACAAAAACAGAAAAACACATTAACAGCTTACACATTAAGCTCAATTTCAAGTCAAGCATGACAGGAATACATGGTAATGACAAAGCAATTTTAAGTCACAGAGAATAAGCTTTGGACCTCCGCAGCTTTCTGTTTCTTATCCCCACCTTCAAGATTAACTACATTCTTCCATCTGTTAAAGCTTCGCATGAATAAGCCAATAAAGATTTCCTTTTCAGTCGGTCTTACCGTTACCGGGTAGGAAAGACAATTGGCGCTATCAGTGGTCCTGAAACTGCAATTATTTATTCTCAATCAGCTATTGTAAGGCACAGGCTGTACAGAATCTAAACTCAACAAAATGAGGGCATCCCTAATGATAGGTGAAACTGGCATCAAAGGAAGAGCTATTCTTCCGGAAGCCTGGGAGACATTTTGAGAAATCTGAATGACAAAACCTTTGTGCATTTGACGTTCAAGGCAGCAAAACCACGCATTCAGATATAAGCAAGAATTTCTCAAGAGATCATGTAGCTTGACTTTAAGACTGCCTACACCTGAATCATCCAGAACAGCTGTTAACAGATCCCACACTATCCTCAACAAGAATAGATTCCACAACCTCTAAACGCATAAAATTATGCCAGATCAGCATAGTTCAGAGGCTGCCGATAATGACAGCCTCCAATGAGTTGCCTCCCTGTTTCTGTTCTTCAATGATTACAAGTCTCCCTAGAACATCTCTATCCCACTGGAACCAAAGAGAAAACTAAAAAGGCCACAGCACTTCGGGAGCGTGGGGGGCGCAAAAAAAAAAAATATGAAGAAACAGTAATCCTGCGCAAGAGGAGTCCAAATAAAGTGTTCCCGAGCCCTGCCTCACGACTGTCATCCAGTCCTCGCCTCCTAACGAGCTGTTCGAATTCACCTGCCTCGTTTCCTGTCTACCTAGTGAGAAGGAGGAATTCTCTGAGCCCAGGCACACCTACCTCCCGGAGTGGGGAATAAAAGGGGATAATCCTCAAATGGGGAGCCCCTTTAAGAAGCCCCCCGATTCTTCAGCCCACCCAATAACCTTCAGTTCCTCCACCTTCCACTTAGATGGGGTAAGGGATCGGGGCCTCCAAAAGGGAGTGAACCTCCTGTTTCTCTGCCCAGAGGAGGGGTGCCCTAAGAGGGGTGAAACCCCATTTCCTCTGAGACCTGAAGCCCCTGCTAATTCCTTTGACAACCGAGGGGGCCGTTAGAAGGGTTTGCTGTGCCCCTCGGAGGCCGCTCCCTGCCGCGCTGTACCTACAGCCCCAGCTCACCTCCGGCCGCGGGCCGGCCGCCGCCAAAGCAATCGCCGCAGACCAACGCCGCAGCCTCCTCAGCTCCCGGCAGCAGCACCTCGACGTGCGTGCGTCCGCAAAGCCCCGCCCCCGCGCTGCCGCCGGCCTCCGCCCCCACGATGACCTCATTGCCGTTGGCCAATGGGGTGAGGACTCGGCCGGAGGCCTCATTGCGGAGTCGCGGGGGCGTGGGCGAGACCCTGCGTGCTGACGCCATCTTGTTCCCGCAGCCTCGGCTGCCGGCCCCGGGAGGGCGGGTGTGTGCGGCGGGCGGTGCAGGTGCTCTAGGCCTTAAGTCCTTGAGCCCTTCAGAATCCTTTCTCACTAATATGTATCCTTGAGGCCAGGCTGCCTGCTTTCTTTATTTTCATACCCAAGAAATTAATTCACAACTTTTTCCTCCTCGAGGGAAGTAGCATGAAGGAGAGAAATTATTATGAAATGATTGGAGAGCTCGAGCGGAGCTTTAAAGGGCTTCCAGCCCCAATCTGCTCTGCGCGCGCGCGCGCGCACACACACACACACACCCTTTTTCCTTATTTGAGCCCTAGAGTGGAGAACGACTTGCTAAAGGTGCTAGATCCTGTAGAGGAGCCTTGATCAGGGGGCTCATTCATTTAAGAATAGAGAACCCCTCTTTAAAAAGGTATTTGCTTCGGTCCTTCCAGCAACTGTCCAGGTTCTATTTTCCTCCAGTTAACAGTGGGAGAAACTGTGGTGCTCCAAGGACGATGGTGCTTCAAGGACAAAGAACCACCCTGCCTGAAAAAGTGTCAGCGTTACACCCCCTACTGGACTCCTAATCGCCCTCCCCACCATGTTGCGATGGTTACGAAATTTGTGAGACCACCTGGGCGATGCCTACCTGGGCAACGGGACCTGTCCCAAGTAATGAAAGGCATATGCCCTGTCCCACTCCCACCCTAAGAAGGAAGGTATATGGGCCTCGACCAATCAGTAAAGGGAATTTTCACCTCGGACCGTTTCTTTTGTTTTCTGGCTATAAAAACTGATCAATAGCACATGTTCGGGCTTGACTCTCCCAGGCTATTAGGAAGTTGGCCGCTGTTCTGGCAGTGACCCTTCCCTCTAATAAATTCTATCTTCCTTACATTCTGCCTTGTGTCTGGAAATTCTTTTCCAACCCGCGTTCGGACCTCGTCAGGAACCTTATTAGACCAGGTGTTGTGAAAGTTAATTTCGAATCTTGTTTGATGGATTCCTGTGCGCCCGTTTGACCACTTAAAAGCTTTCTATTCCTCAAAATTTGTAAAAGAATAAGTTTTTAAAAACGCGTTAAGTGACGTCTACCTATTATTTATAAAAACGCCTTTCTCAACTATTGATGTCGATTCCTTTTTCTTGCCCTTCTTTTAAGGAAGAGTGGGGATCCCAAGTTGTTTGTCATAACCAGAACCGTATCAGGAAAACTCAGAAAACTGGTTATTCATACTTCGTGGGTGGTGGAACCCTACTGAGATTCAAATGTAATGACGGAGATATGTCTACCTGGCAAAAACATCATCAATCTTGCTTTACCAGCCTAAAGGAAATAAAGGGCAAATACTGACGTTTAATTTGCATTTTTCATCTCACATTGTGAATGAAGATATAACGACTTCATTACGATTTTGTTGAGAAGCAGCACCTTGGAGAGCCCCAGGCCCTCCCTTTCCCTGTGAGCTTAATTGCTCCCTAGTTCTCTCAACTTTCCCCGCAAGGCGGATAGGGTCCCACATTAGAAAGCCTGCCAAGTTTTATAAACTATTACACAATGACTCATTTCCTTCCTTTGAGACTTAAAAGAAAGTTTTTTTTTTAACCTCAGGGTCAGCTGCTCGCTAACCACAAATTTTCATACTCTTACCTTTAAGACAGCCTTTCATCTGGACTCAAATCAGTGCCCTTGAATTCCCTTTTTTCACGGCTTCCTTGAAAGTATATTCTCTCGGAGCTCCTTTTCTGTCTCCTTTCATTTCCCACCATCAATCTTTCTCCAGTGTTCTATTTCTTCTCCCTCCATGCTCTCTTCCTTGGAAGTCTTGCCTATTGTCAGGCGTAAATGTCTATGTGTAAGACATACCTATTTTTCTATCCACCTCATTCCTTCAAGTCTCAGAAATGGAATTTCAAGTTGCCTGAATAATGCCATTCAGGCAATAAACGTTTGCCGAGGCAGTCTGCTATATCGGAGACATGGTGCTAGGTGCTGGAGATAGTAAAATGAAACAGACACTCTTCCTATCCTAGAGGAGCTCACAGCTCAGTGAGAAATAAAGTTCCAACAATTATGAGAGAGGAGAGAGAGAGAGAGAGAGAGAAAGGTGAGATGAGATTAATACTTCCCATGTGCCAGGCACTTTTCTAAGTGCTTTATAAATATGAACTCATTTAATCCTCACAACAATACTAGGAGGCAGACACTATTATTGTCTTCATTTAACAGATGTTATGGTGAAATTGAGGTACACTAATCTGCCAAAAGTCACTCAGCTAATAAATAGCAGAGCAGGATTCAGACTCAGCCAGTTTGGCCCCATTTCTTGTGCTCTTGAGTATTGCACTGTTCTGACTCTGCTACGAGTGCTGTCTCTGAGTCCAACCGGAATTCAAATCTTGGTCTGTCATTGAATATCTCTCGCTTTACGACTCTCTAAGCCCTAGTTTCCTCTTCTATAAAATAGAGTTAATAATAGTACTTGCCTTATATGTTTATTGTAAGGAAGAAAAGGAACTTAGTACACGCTTGGCACTCAGTCTGCATTTAAAAACTGTTAGCCATCATCATCATCATTATTATTGTTGAGATACGAAACACTATATCTCAGTATTGGACCTGAGGACATCAGAAAAGTTTACAGGGAGGTGGTGACACGAGTTTTGAAGACTTAGCGCTCTCACTGAATAAAAACCGTCTCTTCCTCTGAGATCCTTAATCCTGCTAATGGCATCATTGTTTTCCTAGTCACCCAGGCTCCAAGCTTAAGCCATCCTTTTTTTTTCTATCTAACACTGTTTACTTTAACACAAGCTAAATTAACACAAGTTGGATATTAAAATATCTCTGAGAACAATTTCTACTATTTATATTGTGAAAAATCAAGCAACCACTCTATAATTTGTAAAAATTTCACTTTCAGTTGAACGTTTTCTTCTAATAATTGTCTAAGAATGTCTAATTGGTCAACATTATGTGTTGAGTTTTCTCTTTTTTTTAAATTTATTTATTTATTTTGGGCTGCGTTGGGTCTTCGTTGCTGCGCGTGGGCTTTCTCTAGCTGCGGTGAACAGGGGCTACTCTTCATTGCGGTGCGCAGGCTTCTCATTGCGGTAGCTTCTCTTGTTGTGGAGCACGGGCTCACTGCAGAGCACAGACTCTAGGCACACGGGCTCAGAAGTTGTGGCTTGCGACGTCTAGAGCACAGGCTCAGTAGTTGTGGCGCACAGGCTTAGCTGCTCCGCGGCATGTGGGATCTTCCCGGACCAGGGCCCAAACCCGTGTCCCCTGCATTGGCAGGGGGATTCCTAAGCACTGTGCCACAGGGAAGCCCTTGAGTTTTCTCTTGAACAAAATTTGTATAGAGAGTATAAAACTTTAAATAAGTATGAATAGATATTAAGCTTAAAAATAAATCTGCCCTAAGTCTGTCTTCTGAGGTTTGTACAGAGGCCTAGAAGGTTTGTACAGGGTCAGTAGTGAGGTCCTTGTGGCAGTGTGTTCTTTTTTTTTTTTAAATTGGAGTATAGTTGCTTTACACTGCTGTGTCAGTTTCTGCTGTACAGCAAAGTGAATCAGCCATATGTATACATATATCCCCTCCGTTTGGGATTTGCTTCCCTTTAGGTAACTACAGAGCACTGAGTTTTTTGGTTTTGTTTTGTTTTGGCCGTGCCCTTCAGCATGCGGGATCTTAGTTCCCCATTCAGGGATCGAACCTGTGCCCCCTGCAGTAGAAGAGCGGAGTCCTAACCACTGGACTGCCAGGGGATTCCCCCAAACACAGTAGTAGTTTCTACCTGATTTTTCTCCCCTAGCATTGAGCCTACTCATTCAATGGTAAGTACCATTTCTTGAATGAATAGTGAATGGGTAGATGATCCTGAAAGAAACGGGGACCTCCTAATAGAAATCTACTATCAACAAAAGAACACAGCTATCAGACAAAAAGGAATATGATCACATCCTGCATTTTTTCTGTCCCCTTTGTTTTATGGACTTCCTTATCTGTGGGGAACAGAGTTCATGACAGATGCTTGTACGCTTATAACAGAGATATGAGGGAAAGTTTCCAAGCAGAAGCTAGAATCAGAAACTGTGTGTGAAAACTTTTACAGAGTCATCAAGTTCAGCACACTAATACTGCTGATGCTTGTATTCCATGTAAAGTTCCCAAAGTTATTCTACATTGGAACATTCCTATAAGGAAAATACTCTAACTTCAATGATGAGCACGTTTTTTGGCGGGGGGGTGCTCATCCTGTGGCATGCGGGATCTTAGTTTCCCGATCAGGGATCAAACCCAGATCCACAGCAGTGAAAGTGCCAAGTCTTTACCGCTGGACCAGCAGGGAATTCCCCAATGATGAGTACTTTAATAAATAGCTTTCAGTCATCAAAAATCCATCATTCCGGGCTTCCCTGGTGGCAAAAAAAAAAAAAAAAATCCATCATTCCTTCAGCAAACATCTATTAAGTGCACACTTTATACCAGGCATAATGTTAGAAACTGGAAATGCAAAGAGGAGCAAGGAGCTCACAGTCTATCAGGAGAGACAGACAAATAACTAACCGTGATATAACATACATGATATAGCAGCAATTGAAGTAGAAGTCTATGTAAGCCCAGAGAAAAGAGTTATTAATCCTGTTTGGCCTTGCAGGAGGCTTTAAGAAGACATGACATTTGCGATGGGTATTAAGGGATTAATAGAAGTTTGTTCAGAGGAGGAGGCAAAGGCTAATAGAACGGAAATAGTACTAATATCAAACTAAATTCAGATGTTGTCTTCATCACAGTCAGCAAATACATCAACTTAGCCCAAAACTGACTAAAATATTTTGATACAGAATAATCAGGCATTTACGTTGATTTTATCTAGAGTTACCTGTATGCTTCTCTAGGGAAGAAATAAGTTGTGCTTATGCCTTTCTGTAATTTGAACAAGTACAGCATATGTCCAACAAGATCCAGTATAAACAGGTTGTTACCACACAGCCCTAGAAGACGTGAGAAATTCCATATGAGGCGTAGCCTCTAATGCAATTCTGGGTGTCTAAACTGAGCTATTTTTTAGCATCTGTGAAAATGTCTAAACAATTGTTACAAAAATCAGTTCTACTACCAAGACAAAAGAGAGAACAGAGGCAATGATCTAACCGAGTCTCAAAAAGTTACAAGAATTGTCACTGTAGTGACATGACTAAAACAAATGGTTTTTTCCTCCTTTTTCTTCCTTCCTTTTCTAGTTTGAATGAATGCACAGCAATTGTCTAAATTTCCACCAGTGAAAGGTCACCTCATGTTTGCTCATCCAACTTAGATTCCTAGATGGGAGTGTTAAATTAAACCAAGTGTTTTGAAAAACATATTTGCTCATGTCTTTTTCTGCCATATGCTTCCTGTATTAATTTCCTAGAATGGCCATATGCATTACCACAAACCAAGTAGCCTAAAACAACAGAAATTTATTCTCTCATAGTTCTGGAGGACAGCAGTCTGAAATCAAGGTGTCCACAGGGCCATGATATTTCTAAAGGCTCTAGGGAAGAATCCTTCATTCCCTCTACCTAGCTTCTGGTGGTTGAGCAAAATTCTTGGCATTCTTTGGCTTAGGGATACATCACTCCAATGGCCGCCTTCAACTTCACATGGCATTTTTCCTTCTGTGTGTCTGTATCTGCATCCACATTTCCCTCTTCTGATAAGGACACCAGTCATTGGATCAGTGCCCACCTTAATCCAGTATGACTTCATCTTAACTTGCCCATATCTGCAAATGTACTGTTTCCAAATAAGGACATATTCACCTATTCCAGGTGGACATAAATTTGGGGGGAGTACTATTTAACCCAGTACACTTCCCTTACCAATTTGGGGAAGGAAATGTTGCTCTGCATAATAGTGCAAGCAGTTAGCAGCTAAAATTTTGATTTAAAAGTTAATTCTGGGCTCCCCTGGTGGCGCAGTGGTTAAGAATCCGCCTGCCAATGCAGGAGACACGGGTTCGACCCCTGGTCCAGGAAGATCCCACATGCCGAGAAGCAACGAAGCCCATGTGCCACAGCTACTGAGCCTGTGCTCTAGAGCCTGCGAGCCACAACTACTGAAGCCCGCGTGCCTAGAGCCCGTGCTCCACAGCAAGAGAAGCCACTGCAATGAGAAGCCCGCTCACTGCAACAAAGAGTAGCCCCCATTTGCTGCAACTAGAGAAAGCCCACACGCAGCAACGAAGACCCAACACAGCCAAAAATAAATAAATAAAATAAATTTATTTTAAAAATAAAAATAAATAAATAAAAGTTAATTCTGCTTGTCTGCATTCGTTGAGGTGACAGCAGTGAAGTGTAGTGATTGTATGTGTCCAGTCAAATAAGTTTTTTGTTTTTCCCTTTTATATAAAAATGAACTCTAATTCTTAAACTATTCTACCAAAGATCTGATTTGAGTGTTGGATGAGAGATTTCTCCTGCACAACCTTTTGGTGACCTGGCATGACCTTGACCATTGTTCTTGAAATACTGATTAGCAGTTTGTCTCCACAGAAACATGTAATTACTTTTGCAGTTTCACTCTGAGTTCCTCAACATAACACTGCGCTTTTACTTGCAAAGCCTGTCAATGTTTCAAATAAAAGTCTTTAAGTAAAAATCTATTCATAATAGATCTTGAGGCTCCCTTTGAAGCTCAGGCAATGTCAGCTTCCTTTAGCTCTGGTAATGATTACATCCACAAGGGGATATGAATGAGACTAAGGCATGTGACATTTTATGCAATCCTTAAGACTCTTGTGACCCACACGAGGTAAAAAGCCTCTTAACTTGTGGGAGTTAAGAATGCCATGGATGAAAAAAAAAAAAAAAAAAAAAAAAAAAAGACCCCAGGTGGCTCCCCTGGG